>NW_022196914.1:34828830-34852523 GCF_008632895.1 Mastomys coucha | reverse complement strand
ACACACACACACACAGAGTAATACTAAAAGTCTGGCCATCATTCTGGCTTCTTAGAAAAAGATCAACCAAGGGTTACAGTCACACACTCTCATGAGCAGTCCTTCCTGGGAGGCTGCTAAAGGACTCCCATCTTTGTCTAAAGCATCAGGTGTAGGCCAATCCAGGTTGATGGCCAAGGTCACATTCTATCCCTGTCCAAGGCTGGCATGACAATGACCCAAAGCCACTGGCAGATGATGTCCCTGCATTCTGGAGGTGGTCATTCTCTCTGCCCTGCTGTCTGGTCTCTGGGCAAGGCCCCTTCCACATATTCAGTCTCAGTAGTTCCGCAGCCTTGCCCCTGCCCCCCGACTTGAGGGTCTCTCTCTGCCTTCCAAAGATGTGCCAGGTATATTAAGGGGCCACCATCACACCTCCCTGACAGAGCTACTTCTGGTATCCTTGAAGAGCCTAGAAGGTTCCAGGACAGGTGCTTTCTGCTACATGGTTCAATGCAGAAGGAAATGCAGGCCTTGTATGCTCAGTGAGAATGTGGGTAAGCTCTGTACTCTGAGGAGCTGCGCTCCTCCATTGATCAGGGAGACAGTCTGAGGTTGCCAACTTTAATGTTGTTGGTGGCAGCAAAGAGCTGGATGCCACCCTAGGGGCGCCACTGGGGGACAGGTGAGTCTAGGTTCTCTGTGGGACAGCTGAGGGTGGAGCTTCAAGTTACACAAGGTACCAAGGGAAGAATCGAGGCAACAAGCATAGGGACATAGAAACAAACAGAGATGGTTCCCCAGCTGCGTGGATGACTTCAGCATTTGGGCCAAACACAGCTCAAGGGTCACAGAGATGGCCAACTAGAGGAGTCTCAGACAGGTGCAATAGTCTGGAGGATACAGAGACTGGGTGGGGTGTTAACAACACAGCCAGCAACTTAGCTGGGACCACAGCCATGAGCAACATCCAAGTACACCCAGCCCAAGCCAAGGCACTCGGAACTATAAAACAAACCAGCAGAGATCTAACCATCACACTCAGAGCCGTCGCCATAGCACAAAGGTAATACAGACCTGCTACCAGCCCCATAAGGTCCACATGTTACTTCCTCATCCAGAAATTCAGGGTAGGAGCTAGATTTGCTCAGGGATTGGTGGGATGGTATGCAAAATGAAGGGCTGCTGGAGCCACAAGAGGCTGTCTTAGCACGACACACAAACCCTCACCCACCCTAGAGGGAAACACACAAAGGACCGCCTTAAATCCTCACCCACCCTAGAAGGAATGAGAAACACAGGTGGCCTGAGAGTGGGACAAGGCAGCAGTTGGTCAGAGCCCAAGGCCAGGGTTCGAGGAGCAACAGGAAAAGCCACTTGGGGACACAGCAGGCACCAGGGCCTGGAACCACTCCCCTTCTCAGGACAAACACATCTCTGACACGCTAGCTCATAACACAAGGACAGTACTACTACAATGACATCACCCTGGACTTCCTTTACCAGTGGTCTACAGGGTAACTGAGTCACCAGCATGGTGGCTGAGTCTGCACTCCTCCTAGGGTCCCCTCCCTCCCCAGGGCACAGCTGGCCTGCCCCACAGGTCCTATCCCAGGGGACAGACAGACACAGTTGTCTCTCTCTTAGTAGCTCATTTTGATTTCTCCTACAAAACAAATCCAGAATGCAGCCCAAGATGAGCCTATGGCTCTTGGGTTTGGGACTACTATGGTGGCTAAGGAGGGGTAGAAATGTCATGTGTTTGTGGTCTAGATGACCCCAGCACAAGAAGTAATGAGTGAGAAATTCAGTGCCAAGTGACAGCAGCCAGAAGTGGGAGTCTGGGCCAGAGCCCTGCCGGACGCAAAGCTACCCTGAAATTACTGCGTCCAGAAGGGAAGACAGATCTGCTTCCTGTGTATTCCAAAAAACTATCCTGGTAGGCTGGTGGGCAACCTGCACATCTCGAGGCTCTGAGGATACAGCAAAGGGCTTCCCAAACGGGTTACAGCAGAGAGGGATGTCTCCAGAGCACTAAGACACCTGGGGAAATCGGCCCTGGGGTCAACTGTGAGCCAACACTCCAAACTGATAACTAATGACTAAAGTCTGGAGCAGCATGAAAGTAAAGCCTATCTACAGAGCCCGAAACCAGAGAGGAAAGACACATTCGGTTTATTTTATCCTTTCCTGTGAGGGTACATGCAAGCTTTAAAAAAACACTATAAATCACGCACACATTCCTCAGCTGGAACCCCAAGGCACACTGCTGAAGCCTACAGCCCACAGCCACCCAGAGCCCCAGGTGACTTCAACTAGATCCAGACCATACAGAAGCAAATAAGCAGACTAGCCAACAGGCGGCCCCTGCCCTAGGCAGTCCCAGTACTTTAATTAGGTCCAGAGTGACTCCGTTCCAGCTGAACAATGGCTCTGAGGCAGGGAGCTTTCAATAGTCACGTTCAGAACAACACCTCAGGAAGTATAATAGTAGAGCACATCTTAGAGCTGCTGCAGGTAGTTTATCTTTTCAAAAAGAGCTCTATCAAGCAAGCTCCTCTGACCCTAACCTCTTTAAGAGAACAATCGCATAGCACCTGCCTACTGTTCCAGTATCCTACATAGCCCAGAGCCCAAAATGAGGCTAGCCACAGGGGACAGGGGCTATCTAAAGAACACTTCAGCAGAGTTATTTACATTGGGTTCATTTGTCCATTTCTCACTGGCATGTTCATGTCCCTGTCTTGATGGCCTTAGACCCTGCCTGGGTAGTGGGCTTAAGTTTTCTGATGCTCACGCACAGCTAGGAGCGTCCAGGTCTCCACCAGAACTTTCCTCAGAGGCTGTGCTCGTGGCTATTTATAAGTACTTCTTAGTTCTCCCACTCAATTCTAAAATTAAATATAGCTTTTCTAAGATGGAGCTATTTTTTCTTCTAAGCCCTCGGTCCCAACTCCCCAGGTCTATACCGGGTCCACCCAAGGGCTATCCAATGAAGTCTCAGCCTATCACCCAATCCAGAGCATCTTTCATGCAGACTGATCTGAGCCTATCTTTAGGAAAACACTCAAAACTACAAATCACCTTAGGAACCACAGAGGCAATTACAGGAGTGATTTCCTAGAGGGCTAGCCCTGCTACACACCATTGGGGTCCAGTCCTCACAGTCACTTTGGTCTTCCAGAACCACCCGTTTCAGTACACCACAAGTGTGGAACTCACTTTCACCAGCCTCTGTGGGTCTGGTGGGAAGATCCTAGAAACTGTTTTGTAGGCTGGATCCTCCCGGTTCAGGCCTGTGTATAGTGAGTGCCTCACTGCTGGAACACAGATGGCAGTGTTGAGGGAAACATCTTTGGGGTGGTGCCAGAACACCCTGGCATTTGCCTCAGATTCTGGGGACACTGGTGTATGATCATGAAGGCTTCTGGCTAAGTAAGGGCAGGCTGCACACGTGGACGTAAGAGGGTTGGTCTCCCTTGTCTGAGGTACAATCCGTTTCCCTGTGGCTAGCCACACATGGTTGACCTCTTCGCAAACTACAATGCAGGTTGGGAGCACACCTCTTCTTAGAGATACACTATGCGCATGTGAAGGGTTGAGTCAGGCCCCGGAGATGGCTCTGGAAGCCCATAATTTAACAAACAAAGACCTGGGAAGTCACCCTCATTACGGGGCTCAGGTCTCCTCATGCCATTCTGTATGCAGCACTACCACCTGGCTATTATTCCCTGCACGCAGCTGTGCTCCTATGGGCAGGTGCTGGGGCTTGGTGTCTGCTGAGCAACCGTTCATCCATCTAGTTCAGCAGGCTCCCATAGCACAGGCACTGACACCTTGTGGCTATGTCTCCTCACGTGCTGGGTGGGGTGTTGGGTAACCTTCAACCTGTGCAAGCCCCATATAACAGGGTAGGCGGCTACGTAGCTGTCTATCTCAGCACAACCCACTAGCAGGGAGAGTCCAGGCCTGGCCCTAATATCTGTGGCCTTTGGAGGGAAAGAAGCAAGGCACCAGACATACAAAGGGAGAGTAACGGGGAGGCCTGGAAACTCCCAAGAGCAGGCTCTATCAGAGACACTGCAGTGTCAGAGAGGACCTGAGTCCTAGATAAGCTCAGAAGAAACACCCTGAACACACCCAGGTGTGGCGTTCTCACTCTCAGATAAAGAAATTAACATACGGGAAGCGGTTCTCTTCCTTTACCGCGCGGCTGGGGGTGGAGTAGGGTTAAGGGAGCATCATCCCAAGGCCAGAGGGTAAAATAGGCTAGGTGTCAAGAGAGTGCTCTGGACCTGCCTCAGCTAGACAAGACCTTTCTAACTCTTTAGCCTCATTACAGAGGCCTCTGGGCTTTGAGAGCCCCGTAGGCCGGTGTGCTCAAGGTCAAGAACTTGCCCAGCCCTTAGAAAGGCTGAGCTTCTATCAGCTCTGTGGCCTTAGAGATACAGTCTCCCTCTGGCCAGTCTGGACTGTCTTCTCCCTGCTGGGAGCCTGTGGACTGAACACTTTTTTTTTTATTAGATATTTTCTTTATTTACACGTCATATGATTTCTCCTTTCCCAGTTTCCCTTCCAAAAAAAAACCCAAAACAAGAACAAACCCCTGTTACCTCCTCCCTCCCCCTGCTTGCCACCCCACCTGCTTCACAGGGCCAAGGGCCTCTCCTCCCACTGATGACCAACTTTGCAATCCTCTACTATATACATGCTGCCAGAGCAATCAGTTCTACCATGTGTACTCCTTGGTTGGTAGCTGAGTCCCTGAGAGTTCTGAGGGTACTAGTTAGTTCATATTGTTGTTCTGGACTGAACACTTAACCAGCCTTTTACCCACATGCTGTCTGGACAGCAGGCTTCTTAAAACAGTAGCACAGAATCCCATTGCTGGCAGGCCCCTGTACTCATACCTGGGTGATATGACTGAATAGACAGGCAGGCATATAATGGAAGGACCTGTCACTCAACAGACACATCTCAACACCTGTGATGCCCAGGCCTATTTTATGTGGCCAAGAATGGTGGGCAGCGAGACCCTGCATTGATGAGTGTGTGTATGTGTGTGTGTGGGGGGCATTGAGGGGCGGGCAGAGCCACGGCAAGAGGCTAAGGGTATGTGAGGAGCATACACTCTGAAAGGCCTCTGCAGTGACTGGTGGATTTCAGAAAATGGGCAGAAGGCAGCATCCCACACAACGGTGCAGTAAGGGTGAAGTTCTTAGGTGGGAGGGCCCAGGCTGGGCAGTATACATGGCTACTCCGGACAATGTTTATTCTCTGACTCAGGACCATCCTGGCAGGCATTTGGCCTTGGTCTGATGTCAGGGGTCTCTCTGGGTTTTCCTCTCTTCTTCCTACACATGTAATTATCAACACAAATTCTCTCTCTCTCTCTCTCTCTCTCTCTCTCTCTCTCTCTCTCTCTCTCTCTCTCTGTGTGTGTGTGTGTGTGTGTGTGTGTGTGGAGGTAGGTGGTGGCTCTGTTCCTCTGGTCCCCACAGTTCTGTTCTGACAGTTTTGTAGCCTAAGAGGTGAAATACTGCAGCAAAATAAACTGTAGCTGGGGTCCTGTCAAGGTGGCCTGCCACCCGAGGGCTCTGCCCAAGCAGAAAGTTCTGAAGACATACATTCGGGGGCTACACACTGCCTTCCACGAATGAGACTCGAAAACAGAAACTGGCCCTAAATCCCTCTCCAGAGGCGCGGGGACTCAATGGCAGTTGACCTACTTTAGGGAGCACTAGAGGCAGGACTCCCCATAATTACAGTCCTCCGAAAAGGGAGCTTTCCAGGCACTCGGCTCAATACCACGTGTAGAGACAGTTCAAGCTACCAGAAACAGGTGGCGCTGAGACAGGAACCCAGCCAACAGCTTGGGGGTGGGGGGGGTGGGGGGCTGCGTCCCTGCAGGAGGCCCAGGCTTCCAATGTGTGAACAATCCAGTCTCAGGAGGCTAGAGAGAGAACTGGAATTAAAGGGCTTGCTTGTGCTGGCTCCCACAGATCCTAGCCCTAACCCTGCCCCTGCTTGCTAACGAGGTTTATGGGGACTGTGTTCCAGAGACTGGTTATTCCTCTGAAGAACAGAGTTGACTAGAAGCCTCTGGAGAGAAGACTTACATCTCACTGACCATAGGACCCACAAAGTCTCTGGGTGCTGGCCAGAATAAAGAGGCCTAGGGGAGGATGAAGCCTGTTTAGGAGGGGTTTTAGCTTTTGGGAACTTTTGAGGCCAGATGAGAAAGTCAAAAGAACAACAAGCAGGACATATTACAAATAGCCAAGGACTCCTTCCTGTAGATGAGAGACTTCCTGGACAGGTGAACCTGGCTTTGATCTGTGCATAGGAGTTGTCCCCTTACAGGTTAATCTGGCAAGCAAAAATACCGCAAGAGACTCCTAGAGTATGGCACTTGCCTGACCCAGCTAGAGCCTAGCCCATAGACATCTCTGTGCGTGTGGGCCAGCACAAGCTCTCCTCGCCACTGCACAGTCAAGAGCCAGTCCTTGCCTTCCCAGACTTTTAGGTCAGTCCAGTTCTATGTCTACTTAGGCAGTGAAAATTATGTTTTAAAAATGTCTGTAGATGGCAAATAAGTTCTTAGGAAAAATTAAGTCACTTTCATGACTTAATAGTAACATGCTGACTCAGGAAAAGAGCTGCCCACAACATTAATGGTCTGACCCAGTGGCATGACCCAGGTTAAGTCACAGCTAATATTGCCACCCATGACATTGGCAGCATGCTGAAAGGCCACCACATGGAAAACAGCACAAAGCACATGGGTTAGCTTTAACTCATTTAAAAAAATGAAAAATTTCCACAGTGATACAATGTAACATGGGCTGCCATCACAGCAAAACATCACAAATGCTCCACCCCCAAAACTGGGTACTTCCCTCCAGGCTCAGAGATCATTTCCACAATAATTCATTCACATCTAGACTATAGGTTAGAGACATCAGGAACTCCAGCTCAGGAGTGGTAGGGATACTCTAACATACTGCAGCAGACCCACAAGGATTGAGTGCAGAGTAACTGTGATCCTGGTTATATGAGTTAGTCACACTTCTTCCTAGGTTATGTCCAATGAAACTAGATAAGGAGGAGCCCCGTGTTCAGGTAAGAGAAAGGCTCCCTGGGTCCGGCAAGTTGGAATGAAGCTTTGAGAGACAGGATTTGATGAAAGATTTGTTTGGACACTCAAGCCTCAAAGGTCTGGAAAAGTAAGCCTAGGGAACCTTCTCAGACATTGTATGAGAGGAGATAATTGGACTTGTGGGAACTTTGCTGAGGGGTTTAGGGGTGCGGAGGCACAGAACACAAGTGCCTGACAAGAGCAACAGGTGGGTCCCAAGTCCAGGGTCTGCAGCTGGGTCTAGATGGCCACCATTTAAGGCACAAAATTCCTCATCTTTAAAAATGCTAAATACAGGCTAGAGAGACGGCTCACTGATTAAGTGCTTGCTACTCAAATGTGAGAAACAGAGTCTGGGGTCCCCTGAACCCAAGTATCTTAGGATTTCTATTGCTGAGATGAAACATCAGGACCAAAAAGCAAGTTGGGGAGGAAAGGGTTCATTCGGTGGCTTACACTTTCTGTTCATAGTCCATCACTAGGGGAAGTCAGGACAGGAACTCAAGCTTGGCTGGAACTGGGAGGCAGGAACTGATGCAGGGTCATGGAGGGGTGCTATTTACTGGCTTGCTTCACTGAACACATGGTGTTCAGTCTGCTTTTTTATAGAACCCAGGACCATCAGCCCAGGGATGGCACCACCCACCATGGGCTGGGACCTCTCTCACTGATCACTAGTTGAAGAAATGCCTTACAGCTGCATCTCATGGAAGCATCTTCTCAACTGAGGCTCTTTCCTCTCTGATGACTCTAACTTGTGTCAAGTTGACATGCAAAACCAGTTAGTACAACCAAGAAAATCCCTAGCGAATATAGCAGCTCATATAACTCTAGCCTTATAAGCCAGAGATGGGATCCCCAGAGCAAGCTGACTAGCAGAATGGCCATATTGCTGAGTTCTGGGTATGAGGAAGAGACCATGTCTCACTGAATGAGGTGGAGGAGCTATTGAAAATGATTCCTAACATCAACCTTGGGCCTCCACATGCATGGGCACTCACATGCTCACACTGCGACAGAAATGGGGGGGGGGCACTCACAAACATGTACACACATAGACATAATAAAAAGGAAAAAAGAGAAACATAATTGGGTTGCATAAAGATATAGTTGCATCAGGGATGGCAATAGACTCAGGTTGCCACAGGGAGATATGTACGGAAGCGCCACATCCAGGAGCAGCCTGCAAACAGCCTCAGGCTCCATGTTTGCCCTGTGAGTTTCAGGCTGCCATGTGCCCTAGCATATGGAAGTCACCAACACTACCTGCTTGCATGCAACTGGCATAGACAGACCTAGTGGGTTGCTGGCTGACCTGGGGTTCCCAGCAACCACAGAATCCCTTAAGCTGCATACCTGAGTCCATTTTACAAGTTAGGTATAGGTCACTGCTACTTGTATGAATGGTAACTCACTGACTACTTGTAGACAGAACGGGTGACATTCAATTTAAACCAAAAGGCTGGAATCACAGCCGAAAAAGAATGCAATGTAAAACACCAGGCAGTGGTTCCCTCTGGAACACTATCCCTCAAGCAATCAGTGAGGAAACTGTGATGCCAGCTTCATCCAGCAGGGAACCACGGAGAGGGGAGGTCTTGACATCACAGTGCTCTCGGGAGGCCAGAATATCTATCCCTGAAAAGGTGTGTGTTCTGCTGAACTCTGGGAGTTGTGACCAGGGCCATGGTGACAGGAGGCTCTCGAGTGCCCCGCTCCCATCTGTGCTGTGGAAAGCACTACTCTACCTAGGCCTTGTGTGGAGTCCAGTGCAGAACACATAAAGAGCACAGTCAGCAGCAGAACAAAAGCCACTGCTGCTGCTAACACTAAGGAGCGTGAAAGGGAAGCCCACAGAGGGACTACAGGCTCACTACAGATAAGGGTTCTCTGGAAAGGCAGGCGGACATCCACACTAAGGTACACCACACTCCTGTGAGAGAGAAACAGTTCAGAACCTGGGGCCTGCACACCCTCATCTGAGACCCAGGAAGGCTAGGTAGTGTGCATCCCAAGCCAGCTACTCCAGTGTCTCTCCTCCCACTCCTACAAATCCTCCCTGTCCAGTGTTTCCCCCAGTGTCTGTTGTCCATAAGGCTGTAGAACACACTTGTACCTCCATGCAGCATGATGAGGTGCAACAGGATCTTTTAAAATACAGACTACCCCTCACTAAGTCTCCTGCAGTATCCAGGTGCAAAGTGGGCAGAAGGAGTCAACAGGACATTGCCATCCTTGTGCCCATATGCTGGGAGCCTAAACATAAAACACCAGCCATCTACAGGAGTGGCAGGATGTGTGTTGTCAGATTGGCATCACCATTCCTCCTGGAGCCAGGCCACAGAGCCACAGCCCAACTGTGCATTGCTGTAGTAACACACTATGCCGTGCATTGTCTTCTGACACTAGAAGAAAGGCGGGCCATAAGAGACTCCCAGTATTTATGCAAATTCCACTCAGGGCTCTAATGTTAGATGAGGTCACCTGACCTTACCATCACCTGGGATGAGCCTGGGTGCTGGGGGTTCACAGACTCCTCTGAACATGCCACACTGAACAAGGACGGGGCTCCAGCAGAAGGTGGCTCTGCTGTCCAGGAAGTAAACTCAGATCTAGGTAAATTTTAAAACTGGGAAAACCCATCAGAGCTGGGAGGGGAAATGCTTGTACCACAGAGCTTATGGGAAGTACCCCAAAAAACCTGTGACAGAAAAGCGCTTTAAGACTTCAAATATAACAAACTGTAAAGAACTCTAGCTGACAGTCTAAGGCTTTTCCTTTATCTGTATCTTTGCTGTAACAGGAAGCATCGAGCACTTCAAACCCAGTGTACAGACCTTAGGCTGCTATTTTCTGTCCACTAAATGCTTAAGCTGCTTGCTAAATCTGTAGTTAAGTGACAGATGGGCTGCTAGAGGCTGAGGTGGCCTGTGTGTCCTTAATCCAAAGCTATCCAGTAACTCCTCCCAGGGTAGTTTAGAGCGGCTTGGAGTTGGAAGTTTCTGAGCTTCAGCTTTAAGGGGAAGCGGGATTCTTTTGCTTTAAGGAGAGGTTATCTATCCATCCTCTAGAAACTTTTCAATAGAGCTTTCCATAAAGGCAAAAAAGCTCTGCGAAGTATGGCTTGGGGAACGTACAACAGAGAATTCTGAGGGCATTTATAAATACGTTCTTTAGCCACAGGGTGTAGACTCCCAAGCAGTTACACACACTGAAGTTCTGGGCATGGCCTTATGGGCACATGCTTTCAAGCAACAAAGACCCGGCCCTAGAATCAGACTAAGTGTGTTAAGGTTGTGACAAGCATGGCTGCATAAAGAATGCGGAGCTAGGTCTCTGGGAGAAAGATGCTACATGCAGACTGAGATGAGGCAGTGCATACAGAGCGGGAAAGGACAGGAACACAAAGTAGGGGGTGGAAACAGTGTGAGGTAAACCAGGAGATTAAGATGGGGGTAGGAACCTACCAAAATGGGGTAGAGGCAAACTAATAAGGTTAGGACTGGAAAGAATAGTTAGGAATGGGCTGTTTAAGGTGATTAGGGTGGGATGAGGTAGGATGAACCAGGAGAGACTTGGCTTGGGAGGGGCCCCAAATCCACACAGGCAGCAGATCCAAGAGGAAGGAAGACCCACAAGTGACCCAGGATTGAGCTGTAAGGTAGGAGATTGTGGACTGAAACTGAGAGTAAAAAAGTTCAAATATGACTGCACCCTAAGCCCCAGGCAGTGAGGACCAACCTGACAGCAGCAGGGGCTCCAGGAAAAGTCCCACAGGCTCCAGGCACAAAGCAGGAAAGAGGACAAGACCTGGAGGCCAATATGAGGCAACCCTGCCTTTACACTCTCCGTGTTCAATTCTGCTGACCATCCCGCTCCTAAAGGGAGCTTTGAGAAGAAGCCGGTGCTTGGGAAAGTAACAACTTCAACAGACCTCACAAACTTTACCTTAATATATTATGTCTGATAGGTTACTCATTTAAAAACACCGTCTCCTCCCAGAGCTGGTCCCTCATAGTTGGAATACTACTCTGTCCGTAAACCACAGAAGTCTGAAACTGTGAACTCTGCTCATTACTGAAGGGTCCCAGAAGTGACCACAGCACCACAGACCTGGCCCCAGAGTAGGAAAGGTCCCACGTGCCAGGTCTCACGGTGAGAGCCACAAGAACAGATGGCAACTGTGCCTAGATCCAGGTCCCCGCTCACTACTGGCCAACCGCGGCGCACAGATTCCCTCTCACGTGGGAACTAGGTTGTATAAAGTTGATTCCGGGCACAGCCAGCCCAAGGGAGCATCGCTAACAACCGAAACAGTGTACCAGACACAGGAAACAATCTGCAAACATGGATGTGGAAATCATCCCACTGGGTTATGCCAGGGGCCCTGGGCGTCCCGTGCTCCAGATGATAGACAACCCAGGTTCCGACGCTAGGCCACAGAAACACATAGTAGGCCTCCTGGCTGAGCGAAGACGCTGGAAAGGGGCTGCCTGATGCGAGGACCCACCCCCACCCCCGCCCACCTCCAGGCCTCCTGCTGGCGGGAACTCTCGCCAGGCCCGGAATGAGGGTGCAGGGCCCAAGAGATGGAGTGCAGGGTCCGGTACCTAAACCAAAGAGGGTGTAAGTCAGCATGCACGCAGGCGGCGGGAAGCCGGACCCTGGCGCAGGCTGGAAGTGTGCTGCAGGGGAGAGGTGAGGCTCTCGGAGGACCGGGCGGCGCCCAGCCCCTCCCCACCGCATCCCGGGCGCATCCCGGATAGAGTACAGCAGCGCTGCGGAGAACCCACCTGGGCCTTCTGCAGGGCGCTCAGTCGCAGCTCGTGCACGAAGGGGTTCCGCCCCGGGGGCGCTAGCCGCCGCGCGTCGCCTGCCCCAGAGCTGGAGGAGGGGGCGGCCCGCGGCCCGCTACCCCGCAGCCTCATGGCGGCCCGCGCCTGAGCAAGGAGTAGAGCAGATGGAGCACAGCCGACCGAGCCCAGCGGAGCGGAGCTAAGCACAGAGGAGCCGAGAGCAGAAGAGCTAGCAGAGCGCGCGGGAGAGGGCCTAGGATGCGCGGCCGCCCGGAGGCGCAGGCGCGGGAGGGGCGGCGTGACGTGGGTGGAGCCAATGGGATGCCCCGCCCCGACCGTGCTGGGCTATGAATGCGCCTGCGCGTCTTAAGGCTCCCGGACTTAACCTAGAACCCGGGGAATCCTGAGAATTTGCATGTGTAGGGAGACCTTAAAATTTGGGTCGCGGGAACGAAGTTGTGGGCGCGGCGACCACGGAGGATCCCAATGACACAGTCGAGCCGATCTGTGGTCAAAGCTGCGATTTTAGAAGGAGGTTCTTGTAGCGACCCTGGACTGTGTCAGGCCCGCTTCTCAGAACAACACTGTCCTCACAGGCAGCTTCCTTCCCCTAACCATTGTAATCCATCAGTCGCCATCGTGGGAGAAGATAGGTTAGGTGACCCTAATTTGTATCACACCATTAACTAGGGCTCAAAATAGCCTTCCTGCTAAAATGTATACATTTAACTCACTGAGTTCCTTTTGTACTTTGTATCATGTTTTAAAATAGGATACAAAGTAGCTTTCTGATCAAAATGTATATATTTGAAAAACTAACGAAATGCCTTTTGTAGCAACACCAGGTGCGTTTATTTGTATAGCTCATAGAGCCCTCAACAAGTAGGTACTGGGAGACAGAGAGGGTCTAGCCTCAGTCACCAGACAGAAGGAAGGAGCCAAGTTCTGCCTAATTCCAGATACCCTTGGCTTCCTGTCTAACCTCCCCCAAATCCAAACTTCCTGTGGACACCAGAGCTCTCAGAGTCTCCACCACATCCTCTCACAGAAGCCTGTTCAAATGACCCCAGCCTCTGATTACTCCTGACAGAAATGTGACCATGCTGTGTTGTGAGAAGTTGGCTAGAAGGAAAAATGCTCCTGCAGATCTTGTCACTTCAAAGCTTCATCTTGTGTTGGGACACCTGACCTTATCTTGAGACTCCCTTGTCCACTCACCTGCTAGCAAGAGAATGTAAAATGAATTATGAAGCAGCAGCAGTACACATAGCCTTTCCTCTGGGCTAAGAAGGCTGTGGAAATCCTTAAGGATGATGAGCAACCTTAATGCTCTCATATGTTGCCCTGTGGCCTAACCATGAGCACTCCACTGACCCTAAATTTTAATTCCCATTTGTTCTAGTCTCAGACACAAGAGTGCAGCACCCAAGGATCCTCAGCTCCCTGTCAAGAAAACCCCAGGGCACAAAGGCCTGTGAGCCTCACAAACAGACCATTAGACTAAGGAAGACAGGCAGGCCAGGTGCCACCTGAAGTCTACAAAGAAACCTGAGGGTATCCTGGGCCAGGATTTCTGCAGCCTCAAAGCTGGGTCTTAGAGAGCTGTGAACATCTTGTGTAGCTGTATTAGCCCAGGACCACATATTATGTGGAAAGAAAAATCTTTTGCAGATGATCATGATGAATCTAATAGATCTGTCGGGACCCATCCAGTATTAGTGATGTCTTTATGAATAGGAGATTTGAACAAAGAGACAAGGCAGAATGGGGAGGGGGGTCCCATGTAAGACCAGAGTTTTCCTGGTTAAAGCTGGAGAGAGAGCTGGGAGGGCCCTTCCTTAGAGACACCAGGGAGAGCTGCCTCTACCTTGATCTTGGATGTCTATCTTTCTGAGCTGTGAGAGGATGCAGCTGTTTTTTCATCCAGTTTGTAGTCAATTGTTCAGAGCCCCAGGAGGCTCACAGTACAGTATGAGTCCCTGAATGGATTTAGGGGAGAGCCATGTCCCAGCTCTGCAATCTAAGCAAAATGAATAGGGTAGGCAGGATCAGTGTCCCACTCCCAGGAGAGGACTTGACTGCACTACTTGTCCTATTCTTTGCGAAAGCCCTATTGGAAACGTGGCCTGGTGGAAACCCACAGTGGATCCTTGGGCCAATGAGGCATGTTTGGAGGAAGGAATCGATTTGTTTAGAGCAGGTTTTGGTAAGACACAGAGGCCAGAAAGCAACTGTCAAAAGGAAGACATTCCTGCTCACAGATCAACAAACATCAGAAGGCTAAGTGGGAAGTCTGTAGGCTTTTTGTATTGCTGTAACAAAACACCCAGGAGTGGATGTTTTATAAGGCACAGAAAATTATTCTCTCATACTCCCAAGCCTGAAATGGGAGCCAGCAGGATTGAAGTCTGATGGAACCAATCTCTGCTTCCAAGATGCCACATAAGCATGGTATCACTGAGAGGGACTCCCAAGTCCTCACTTAGCAGGAGAGTGGCAGAATGGAAACTGCAAGTCCTTTTATAGCTATAGTGGCAGGAATTATTTACTTCCCTGTCCTTCATATTTAATGTGATAGTCTTTCACTGCCTTTGGGAGGTGGGAGTGCAGATTGCTGGCTCAGACCTTTCTTATTTAATATCCATTTTCTTATAAGCACAGCTTTGTCTGCATCCCACAAATGCTGGCCTGCTGGTTTTCCACTTTCCTTTGGTTTTTAATTTACTTTCTATTTTCCCTGGTGGACTCTTTGACCCATGTGTTGTTTTGTTAGCTGCATATTAATGTCCAAATATTTGGAAAGGTTCCAGGCACATTCCTGTCATTAATTTTAACAACCCCATTGT
Source organism: Mastomys coucha (assembly GCF_008632895.1). Lineage (NCBI taxonomy): Eukaryota > Metazoa > Chordata > Mammalia > Rodentia > Muridae > Mastomys > Mastomys coucha. The sequence continues at coordinate 34,837,764 of NW_022196914.1, read as the reverse complement.
GGTCACAACACATAGGCACTGTGAGCACTCTACATTTGTGGCCTGTAATTATGCATTTGGGGTGGAGTGTTCTGTGAATGCTGGTGGGTTGCATCGTGCATAGTTTTGTACAGGTTCTACATCTTCCTACACTTGTATTACTTGTTCTGTTAATTATGGAGGCAAAGCTTATTTGAGCACTTTTCTATTTTACTTTTGAATACTTTTAGCTCTTGTCTTCCATATTTTGCAACAATGTCATTAGGCATATACATGCTCAGAGGGATTGTTCCTCCACTAATCCACCTCTTTATCATGATGGAGTCTGACCCATCCTTGTGGTCACCCACTGCTTATGGCTGTGCTTCCCCATCTTGTTAATGTTCTTTTCTTTTTAATTGGCCTCAAAATCCAGTCCTTTTGGCAGTAGTATTTGGATAAAGGGGATTGGTGGTTCATCCAAAAATTCAGGCACTCAAGAAGCTGAGACAGGAGGAGCTCTGTGATTTTCAAAGCCAGCCTAATAATGTACATAGCAAGACTCCCATCCAAACCAAACCAAACCACACCAAACCAACCCAAACTAGCAGCATTTATATCCTCTGCATCTGAGGTGCCAGCAGACTTAGGGTTAGACCTTCAGTCCTGCTATTTGCTTCTGATTATCTTCTCTGGCCATGCTTTGTGCTTTTTCTCTTCTGGACCAATTCAGCAGGTTTTCTCTTACCCTTGGCTCTTATCTCTTACCATTATTTCTTACGATTGGCTCATCAGCTTTACCTTTTCATTAACATTTTAGTATCTGTTTTAGGGCTTAGTATGCATTCTCTGATGGCATTTCAAACAGTATGATGCCACTTTACATGTGAGACTCCACAGCATCCACTTGTTTCTTTCCTACCTTTCCCACCACTGCTCTTGTGTATTTTAACCTTATATATGCTAAACCTCCACCACACACTATTATTGTTTTTGTTTTTAACAGTCAATTATCTTTTTAAGACAAAAAAGAGACTTTTGAATTTGTGCCAGTCATGAGCTTTTAAGCTCATTCATTGTCCTGTGCATACCTGAATTGTCTTCTTGTGTTGCTTTCCTTTGTCCTGACCAAATTCTACTAAACATTCTGAACTGTAGAGCTGTTTGACTGTACTTTTTTTTACATTGTGGTTAGTTTGCCTTTGTTTCTATGGGTTTTTCTCTGGTGACTGTAGAATTCTGCTGCAGCTAGGCTTTGTTTTCTACCTCTGTTTACTTCTACATCCTTGCCAACACTTAGTATCTGGACTGAGCTCCATGTTGTGATCCCTGACTAATAGGATTTGTCAGGGAGAGTGTCTTTATGTATGCTCATTTGCCATCTGTAACTCACCTAGTGAGCTCTCTGTCCAGAGATCTTCCTCATTACAGTTTTGTAGTGGGTCTGTTGAGATTGTTTGTTTCCAAGACAGAAACTGGCTGTATAACTCAGAGAGGCCTGAAACCCAGTCTTTTATCTACTGCACCTTACTATGTGCTAGGGTTTCAGGCAGGCAGCCTGTGAGGTTTTATGCATTCTGAATTTGTTTCCTTATAGCTTCTATGGCTTTAAAATGCATTCTAACATCCTCTGTTCATTCTTTGAACAGGACTTTTTTTTAACATCAGACTATTACTATGTTGCCCATGCTGACTTTTTTAAGCATCAGAATATTACTTTGTTGCCCATGCTGGCCCCAAATCACAGGATCACATGATTCTTCAGCCTCAGCCTTCAGAGTACGTGGCACTATGGGCCTGAGCCACTACATCTAGCTCTCATATGAGAATCTTGAAAGAAGTAGGCTCTCAATAGCGCTGGGCCAGGGCTGGAGAGATGGCTCAATGGTTAAGAGCACTGACTGCTCTTCCAAAGGTCTTGAGTTCAAATCCCAGCAACCACATGGTAGCTCACAACCATCTGTAATGAGATCTGAGGACCTCTTCTGATGTGTCTAAAGACAGCTATAATGTACTTACATATAATAATAAATAAATCTTTAAAAAATTAAAAAAAAAATAGTGCTAGGCCTTTGAATCATTTACCCAGTGTTCAAAACAGCATTTGTCTAGTTTGGATCATTTCACCCAACAACGTTTTGTGGCTTGTCATGGATAAAATGGTTGACCTCTGCCATATGCAATAGTTTTGAACTAATATAAATTATCCTTTTATTTTTTGACTGTTTATTGCCAGCATACAGAAATACATTTGTTTGACATCTTGACTCCATGTCTTTGAGTCTTATTGGAGTTTCTTATGAGTTCTGGTAGCTTTTTCATTGGTTCTGGATTTCTTAAGCACAGAATCATGTTTCCTACTAATAAAGACAATCTTGCCCCTTCTTTTCTCACTTTACTTTCTTCTTGTTGTTGGGTTTTACTGGTTAGAGCCCCTGGTCCTCTTGATGGGCACAAGTAGTGCTCATTTTTGCCTTTTCCTTCAACGTGGATTGCAGACTGTCTTAAGGATATTTACATCCCTGTCCGTGATGACTCGGCCCGGTGGTGGCTTTTTTCCTATGTCCTGTTTTGTTATTAGAACAATGTCAGCCTCGTGGACAAGTCTATGCCTGTTCCATTCCCTCTGGATTTCTTGAAGAGCTTTTTTTTTTTTTTTTTTTTTTTTTTTTCTAAAAATGTTGGTAGAACTTCCCAGTGAGGACATCTTTGACCTAAGATTCAAATAACTCCATAGACATAGGGTTGTTCTGTTTCTTCCCACGTTAGCTTTGGTATGTATATCTTTTCAGGAATCTGTTCATCTCAGTGGAGAGATGCACTCTCATATTGACACACACTCACACTGTTCACTGTTAAAGAAAGTCTGTGCAGCTCTGTGGGTGTCACTGTGCTCACTCCTACCTGTGGTTTCTATAGTCTCTCTGTGTGTTCACCCTTAATGGTGGCTCCCGTGTTCTTTAGGTGCTTAGTTCGCGTGTGGTTAGTTACTCTTGATAGTTCCTGTTTTCTTTGGTTCCTTTAGTCAGATGAGAGTTCCCCCACTTTGTTAATTTTTGCAGAGTCTCTAGTTTCTCTGAGATCTTGCGTTATTTCCTTTTATGTGTGCATGCATGTTTGTATGGGGACATATGTGTGGGAGTGCCTGTGTATATGTGTACATGCATGTGTAGAGGGCCTGAGGTCAACTTGGGATATCAGTGCTCAGGAGCTGTCAGCCTTGTTTGTTTGTTTGTTTTGTTTTTTTGTTTTTGTTTTTTGTTTTTGTTTTTGATATTGGAGTATGTGTGTGTAGGTGCACATGGAAGCAAGAGGTTGATCAAGATGTCTTCATTATTTGCTCTTTAGTTTATATATTGAAGCAAGGTCCCACTTGAACCAAGCGTCTAGCTAACCATCTTGTTCCTGGTCTCCCTTTCTCTGTCTCCCCAGTGCTGGGACCACATACACACAGGCCACTACACTCACCTGAAATTTACCTGGGTGTTGGGAATCCAGACTACAGTCTTCACACTTGCATAGCAAACACTTTCCCTAACCAGCTATCTCCCCCAGCCCCTTGCCTTTTTTGAGGGAAGGTCTTTCACGGGATCTGAAGCTTACCGACTAGGATGGGGGGCTGGTCAGCAATTTCCATGGTTCCGCCTGTCTGTCTTCCTGGTATGGGGATTACGAAAGCACATTAGTATGCCCAGATTTCCACATGGGTGATGGGACTCTAATTCAGTTTCTCATGCTTACAGGGCAAGCACTTTACCAACTGAGCAATTTTCCTCTGACTTATTTCTCACCAACCCTTTCTCTGTCTTTAATCTGTTTTTCTTCCTCCTCTACCTCCTTAAATCGAATGCCAAGGTGTTTATTTGACATTTCTTCTTCATTTTGTAATATGGATATGCAACAAAGTAACATTCTCTTGGGAACTGACTTGGCTAAAGGCCAAGCAGAGAAACATTAGGTGCTATCATTGTTTTATTTAGTTTGATATACTTTCTTGATTTGGTTTGGACATGTTCTTTGGTCCATAGATTGTTTAGAAGACTGAATTTTAGCGATCTAGGGAGATGGTTTAGTGGGTTAAGTGCTTGACTTGTAAGCAGAAGGACTTGAGTTCAGATATCAAGTAATGTAAAAGCTGATCATAGTACCATACGTATGGAGCCCTATTGCTGGAGAGGTGGACAGAGCTCACTGGCCAGCCAGTCTAGCCTAAAGCAGTGCTTCTCAACCTTCCTAATGCTGACTCTTTAATACTGTTCCTCATATTATGGTGACCCCAACCATAAAAGTATTTCGTGTCTACTTCATAATTGCAATTTTACTAGTGTTATGAATCATAACATAAATATCTGATATGTGACCCCTGTGTAAGGGTCATTGACTCCCAAAGGGATCACAACTCACAGGATGAGAACGACTGGCCTAAAAGGAAGAATCAGATCACTGAGAGACCCCATCTCAAAAGATAAGGTGGAGAGTTGTAGCCCGCGCGGTCCTCTCGCCGGGAAGAAGACACGCGGACACTCTAGGTTCCTTCTGCAGCAACTGCTTTATTGTCTCCATCCATGGTGGAAAAAGGGGCCGAACCCAAAATCCGCACTGCTTATATACACCACAGTGCATGTATCTGCCCACAGTGTGGTGTGTCTGCTCATGATTGGCTGTTCGCTCATTACCCTACGTAACGCCCCGGGATGGGCTGTGACATGGCGTCTTTTCACTCTACGCACATGCGCCAACAGTACTCTACACACATGCGCAAACAGTTGTCCACTAGGAGTTAACAGCGGAAGTAGGCGCCATCTTGCCATGGTGAATGCCTCTCAAGATTCACGGCTCCCAACAGAGAGTGATTAAAGAAGACACTTAACATTGATTTCCGCATGCATGGGAAGTATACCTACATTGACATGTGCATACATGTTCTTATAAAACTTCCCAAACACACAAAATAAGAGTGAGTTTGGGTTTCTTAATATATGGGAATATTCCAGATCTGTTACTGACTGATAATTTAATTTCATAGTAGCCAAAAAATATAGTGTAACATATATCTTCAAATTTATGGACTTTTTTATTAATTACTCTTCTTACTTTTACAAAATACTTATCAGAAACAACTTAAGGAAAGCAGGGTTTATTTTGACTAATTGTTTGAGGAGAATCAATCCATCTTGGCAGAGAAGGTATGTTGTGGCTGGTGAGAGAGAGAGAGAGAGACTCAACTCTCTTCTTTGTTCCCCTTCATTCAGGAGGGTCCAGGGGGAATAGTGATAGTGATAGCCACATTTATGATGATATTTCCTCCTCAGTTAAATCTCTCTGCAAACATTCTCTCGGACACACCCAGAGCTGTACGAGTCTGTTAGCTGATTCTAAATCCAATCAAGTTGACAATGAAGGTGAACCAGCACAGGTTCTATGTTGGCAAATGTCTTTCAGGAAGTTGAGGAGGATGCATACACTACTTTCATGTGTGGGAGTTCTAAATATCACGTGATTAATACTCCAGAAGTTCCAGCTGAGGCTTTGAGGGAGTTTGTCTAAGCTGGGCTCCCGTCTTTGTTCACCATGCTCCTTAGCTTGCAGACGCATCATGCCAGCCTCTGCCTTCTTGCCCTGTGCTCTTCTTTTCTGAGTCTGTGCTTCCTCATCACGCTTCCTGTCTCCTACAGGGAGGGCATCAGGCACTAGATGTGAAGCCAGCATGAACTCAGAATATCTGGTCCTGAGATTCTTCCTCCATCACACTTGCAAAGATCCTTTCCCAGTGGTCTCATTCACAGAGTCTGGGTTTTCGAATCTTTCAGAGAAACACATTCTAAATCAAAGTGGTTATCTAATCCTGGCAAATATAAAGTCACAGGCACATCCTGAAGATAAAGTATAGTCCTTGTATCTCTGTGTGGCCCTTTGCTGCCTATGTTTCAGCACACTGAAGTTGGGGTTGGAGCACCCTCCAGCAGTACAAGACCACAAGATGAGACAATGCTGTGTTTACAACAGCCTTAAATCTAGTGGTGCTGTCCCCATAGGAGAAAGGGCTGTGTGGTTCTGCTGATGAGGCCAAGCCAAATGCCACGTTGAGCAAGCAGCTTGGCTCTCCTCTAACTCTGTGGCTGCCAGTTTGGAGAACAACTGCGTTTTCGAGTGGCTCTCAAAACAGCACCTTCCCGTCAAGGCAGCCTATTAGGGTCAACCCTCCACTGTTCTTACCACATGTGCTTTCAAAATCTCCTCTAGGAAGATACTCAGTTTAAACCTGGCCTTTCAGTTCCCCAAGACCTCAACTTGTTGTGGATTCTTTGGGTTCCTGGCTCTATTCTGTACCAAAGACTGGGGAGACTTTAGGTGGTGATGCTCTGGGCTAACCACTATCCCTTCGTACCATTCACACCACAGCAGCAGAGCCCTGGGAAACAAAGCTGGGTCTGAGGGGCAATTAGATTCCTCAGATACTTCATGGGAGGAGGTTCCAGCCATTGGATCTAGACTGCCCTTCTTGCTCCACTGCTGCAAGGTGAGCAAAAGATTGTGTTTCTAAGGGGAAAGTGTACAACACACATCGTTTTGTGTCTTCTTCCACCAGAAACTTATGCCCAAACTGGACAGAGTGGGTCACATCTGTAATCCCCACAGGTGATAGAAGGCTGAACTGGGAGGATTGCTTTCAAGGTCAATCTGGTCTACACTGTGAGTTCAAAGCCAGTCTGTGCTGCATTGTTAAATTCAAGGCCATCATGTAGCTACAGGAGTGAAATTCCAGAGAAAAAAATAAGACAGGGGAGAACTTCGACCTCTCAGAGCTTGAGGTCAATAAACCTTAGCCAGTTAAAAGTTACAGCGAGCAAAAATGACATTCGACAGATTTTCTCTAGTGTATCCTAGCCATTTTGGCCTACTCCCTTTAGTTTTAAGGTGCATAACCAAATAACGAAGTCCAAAGAAAACACCATTCTTTAAAGTACATGTAATCTGACATCACAGTGCTTCATCTCCACCCTGGACAGAGCCCACATTTCCATTTCTCTGAGGGCATCAGTGTATGGAAGCAGCCTGTGTCGGATGCTTTTTGTCTGAGAAGCCGATGTTCCTTGGCCAGTAGGATACCACAGGGCTGGTCGGAGGAGTTTACAGTTCTACAGAGGGAAGAGTATTGAGGCTACAGTGTCTTGGCTACATGCATCTGCTTGGTCTCGTGCTTGTCCACGGCCGTGGTTATGTCCATAACAGCAGATGGCAAGTAAGGACAGTAAGAAGTGGGTGTGATGATAGTCCTACATTTACGTTAGTTAGAAGCTGTAGGTAGAACCCCTTCTAATGCCCTTCTTGCCCCCAACATTTGATTCTAACCTCCTCAGCCACTGCTGGGCCTGACCTGTGCCTGCTATTATCTGGATCTCATGAGACCTCACAGCTGGCTGTCCTGAAAGTCTGCTTCCCTCTGTTCCTCTTGCTTCACCCTGTGATCATAGTGTTCTTGGGGTATTCTCTGAGCCCACTCTTTGGCCCCACTGTTCTGGCTAAACTTGAGTCTCACACGTTGCTCTCTCTTCAGTGATGCCTATCCAGTGCATGACCTCCTTCTGGAGCCAAGATCAGAACCACATACCCAGTGGTGATCTCATACCCTGGTTGTGGTGTCTTAGCCACAGAACACCAGAGGGCATGCAACTTAAAGCCCAGGCATTTGCTTCTCAGTGTCCTGGAAGTTAAGGGAAAGGTGCCAGGGGATTATGGTGTCTGATGGGGACCTGGCTTCCAGTTTAGAGACAATACCTTCTCCAGTGACTTCTGTAGTTAATAGAAAGAATAAGTCGTATCTCTGTGTCTATCCTTTAAGTATCTCCCCCACTCTCTAGTTCCTCCTCATCGTGATGTCTCTCAGCCCTGATGTCTCCCAGCCCTGGTGTCTCCAGGCCCTGGTGTCTCAAAGCCATCCTCTCCTTTCTGGTGACTCAGATTGCACATTTCAGGAGGAGTACTGACACACAATGTCTTAGGGTTTCTACTGCTGTGATGAAACACCATGAGCAGAGTAACTTGGGGAGGAAAGGATTTACTTGGCTTACACTTGCACAGCATTGTTCATCATTGAAGGAAGTCAGGACAGGAACTTTAAGGCAAGAGCTGACGCAGAGGCCTTTGGAGGTGGTATTGCTTACTGGCTTACTCCCTGTGGCTTGCTCAGCTTGCTTTCTTATAGAACCCAGGATCACCAGCCCAGGGATGACACTACTCACAATGGTCTGTGCCCTCCGCCCCATCAATCACTATTTAAGAAAATGCCCTACAAGCCCACCTATAACCCAGTCTTATGGAGTCACTTCCTTAATTGAGGTTCCCTCCTCTCAGATGGCGTTAACGTGTGTCAATTTGACATATAACTATCCAGCACACCCAGGATACACTATATTTCTTAGCGTACCTGCCTTGAGGATATGGCCGTGTGACTAGGTTCTAGAAGCAAATGAGTCCTAAGTCAAAGTCTCATTGAGTTTTTAAAGGTGCTTTTAAAAGTTGACTATCTCCCTGCAGGCTGGAACATAGAAGATGTGGCTGGAGCTACGGCATTCTTGCTGGGCTATGAAACAACTGTGGGAATGGCAACCTGTGAGAAACAATGGGTCCCCATTTCATAATAAGGCCACTGAAGACTCAGAGTAGCAAAAGCTAAGCTGCTTCTTCTTATTATTTTTTAATCTTCTAATGTGAAGGATCAGCTTTAGAAAAAGCAAAAAAAGGCTGGCATACCAATTTGGCACAGGATGACGGATTTTATAGTCTTAATTGCGTTTCCCTGCTCCTGAATTCCTCATTGGTTGAAGTCTTCAGAAGGTAAAAACTTACTGCTTATCTAGCATTGTTCCTACCTACCCTAAATTCCCACATCTTTCTGGGGTTCAAGATTCCTTCCATTTGTGATATGTGCATTCAATCACATAGCAGACTGTCTGTGATTTTTTTTTTTTTTTG
>NW_022196914.1:34774869-34828272 GCF_008632895.1 Mastomys coucha | reverse complement strand
ATGCTCTCTTTCACTCCAGACAGGTTAAAAAGATTTCTGTATTTGTAACAAAATTACCTAAGAAAACAACCTAAAGGAGAGATGGTTGACTTCCGGTTGCAGAGGTCTTAACCCATGGCTAGTTGGCTGCATTGTCTTGAGATGATAGCCTATGGCCCGTGATTTTTTTTTTTAACTCTAGGATTAAAAAGGAAAAAAGTTTTTTTTTTTTTTTTTTTTTTTTTTTTTTTTTTAGATATTTTCTTTATTTACATGTAAATTTCTCCATTCCCAGTTTCTCCTCCAAAAAACAAAGAAACAAACAAAAACAACAAAAACAAACCCCTGTTGCCTCCCCCTTCCCCATGCCTGCCACCCTGCCCTCTCCCACTTTCTGGCCTTGGCATTCCCCTACACTGGGGCACAGAACCTTCACAGGGCCGAAGTCCCAGATGCCAGAAAAGCAAGAGGATCCTAGGACCCAATGGGGAGGACATTAGCTGAAATATTCAACAAAGGGGATAGAGAACCTGTAGATACCATATCCAGACTTTAGGCATGGCCCCCAGTTTGGGGGGGGCACCCAGCCATCTCAAAAATATTATCCCAGAATTGCTCCTGTCTAAAGGAAATACAGGGACAAAGAGTGGAGCAGAAACTGAAGGAAAGGCCATCCAGTGACTGTCTCACCTAGGGATCCATACCATATACGGTCACCAAACCCAGACACTATTGTGGAAAAAAAAAAAAAAAGGAAAAAAGTTCAGGTAAGCAGGTGCCAGCCACGGACTAGGGAAGACAGGGGCCAGGTGCCTCCTGCTGATCTGTGATTCATTGATGAGCTCTAAACGTACCTCATACTGAAACGGACAATAATGATTCACTTATACAAGTTGCCAGTAAAGCAACAACAAGAGAGAGGGTTGGGCCTGAGGGAGGGCTTGCCAGCCTTAGGCTGGGTACCTCTAGACTTTTATAAATGTAAAGAAGTAAAGTTTTACTTTTAAAATGTATTTATTTATTACAAGTAAGTACACGTAGCTGTCTTCAGTCATTCCAGAAGAGGGAGTCAGATCTCATTACAGATGGTTGTGAGCCACCATGTGGTTGCTGGGATTTGAACTCAGGACCTTCAGAAGAGTAGTCGGTGCTCTTAACCGCTGAGACATCTCACCAGACCTGAGAAGTAAAGATTTAATTAGGGTTGTCGATTTTTCTTCAAGTTGCTAGTAAGCCTTGAGGTCATTGGGGATGCTGGGGTAAAGGCCCATGGCCCTGTGGAACTTTGTAGGAAGAATAGATGTAGAAAATCCTTTTGATTCCCCTGGGAACTCTGATTTGTAGCTCTCCATGCACCACCCCCACCAGCTCCCGCCAGCCCCATTGCCTCTGCTTATCCCACTGTAAAGACTTTTCTGCCTGGTCTCTTGGTTCCTTTCCACATACTCCACCCTCCACGGGGATTCCTAGAGATTCTGGTGGTCCAGTCTCCCAAGCCTGACACCTGTAGGTCTGTCCCTTTTTCTTTCCCCTGTGCCCTGCTTTTTCTCCTGGAGCTGATTTGGCCTCAGACACCCCTGCCTCTCCTTCATGCAGCCTCTATCACCTTGGTGGTCCACCACCCTGGAGAATCCATCTTCCCAGCAGTGCATGATCTAAGGGGCCTGGAGCAAAGCTCAGTCACAGGTGTGTATAGGTGTGTACAGGTGTGTACAGCCTCTCACCATTTGCCGTGTGAAGTGGTCACCCACAGAGCTCACTCTGGAGGACCATGGAATCATGTTACAATAAACTACAAAATAAATCTCGTAATGTTTTAAGTAAGTTGTCAATTTTGTAAGCTTTTGGCTACAATCCTAGCTATCTCTAGTCACATGTGTCCTGCAAGGTGCGGGCTAGACTTGCTTAAAATGCTGTAGGGATTAGCAGATGGTTCTCAAGGATGTGGCTTTTGGCTCTAAACCACTAAGGCATTTAGGTCATGTGGTATTCACTGTCTGAAAAAAAAATATTTATTTGGAGAAGAAAAAAATTTTAAGAAAGATTTACCTATGTGTCTCCCTTTTCATTATATTCAATTAACTAAAATAGTTGATTGCAACTGAAGCTCTGACTGCAGAAGTCTTGAGGCATAAAATGGTCCCATGGCAAACAAATGCCCCATTACCCTCATGAACCCAGAGCCTTGGGGAGAAAGAAAGAACTCCCCCTCGGCAGTCAGAGAGGGTCCCTCCTCATGGGGTAGTTTGGGAAGGTTTGGGAGAGGGTTCAAGGGGCCTCAGGATCACCAGGTTATGGGTCATCAATGCTGGCGCAGCTGGCCCTGTGATAGTCCAGTGCGGGCTCACCAGATCTGTAACATAGATTCTATCATATTAGAAGGGAGTGGGTAGAATATATGGGGCTGTGCCCCCTTTCCCTCCTCCTCCTCCCTCTGTTCCAAGTAGGACCCGACAGTGTATGCCATCCTAGGTGTGTGTGTGTGTGTGTGTGTGTGTGTGTGTGTGTGTGTGTGAGAGAGAGAGAGAGAGAGAGAGAGAGAGAGAGAGAGAGAGAGAGAGAGACCCCTGGGATACCATATGAAGATGATCAGGAGGCTGTATTCACCTCTAAGCCAACTAGGCACACCTGCATCTGCCTTACACCTACACACATGTTGATGTGTGTGCCTGGTGGCGCATGAGTTCATTGGAACCACACACGTGTGCTTCAGCAAACAGGTCTTAAGCAGCTGTACATGACCTGATAACAAACATTGAGGGGTGTCTGTCTGCCTTTTCACTATGGTGGTGTTTGTCTAAATAGCTTGTACATAGTTTGAGCATGAGTGGACCAAGCCCTAACTCTCTGAAGATCACAAGCTCTTCAAGTGACTTGGCTTTAAAGAGACAGCATGAGGGCGTAGCCATCAGATATTGAGCAAGGTATCTGGGTGCTTGGGAAAGGATGCTGGAGCCCCATTCTGTGATAGCACGGGAAGTGCTCTCTCAGAACTCCTGTGCAGTCAGAGTTGAAGGGCAAATGTTTCACTTTATTGGTGAATTTTTTTAAAAGTCATCCTGACTAAAAATGCATTGATGACCCAGAATAGATCATGTGTTTTGGCAAGTGCTCTTCCAGTTGAAACGAGTGTTTGCGTGCACACTCCAGGCTGCGCCAAGCGTCTTGGAGCACACTGCAGTGCTCAATTATGCTTTAGACAAACATTCCCCGAGGAAACCTGTGGCTCCTGATCACTTCCCTTTGCTGTGTTCAGAATGGATGGATTAGCACAGACACCTTTTGGGAACCCACTGTTATTTCCAAAGCTGGGATGCTGGGAACAATCACAGGTCACCTTATCACTGGAATGCCACTCTATACTAGGGTCAGGCCACAACACAACCATTGCCCTTTGGCCTCATCCCCTGTATCTTTCAGTGGCCACTCTTCTCTGCCTCCCTGCCCTTCTCTGTTACAGGGCAGGTGGAACTTCCCCCAGGGGCTTTCTTACAATGAGTGTTGGTGTCCAGAACAGAGCTGGCCCATCAAATCCTATGCTCCCTGTCTGTCTGCCTTCCAGAGTCAATAGTCTTCTCAAGAATAAGTGAGAGGCCTGGCAGTGGTGGCACATGCCTTTAATCCTAGCACTTGGGAGGCAGAGGCAGGCAGATTTCTGAGTTTGAGGCCAGCCTGGTCTACAGAGTGAGTTCCAAGATAGCCAGGGCTATACAGAGAAATCCTGTCTTGAAAAACCACAAAAAAAAAAAAAAAAAAAAAAAAAAAAAAAAAAAAGAATAAGTGAGAGGTTTACCAGTGGCAAGACCGGTCTTGTGGGCAGGGATTCTCTTATGAAGCCATGGAACCAGCCCTACTTTCTTCAGTGTTACATGGTGGCATGCAGCTGGGGCTTTGGGAAAAGGTGGGTCTCACCAGCTGTCTTAGTTAAGATTTTACTGCTGTGAACAGACACCATGACCAAGGCAACTCTTTTTTTTTTTTCACTTTTCTTTCTTTTTTAAATTTATCATTTTTAGTAATCATTCATTTCACTTACATCTCATATGATATTCCACTTTCTGCTTACCCCTCTACAACCCCCCCAATCCCACATCAGCCCTCTCCTTCCTCCCCTTTGCCTTTATGAGGGTGCCCCCCCACTCATTCACCCTCTCCTGCCCCACTGCTCAAGTGTCACCCTTCACTGGGACATCAAACCTCCACATGACCAAAGGTCTCTGCTCCCATTGATGTCAGAGTAGGCTATCCTCTGCTACATATTTATCTGGAGCCATAGATCCCTCCAGATACACTCCTTGGTTGGTGGTCTAGTCCCTGGGAGTCCTGGGTGGTCTGGCCAGCTGATGTTCTTCTTCCTATGTGTTTGCAATCCCTCTCTACTCCTCCAGTTCTTCCGCCAGCTCTTCCACCGGAGTCTCTGAGTCTCTGAACTCAGTCTTTGGTTGGCTGCAAAAATCCACATCTGCATTGGTCCGTTGCTGGCTGAACCTCCCAAGAAGCAGCCACCCCATGTTCCTGTCAGCAAGGGCCTCTTAGCAACAGCAACAGTTTTGGGTTTGGTGACTGCAGAAAGGATGGATCCCCAGCTGGGGCAGGCAACTCTTATAAAGACAACATTTAATGGAGCTGGCTTACAAGTTCAGAGGTTCAGTTTATTATTCTCAAGGCAGGAGCATGGCAGCATCCAGGCAGGCTTGGTGCAGGAGAAGCTGAGAGTTCTACATCTTCATCTGAGGGCTGCTAAGATAATACTCACTTCCAGCCAGCTAGAGTGAGGGTCTTAAACACACCCACAGTGATATACAGACTCTAACAAGGCCACACCTCCTAATAGTGCCATTCCTTGGGCCAAGAATATACAAACCATCACACCAACTATCTCCCAAATTCCCCCTGAGAAGCAAGCACTGTACATTCGTTATGCCTTCATCAGGCACAAGGTTTGCCTTTTTCTAACGCAACTCTGCCTTAATTGCATGCGGCCCTGTAAGTAATGCTTACCTCTGCTCTGTAAGGAAGCCTAATAAACTCATTGGTTCCCCAGAGTGAACTTTGGAGAATTATGCTTTAGTTTGTCATTAGGACATAAGGAGCAGGGCTGGACATTGCTTCCATCTCTCCCTGGCAAAGACTTTTAGCAATAAACATATTTTCCAGCCGGGCAGTGGTGGCTCATGCCTTTAATGCCAGCACTTGGGAGGCAGAGACAGGTGGATTTCTGAGTTCGAGGCCAGCCTGGTCTACAAAGTAAGTTTCAGGGCAGCCAGGGCTATACAGAGAAACCCTGTCTCAAAAAACAAACAAACAAAAAACCAAACAAATGAACGTGTTTTCCTGTCTCAGGTAAGTGCAATGAGACCAGACTCGGGACAGAGGGCACTTGGAGTGGTGAGAAGGTTCCTTGGCTGACTGGATCAGTGTGTTCTTGAAACCCTGGGTAGCATCTCCTCTTGGAGTGAGGCCTTAGCCCTGGGCTAACTGTCCTCCAAAGGTCCTGGGGACAGTACTGTAAGAGACAGTTAACTCTTGAAGGCCTGGGGCCCACTGGGAAGACTCTATAAATTGTTGGGATATTCCCCTTGAGAGGACAGTAGGGCCTTAGCCACTTCTTCTTTCCCTGTTTTGTTTCCTGATCCCAAAGTCAGGATTTTCATGGTGAGTGCATTATTGACAGAAGCAGAGACTGACAAGTCTGTGGCATGTCACCATGTCTGACTTTCTAATGTCTGTGGCATGTCACCATGTCATGCCACATTATAACATGTCTGTGTTGTGTTGCCATGTCAGAGTTTATAACATGTCTGTGGTTTACCACCATGTCAGACTTTCTAACATGAGTGTAGCTTGTCACCATGTCAGAGTTTTATAACATGTCTGTGGAATGTCACCATGTTAGAATTTATTGAATGACAACAAATTCACAAGGTACAGCAATTTTAAAGGCAGAAAATTTCCATAATCCCATCTACCATGATAATCTTGAGGAGGCAGACATAGCTGCTTATCCTCCTCTTCCTCCTCCTCTTCTTCCTTCTCCCTCTCCTTTTCCTTCTTAAGATTTATTTATTTATTGTACACTGTCTTAATGCACACCCGAAGAGGGAATTAAATCCCATTACAGATGGTTCTGAGCAAACACGTGGTTGCTGGGAATTGAACTCAGGACTTCTAGAAGAACAGCTAGTGCTCTGAACTGCTGGGGCATCTCTCCAGCTGCTACTGTTTCTTGTTCTTGTTCTTCTTGTTCTTCTTGTTCTTCTTGTTCTTCTTGTTCTTCTTGTTCTTGTTCTTGTTCTTCTTGTTCTTCTTGTTCTTGTTCTTGTTCTTGTTCTTCCTGTTGTTGTTGTTGTTCTTCTTCTTCTTCTTCTTCTTCTTCTTCTCCTCCTCCTCCTCCTCCTCCTCCTCTTCCTCCTCCTTCTTCTTCTCCTTCTCCTCCCCCTCCTCCTCCTCCTTTTCCTCCTCCTCTTCCTCCTCCTCTTTCTCCTCTTCTTTCACCTCCTCCTTCTTCTTGTCTTTTGATACAGGTTCTTACTTTGTAGCCTTGGCTGCCTGGCTAGCCTGGAACTCACTGCGTAGATCAGATTGGTCTTGAACTCAGAGAGATCCACTTTCCTCTGCTTCCTGAGTGCTGAGATTAGAGGTGTGAGTGCCATGCCCCTCAGATTCTTTTGTTTCAGTCTTAATTACTGATATTAACTCTGATATCACACAACACAAAGTAATTTCATCTATATAGCTCTATGTAGATATTCGGCTTATAGGATGATTACCAGTTAAGAGGCTATAGAAGAATGTGAGAGGCTTTTAGAAGTAGGCTGGGAGAAACACAAGTAAAGTTTGCTAAGACAAAGAAGCCCAAAGCAGTCACAGAGAACAGGCTCTTGCTATTAGAAATCAGGTTGAGGGAGAGTCAAGGTTGAGATCAAAGATGTGGTCAGCTACAGAGATGAGAGGGCAAAACCATGTTGGAAAATGGAATGGTGGCTGCATGTCCAGATGGGGTAAGAAGAGCAGGTGGGCAGGAAGGCTGCAGCTGAGTAGGCCACATTAATATTGGGGGACAGAAGTTGAGTTGAAGCTGCAGGGACAGTTGTGAGTTCTCCACTGGTGCACACATGAGATGTCATATGCTAGGTTGGTGGGTGGCCACTACAATGCTAACTGTATATGGCTTCATAAGCCCCCTTTCCTTGTATGGTGTGCCTCATAAATCTGATATGGTCTGGTTTTCTTGATAGGACTTTGATACACCCATGTGATTAGATTGCCTCAATTCCCCTTGATAAATTCATAGGCTGCACCCTTTTCACTAGTAGAAATGAGTCCTTTATTCATCTGAGCTGTACGGGTGATGCTGGACAGATAGTACTATTTTCTTGTTTACACTGGGAGAACAGTTATCTTCCATCAAGATGGAGTCAAAAGATCCTTGTGAAAAGGACCCTCTAAAGGAAAGGCAGGGCCTAAAAATTCATGGTTTTATGCAACATGGAGTAAGTTTGAACAGAGCCGTACCTTCAACACTGGCTCTGACCTGTGACCTGTGCTGCTCCAACACAGGCCCAAAGCAACAGGGCCAGCTTAACAGGGACCAAAATGAGATACAAAATAACTCATTTCTCTTGATGAGCTTATCTACAGTGTTTTGCTGAGCTAAGTTTGGTTGTTAAACAGCATGGATCTGCAGGTGAAGATACACTGTGGGAGCTGAGCCGAGGAAGCTGAAACAACGAAGCATTTCCTGAGAGCTACATCTAGGAATGAATTCTTCAGAGTTCAGAAAACTGCGCTCTAGCAAAAGCTGTAAGAAAAGCCAATAAGAGCCCACTAGCATGTCTACATTGTAACATCTCTGCAAGCTTGCTTTGTTCTGTCTTTCAAGCCCTTGGTTAGGTGCTGACTGAATTGTCTTCTCTGATTTCTCTTCCCTTTTGTTCTTCTTAAAGTCAGTTATAAAGTTTTAAAAGATTATTTATTTTCATTTTATGTATATGAGTGTATGATGGCATGTTTGTGTGTACACCACATGACATGTGTAATGCTTGTGGAGGCCATAAAAGGTGTTGGATCTCCTGGAACTCTAAGGATGATGGTGAGCCGCCATGTGGGTGCTAGGAACATAACCCCAGTCCTCTGAAGATCAGCAAGTGCTCTTAGTTACTGAGTCATTTCTCTAACGTTTTTACTAGTAAATGGTTTTTCATAAAATAACTCCTGGAAGCCTGTTGTCACTTTATTGACAACATAAACAGACATACATAAAATGCCATACATGTTCTGAGATCCACACTTTTCTATCTATTTGCATTTTTCGCTTACTCTAAAGTACTGTCTTACTACTTGTAGAGAATATCCCGTCTTGCTTTGCCAGGGCTTCCTATCAGATCCTCAATTGCTGTTAGATTTCCAGTGCATGTGGAGGAAACATGCAAGAGACAAGCTGAGGTACTTGCCCTGCCCTGCAGTGTGGGTGAAACAAGGCTGAGTTAACCCAGAGAGAAAGAAGAGAAAGAAGCTGGAAAAGTGGTATCAAGAACCCACATCAGGGTACTAGCAGGGCACAGTGGCCACTGATTGGGGAGCCACTTTCAAGTGAATACTCAGAGATATACTGTAGACATACTCAGAGCTGGTGGCTCTGTGGCCTGAATAATCCCTAGAAGCCCCTCAAAACAGAGTGATGAAGTCTGGTCTCTCAAAACAGAGACCAGAGAGGCCTGGGGTCAGAGGTCACCAGTACCAGCAAATGAAGTCCAAGCAGCTCCAGTTCCTGAACTACTTATGCCAGGAGAATATTACAAACGGCAATCAAAATTGATTCCTAACACTTAAATCCTCATTTTGCCTCTTGCACAGCTAACTTTGGGGTAAGATGGGAGGGGATCTGCCCTTCCTTTGGCTGAGGTCTCCCAAGAGACTCTTATTGTTGGATGGAGGATTTGAAGTGCTCTTGGCTTTGAATTTACAATATGCAGTCAGCAAAGAGGTTCTCACTTCACCTTATGGAGGCTCTTACACCATTGACTTGACTTAAGGGCTCTGCAAAGGCCTTCCTATTTAGAATGTCCTCTATTCATCTTGCTGGAAAATGTGATGATGAGGGGTGCTCCTTACCCAAGACTCCAGGAGTCTCCCCAGGCTTTGTGGCCTTCACAAAGCAAGTTCCCCTTCCCCCAATCTTCCAGCACTTTCTCCAGGACATAGGGAAGTCTGGTGCTACTCCAGCCTGGTGGTGACCCTCTCTCCTTCAGACAGCTCTAAAGCCTGTGCTCACCTCTGCCTTCTGGACACTATACAGTCCAAGAAGAACAGCCCATATTGAGCTATATGCTGTTTTCAGTGAGAAACTAGGACTTGGATGCAAGGCTCAGAGGCTGAGGCAGGGGGTACCAAGGTCATGTCAGGTATCAACCCCCAGAGCAACACTCTTCCCAAAACAATGTGGATACAGTGTTGCTCCAGACACTTCCCCAAGCCACCAACACTAACAAGCCCTCATTGTATGAGCCTGTGGAAACAGGCTGTGTCCTGGATTTCTTCCATCCCAAGTGTCGGGACACCATAGGTCAGCTCAGGCAGGAACTCTGGTACCATACATAGCTGAGGACAGAGCAGCTGCACGATGGTGGGGGGTGGGACTATTTCTGCCCCACGAAGCTGGTTGTTTCCTCCTACTGCATGATTACAAAGTCCATACCTGAGCTGCAGTCAGAACCATTTGCTGCTTCTAGCCTCCCTTGTCCCCTTGGTCCCGCCCTGAGTTTTCCCACTTCCTCTCCTCTCCTCTGCCATACACCCTAGCTTTCCCTTTTCCCTTTCCAGATATGTCTTGGGCTGGTTCTTATTGGTGGGCACCTCCTATTGCTAAGAGAAGGCCTGGTTAGGGGCAATGGGACTTGAGGCTGGATTGGATCTGACAGCTGTGAGAGATGCTAAAAAAAAAAAATTTACAAGTATTTAAGAACTTGAATAACCTAGTTGGTAGAACATCTGACTTTTACTTTAAGAGCCAGGGTTCATGTTCCTGTTTACTTGTTGGAGAGGGATGGATAGACACGAGATATCTGTGCTTATGAATGAATGAACTCAAAAGGGGAGGGTGCTTTACAAGTATTTAGTGAAAGCAATGGTTTCATGTTTTAATATCAGCTTTTCCAGCCCCACCTTATACTTAACTGTCAAACTGCTGTCCCAACACAGCCTTCCTCAGCAACAACATTTTCACAGTCTGTCGGGACTATAGTTCATGGCCAAGCTGTCTCCTTTCAGAACAAAGCTGATGGGATTTGGCATCTCAATGTGGCCTGGGTATCTGGTGGTGTCAGCACCTTCATGACAGGCAGGTTTTCATGGGTCTGATAACGTCAGCAAAGGCTTGTTTCTGACTAAGGCTTGGCACCGAATTTCTTAGCTAAAAGCATTTTGGAAGAGTGGGATTTTATCTTAATTACTCCTTTCAGCTTTGTGTGTGTGTGTGTGTGTGTGTGTGTGTGTGAGAGAGAGAGAGAGAGAGAGAGAGAGAGAGAGAGAGACAGAGACAGAGACAGAGACAGAGACAGACAGAGAGAGACAGAGAGAGAAGGGCAAGCCTTAGGTTCTCATTTACAATCTTAGATTTCACTTATAATCTGAATGTAATCTCTAGCAGGCAACCTCAATAACCACAGCCTCATGTTAGAGTTATTCTAGAAAATCAGACTTCATTCAAGAAGTTGGAGCTTCATGAACAGCTGCCCTGCTTTCCCACCACGGCTGGGCAGTGATGCGGCCCCAACAGCACACACAGATCCTTCTATCCCCAGCTGGGCACTGGCCAAACCTCTCGCCTATGGAGCAAAATCACTCAGAGCCAGAGCCAGCTCTGTTCTGGAAATCTCAGCACAACAAAAGCCCTCTGTCCCTAGCCTGACCATGGTCAGACAGGGAGATTCCTGCCCCCTCCATGGCCTGTGGGTGGTGAACTCATAGATTAAGTGCCTTAATTAGGTCAGTCTACTGGGCAGTATGCATTCTACTTTTAGATCAGCAGGTCAAGAGGACACCCCCGAATCTGTGGATCTGAAATTTGCTGGACTCTAACAAGCTTCTCTAGCTATTTAAGACACCCCCTTTCCTTTACCCTTGAAGTGTGTGTGCCCAGCCAGTTTTCTTTCTCAAGCAAATATTGGCTCAAGTCACACCCCTCTGCTATTGAGGCTAGAGCGGGCCCCCACCGCTCCCAAGTCGGACATGAATGCTCCATCTGTGGAGGTGTCCTTTGCAGTTCCAGACCCTGTTTTATTTGGCTATGAACTTGAGCTGTTTGGATGGGTCCCTGGCAGAAAAGCCAGTGAAAACTGCAATGAGATTTCCTGATGCCCACAGCAGTACTGTGGGGGAGGGGTCCAGTAAAGCTCTGGCTGACCTGAAGGCTGGGCCTATTGGACCCAATAGGCTGTTTGTTGGCCACCTTTTCACCTCATTGCTGCTTTTATAGTGCAAGACAGTCAAGTGTGCAACATGGGATATGAGACAGATTTGCACCTGAAGTGGATAGAGTATTCTCCATGCAGGGCCACACAGGTCTCTACTTGAAGTAGAGTAGGGCTGGAGGCTTCAGATAACTGGAGTTTGTGAGCGTTGGATTTGTGGTAGGCTTGTTTAGATAACTCTGTCAGTATTTGGGTGGAGATATCTGCTGGCCTACTGATAATAGGGCAACACAGGGTGGGACCTTTTTTCCCCCTGGGGCCTCTGACCTCTGTAGAACTGTGGGGCAAGTGGACCATACCACTAGACAGAAGAACTGGTTAGGTTGAACAGCCTCAGACCTCAGGGAATCTTAGAATTAAGAAAGGCAACCATGGAGCCAGCTCCCTACCAAATTACCTGATCTGGAACCCTAACCAGGACATCCTACTGAGAGGACTGTGATAATCTGTCAGGTAGCATAAAAACCTGGAGTTCTCCATGCTAATGAGGTATCTAGATAGGCCCCAAGTGTAGCAGATGAGCTTCCCTTCCTGGGCACTCCTATATACCTATAAAAGGTATTTAACCCTTGGTTTACCCTGAGTAAGGTGTATACATTCACATCTGCCATCAAATTAAACAGTTTGGGCTGGGTGGTGGTGGCACACGCTTTTAATCCCAGCACTTGGGAGGCAGAGGCAGGCAGATTTCTGAGTTCAAGGCCAACCTGGTCTACAGTCAGAGTTCCAGGACAGCCAGGGCTATAACAGAGAAACCCTGTCTCACCCCCGCCCCCCCCCCAAAAAAAACCCCAAAACTAAACAGTTTGGACAAGCAAAGACCATATCCTTCATCAAGGATCACCAGGCAGAGGCAGGTGGATTTCTGAGTTCGAGGTCAGCCTGGGATCACCACAGGGTGGGGGTGAGGGGCATAGTAAAATAGCCATGCCTAAATCTCCCGAGAAGGCATTCTCTCTTCTAGTACTTACTCGGAACCAAACTGGGTTCCATCTCCCCCCAGCCCCTGCCAAACCTGGGCTCAGCCTTCCCCTTTCTGCCTAGTGTGTAGATGCCCTAAGGAGAAGTATGGATCTGTATTCCCCTGCTCCCAGTTTCCAAGGGTGCATACTCCAGTGTCCAATGGATACACAGGAGATTAGGAACCACAACATCCATCTCAGACTCTGCTGTTTCCCATCTGGGGAAACACAGACTGGAACCCCTGTTATAGACTGTGATCTGCCTCCTTTGAACAGCTTGCTGGCAGTGAGGCAGACACAGCCCAGCATAGAACAGGAAGTTCCTGGTCAAGGGGAGCTTCAGCATCACTTTAGAGGATGCAGCCAGCGCCTGCTTGTCAGCCTGCTAGGCTTCACCTGGACTTCACATTTGGAAATTGGTATGAGAAGGTGGTGGGTGTGTCCCTCACTCCCTTTTGGGACATAATCATTAAGTGATCTTGGTTCAGGACATTGAATACAGACCAGGCTAGGGGTGAAGCTAGCAGGTCAGCTGGAGACCCCCTCACCCTGTTAGCCCAGAGCCTTTGTCTCAAACCATAGCTTTGAGGAGAGTTCAGATTTTTCAATCCTGTGGTCTGCAATGTGCATCATGGAGACCTGTAGTATCTGACTGAGGAGATTAATGGTAAGGTGTGTGGCCCAGGCTCCTCACACCTTTCCATGTATTGACCCCTGCTCCTATCTCTGTGATAAGGATGGTTCGTCTCCCAGCAAAGGAGAAAATACTGAAGGCCAGGACCAATGTATATATGATCTGATGACTGACTAGTCCTGAAGAAATGGGACTAGTGCAGCTTTGAGTCTTGTAGAAGACAATCCTGGGGCTTAGGGGGGATTGCAGGACATGTGTACATACCCAAGGTCATGTGCCTGGTACAGTAGAATCTCATATGGTTTCAGAAATACTTATGAGTAGATAGATTTGTGTGTGTGTGTGTTATATGTGTATGCTGGGTAACTGCAAATACATGCATGCAGGTGTGTGTGTGTGTGTGCATTGACATTAGGCTTCATCTGGGCTTCATATTTGGAAATGAGTTATGGGAAGGAGGTGGTGGGTATATATCAGTTGCTTATATTTTGAAACCTGGTCTTTGACTGAACTTGGAACTCACTAGTTAATCTAGAGTGGCTGGCCAGCAAGCCTGGGATGGGCCTGCCTTTATAGACCGTCACACTCAGCTGTTATGTGGGTGCTGGGCATCCAAATTCAGGCCCCCATGATTGTACAATGGGCACCTTAATGACTGAACCGTTTCTCAGCCATTATGGATGGATTTTAAATAAACCTTGGTACTCTGCTGGAGGGGCCTGTCTGAGAAAGATCATGTAAGTAGGATGGGATGCATCTGAATCAAGTCAACAGTGCAAGGTGCACATGCAAGTAAGAGTGCTCCAGGTCCAACTATGAATGTTGCAGGAGTAGATCCTCAGGACCAGGGAACCTGTTTTGATCCAGGTCACTACACCAGGTCCTTGGTAAACATCTCAGGCTCCCAGCATCTCAGTGACTTCCCCGTATCTGGAGTGATTTGGTCTTCTGACCCAAAGTGGGTGAATTTTAGCCACTGTTCATAAGGCCACAGACCAGAGACACAATTAGGACTGTGAGAGCAGGATGAGAGTGATCTGGAAAGCTAGTGTCTGCCAGCTCCCTCCCCTCCACATGTCTCTTGGGTAGTGGTTATGAGATGTCATTACTATTATATTATATATTAAGACGCTCCACTTAGAATATAATATGAAAATGGACTTCTCTATTGAAAGGAGGATCATTCACTCCTACACTGATAATGCCTTAATTTTAAAGTTATATTGTTTTTGTTGCTGGTGCTGTGGATGAGCGAACCCAGGGCCTTAAGCACACCAGGTTGATGCTCTATCACTGAGCAGCCCAACCACATTTTTCTTTCAGCTGCATGCACCTCTATTTAATCATGCCATGTGCAGATGCCTTTCCCGGCATGTTTGGGGAGGCTGTTTGGAACCTGGAGTCTGCCTTCTGCATTCTCTATGATAAGGGTAAGGGAGAAACACGAGAAACACCCTGGGCTCCCCATAGCAGAGGATAGCTCCAGTATAATACGCAATACTTTGTGGGTGGCTGAAAGGGTTCTAACCATCCAGTGGATGGTCAGGCTTATCTCCAGAGGATGTGGGGTTGGTGA
Organism: Mastomys coucha; assembly: GCF_008632895.1. Classification (NCBI taxonomy): domain Eukaryota; kingdom Metazoa; phylum Chordata; class Mammalia; order Rodentia; family Muridae; genus Mastomys; species Mastomys coucha. The sequence continues at coordinate 34,813,650 of NW_022196914.1, read as the reverse complement.
TATTGTGGGATCTGGCAGGCTGGGCCCATGTGGGGTGGTTGCCCGGGAACTGTATTTGATTTGGTATCTGTCCAGTGTACCACATCTCACAGGGCATGTGTATACACTGGCTGTTCAAGTGCTGTATGTTAGCCTGAGATCTGGGAAGACACTGAGACTCAGATTTCTTCCGGAACCCTCTTGAGTGTTGTGGGCAAAAGGTGACACTCATCTCTTTATCCTTTGTCAACACCTGAGGCTTCCAGAAACACTTTCAGCTTTCCTAAGATCTCACCATACATAAGTATACTTCTTCAGTTCTTGATTTCCTTACAGTTGCCCAATTCAGGAGCTGTTTGTTCAAAGGAGCTATCCAAACCTTTGTAGGTGTGTGTGTGTGTGTGTGTGTGTGTGTGTGTGTGTGTGTGTGTGGTGTGAAGAGCTGGGTGAGTCTACATCACATCAGAGCCACAGTGTCTATTCTTCAATCAGCAACTTTACCTACTCTTTTCTTTTGTTGAGGAATGAAGTAAAATACTAGCCCATCTCATGGATGGAAAACCTGGCTGAGGTCTGGGTAAGTTATGACCCTGAGGATCCATGTTCTCCAGGATGCATCAGATCAACCATCCTTTCCCTTTCATAGCAAAGAGGCTCAAGGTGGAAGGAACTTCACTGCCCCAAGGGTCCATGACTAGAAGTTGACACAGTCCCTGACCTCTACTGCTCTGTCCTTGTATCAGCCTCAACTTCCTGCCTTAACCGGGCCTGGAAGTCATGCATTTCCAGGACAGCCTTTGGGTTGAGAACAGTGTTTCTGGCCAAAAATCCCCAGCAGGATGTCTCCACTTGCAGCCGTAACTGGCTGCCACGAGGTGGGACAGGACTCAGTCTGAGGCACACAGGACCGTTTGTCCTTCATCACTGTCCATGTTAAAGCTGAGCATCTACTGCCTCCATATCCGGTAGCCAGTCAGATGCTCTGCTCCTTTGCCCTTGAGTTTCCTTAGAACTTTTAAAGAAGCTGTACCATCAGGTACAGTAATGGGACGACTGAGCCACAGAGCCCTACACTGAGTGAACAAGGGGTGGGGGAAGGGACAAAGTGTTTGTAAATTTTCATGATTGTAGAACTTTTGTGACAGACAGTTCTTTAGCAGACACTGTTTGGAACTATCAGCCTCAACCCTGAGCATGTAGGACATATGGAGAGAGGAGTAGAAAAGCTGATGTCCTTGTATTTCTCCCCACTCCCGCCCCCGCCCCCCCGCATCTGCTCTGGTTAGTGTGTCCTTCTTAAGCTAAAGTAGTTATTTTTTGTGGAAAACCTGGTTCAACTCTAAGCCGTGGTATTCCAGAAGCCTACTTGGCTCTGAGCTCTCTAATGTTTCCAGAAAACCTGCCCTTGGGCAGCATGAACTCAGAAACTGCCAGCCCTGGAGACACTTGGCTCCTCTGTGCAGTCATGAGACCACTGCATATTTCTGAACTGGTATTTCCATGTTGTGTGCATTCTTGGTGACCTTCCTTGCGGGTGTGGGCCTGTGAATGGAGCTCTCTGTGGTTTAAGTTGGGCTGATCCAACCTAGTGCATGTATCTACCTATACCTAGACACCATCATTGGGATCAACAGGGTGGGTGGACAGAGGTCCTAGAAACACAGGGCCTAGGGTGAGCTTCCAGGTCGATCAATAGTAACTCCTCACTATTAGTTATAATAGTTCTCTGGCTTCAGGGAAGGTTTGAAGCCTTTTAAATCAAGTCTAGCTCCTCAAAGTGGTATCATGCCATTTAAGGGATGATTGGCTTGAAAATCTCTTCCTTCTCGTATGGATGATGGCCCGTTCACAGTCACATGCACATGCTGTGCACACATGTATAGTCATTCACACAGAAACTCAAAACCATACATAAGCATACAGACCAATAAAGCCTAGAGCACACAACCAACTCATGCACATGCACACACATGCCTGGGACCCCAGTAGGTAAGAGATTTTTGCCTCTGGCAGCACTGAGAAGATCTGAAGAACATATCAAGGAAGTCTGTCAAGGGAGTGTCCAATGAGGCTAAAAATGCACCTCCCTATCTTGTTTACCATCTCAGATTAGCTGTGCCTGGAGTCCTGCAATGACATTGGCCAACATGGAGGTAGTCCCAAAGAAACATAAGCACTTGACACCAGGATTGTAACTCAGTGGTAAAGTGCTTCCTCAGAACTAAAAATAAAACACAATAAAAATAATAAATAGACACGATCGCTGGTGTCATAACACACCCAGGACCAATAAAAACCCCTTCACAAAAATGGGATCACAAGGAAGAAACACAGTTTAGGAGTCCAGTCCCTTACACAATGTATATTTATACCTTGTTCAAGAAATGAATCTGTAAAATAAAAGTCCCATACTGTTGTGAGTTTAAACACAAAATTCAGAGTTCTCAGGCTAAATTTATTTCTTGTGTCTTCATCCATTTCAGATGTCTCTTGGCTCTGATAGGACCTAAGATAGCTCATCTGTGTAGAGGTGGACGTGTTAAAAGGAGATCTACTGGGCTGCCTCCCTTGCAGGCCACCGAGTTCAAGTCCTGGTCTCACATGCTGTGAGCCAGGAACAGTCTCTAAGGAGACCAGCTGTAAATATCCAAGACTTAGAGTACTTATGGCTTCATGAGAAGTAGCCTTCTAAAGTGGGCCCTGGATCAATACCCTAATTACCCTATGTCTCGGTGGCCTAGGACTCCAGCAGGATTCATGGGCGGGGCGGTTATGGAGCACACTCTGGCTGAGATTGCCCAGGGTCATCAGCCCATGTAAGATGTGTCTCCAAGGTCCAGAAGCTCGGGCTCCACTGGAACTCACTGGTCCTGCTCTGTATCCTCCTACCTTCATGAGTGTCTTTGGGCTGCAGCAGGTGTGAACAACAAATTAGGTGATTAAAACATCAGCTGTCACTGGTCTCTCTGTCAACAATCAAAGCCAGTGACCTCTAAGACTTGGATAGAATCAGTTCCAGACCCTGTCTCAGATCCTGGCAATTGCCATAGTCCTCAGTGTTCTTTTGGATTGTGGACACACCATTCTGATCTCAGTTTCCACTTCACATGGCCCTCTCCCTCCCTCTCCCTTCCTTTCCTTCCCTCTTCTTTCTTCCCTCTTCCTCATCCTCCTCTCCCTCCCTTCCTCATCCTCCATCTCTCTCCCTTTTCCCCAGCTCCCCCATTTGATGACACCAGCCTCCATCACTGGACTCAGGAGATGTCACTCCAGTCTGCCTCACATGCCTACTATGTAATCCTCAGAGTCCTCCTCTCCCACACCTTCCTACATGCTTTTGTGCCTCCTGTCCAGGAATGCCTTTGCTTTCTTCCTGTAAATTTTGCATCATCCTTCAGAACCCTCTGCAAAAGTTCCCTTTATGAGTATCCTCCTTGACCTTCACACTCACCCCAGCTCTCACTGGGGTAGTCACCACCACTACCATGAGAGAGACAGAGACAGAGAGACAGAGAGACACAGAGAGAGATACAGAGACAGAGACAGAGACAGAGATCATTTCATCTCCATCTCTCCTGGTAGCCACAGGATGGGATGTAGGATGGCCCCCTTGAAGAGAGACACTGCATGTGGACTCACTAAGTACTGGAGAGGTAGAGCCTTTGCCCCTACTTGGCAGCCAGGCCATCAGCCTAGGACTACCTGCAGTGAGGTACAGCGGAGGCCTTGGCAACCTCGAGAAGGGGCCCCTGATCTCTACAGCAGCCCCTTCTCTTGAAGAAGAATTTGCCTTTGTTTTCTGGACCCTGAGAACTCGGCAGTTACCACAAAAGCAGCTTCCTAGACAGCAGGAGGCACGTCATTGGTTGGTTGCTGGGCCAGGTGCCAGCTGCACACACAGGCACCTATTTTCTCTAATGCTAATTGGGGACACTGCTCATCCCTCTAGCATGTAGGGTCCTGAGAGTGGGCCAGGGAGACACAGAAATTCAGTAGCTGCTGTAAAGTGGCTGTACCTCCTGTTCTTTCTACAGGGCTGAGAGAACATTTGCCCCAGAGGCAGCAGGCTGGAGGTTCTATTCCTGGAAACCTAAGAGTAAGAGAGAACCTGGGAACCTGGGAGTAAGAGAGAGCTACAGGCCCAGGGCACCACTGTGGAGACAGACTGGGGACAGACTGGGGAACTCCCTCCCTGAAGCTTTGCAGAAAGAGGTAACGCTAGGGATATGTGCTGTCACACTCTCTAGGCCTTGTTTAGTGTCAGGAAGTGTCCATCCCTGGTCCCTCCCCAGACATCCGATGCTCCTGGAGAGGATACAATGCATGGCTTCTCCTGCCATGTTAGTGTGAGGAGGAGACTACCACTGTGGGCCCTCCAGAGTCATCTGAGTCAAGAGAAGCCGTACAGATGTGCTGCTGGGGTGAGCACTGTGGTATTTGGTATTCTGGTCAAACCTCCAGGAATCAGACTTTAACTTAAGCTTCATTCCCATCTGTCCTGGCTCAATCAGATTTCCTTTTGCATTCTTCGCTCCCTTGGACAATTTCTAGCCTTGAGTTCATAGCAGATGTCATCTGGCTGCTCAGAAGTATTTTCTTAGGATTGTGATGAGACCAGGGCCCACAAGGGATGGCGGGTCGTAGGTTGCTCTGCTGTGTGTTGAAGAGACTCTGAGTTACAGTTGGGGCCCCTCTGGGCAAGGTTTCCTGGCCTGTTCTGGCAAAGGATGGGGTAAGGGGTATCTTTCCAGACCTTCCTGTGAAGATAGCATAGGTTGGGCAGGGCATTTTGGCCCCTTGATCCCATGCCTAAAAGTTCTGGAGCAGGGAGGCCCTTGTATATAGTTAGGGATCATCCTCAACCATGACTTTCTGTTCTTTGAGTACATTGGTTTCCAGAGTGTGGGGCCAGGGAACTGTGGAACTGGGAGGAGCCAGTCCGGAGCAGGAGTGGAGCTAAGTGGTGTCCAACCCCGGAAAACTTGTCTCGAGAGCAGTAGGAAGTGGGACCACTCCCTCCCCTGCTGGTTTGCATGTCCCTTGTAGTCTCAGTCAAGTTAAACTTCCCTTTTCCTTATAAGGTCATGTCCAGCAGCATGTGAAATTCCTCCCTATGCAAACAAGGCATCCCCCAGCACCCCAGCCCTAACCAGTGCTGTAACCCACCCCACAGCCCCTACTCATCCCCAGAGTTTTAAAAAGCCTGTGCGTCCCTCCCCCTCTCCACTGAATAAGCTGTTCCCTGAAGACTGTCTCCCAAGAGAAGTCTGTTTCTTGTTGTGGTCACTGCCTCCTGAGGTCTCCATCACCCCTGGTCGTTCTGGTCTCCCTTTCCCTCTCTGTTTGTGGTCAAAGGTGATCATGCCATTAAGGGAGGGAGAGTGGAGTGGGGAGGACACCAGAGCATTCTGCTTCCTCTCTTAATCTGTTCTGAATCACCTTATAAGCAGAGCCAACTTCCATGCTTCAGGCCAGACCACAGTTCTTTCCCCTCAGAAAGAGGATGTCCCCCCACTAGGACACAGTAGCCTGCAGACCTCTCTACACCCCCCACCCTACCCCGACATAAATGCTTTGTAAAATCCTGGCAAGGAACACATACAGGACATAGGTTCAACCTCATGACATTTTATGTACAACCTCAGTGGTCTCCCAAGCAACCACACCCCTTGTCTGCTGGAAAGCAGGTCCTTCCCTGGGTGCCTTGAAGGAAAGAGGAGCCAGGATCACAGCTGTCCCTACACTCATGGCTCCTCAGTACTACAGGCTTTCCCACTGGCTGCCTGGCTTGTTTCCTCCTCTCAGGGAGAAGAGATGAGTGTCCTATAGAGATGTCATGGAAGCATGTCAACCTTTGGTTCCTTCTGGCCTTTGCTTTAGTCTCTGGTTCCTACTTGCTCACTTGTGGTTTTTTTTTTTTTTTTCCATTTCCCTTGGGCTTGTCTTAGGATTAATTTTCTATCTACCACACTTTCAGACAAAGCCTTGTTCCAGAAAAGACAGTGACCCCTGATCCCTAAGGCCTGGGTTCTGAGCCCTATAGTGTATGCAGGTGGACACTTGTTCCCTAAAATAGATGAGCCCTGCTCACAGAGACCTGCAGGTCTTCAGGGTAGAAGGCTATAGAGCACGGTGAACGTGGTCTTGGCATGGTGCAGCACGTCACGGGACTCTGGAGCTCTTTGCTCCCATCAGAGAACTTATTTTTCCAGTTTGCCCTACAAGGGTACTTACAAAACCCAGACGCTCCCACTTAGCTGTGTCTTGGAGGAATCTTCAAGAGGGAGCAGTGACACTGCGTTTGGTCTCACTATGTGCCACTCTAAAAGCCCAGCCGGACACGACCGGGGAGTTCAGAAAGATGACAAAGCCACCAGAGTTTGGCTGACCTGAGTCCAGAGGGCACAAAGAGTGTTATGTCCTTCAGGGTCACATCACAGGATGAACACACTAAGAAACCTGCCCATGCTACATGTCCTCAGCAAACAGGAAATAGAAAGGCAGGATCCCTATTTGTGTGAGGAAGAAGCCTCTAATGCCCTAGTAGCTAGCCCTAGTTTCTACAGTCACAATGACCATCCCCTTTGGTTGTCACTAGGTGATCAAGGCCTCACTAATGGCCATTGGGCTGGACCTAGCTCCAACGGACCTATTGGAAAAACAGGTCAGGCCTCCACACAGTCTTTAGATACCAGATAAGAGCCCCCTGCCTGTCCCAACACATGATTTTGGGAGTTCCTGAGCAATAAGACTTCAGGCAGGAGTCCCTAGTCTTCCTGTTTGAATGCTTTCAGTGCTACCAGTTTATCTTAGAGTGCCTGGCCCAGCTCACGTCAATTCTGTTTCACACTGGCCTCCCAGTCTGTGGCCAGCACCCACCCACACTGATGTCCTCAGCTTACTCAAGTACTCAGAGGGAAGACAATTTCAGACCTGTGGACTGTAGCCACTGTGGCCATTCATACATTAGAACTTGGATGAAGCAGCTAACCTACTTATGTCTTACCTCAAGTTGGGTGGGAACAAGAAGCCAGACAACAACCTCCACACCATCTAGTCACCCACGCTGGTATCACACCAAGCATCCTACCCAGAAGGCACTGTCCACCAAGAGGCCAAGAGCTCCTTTCAGGAGCCACTGTGTTTGTCCCTGGCTTCCTTTTATAGTGACAGCGACAGATGACTTTGAAGGTGGACTGCAGGCACACTTTTTCCCAGCATGCACCATCCTCAATGAGACAGCAGGTCTGTACTGCCCTGGTCAGTCTATAGCTGACACACAAGCTGGACAAGTGCAGTCGTTGTTCTGCGTGGTTAGCACAACTCCCTGACTTCCCTCCCTGCTCTCTCTTACATATTTCAGTTCCTGTACACACAGGCTCCTCTGCTTCTTCAGAGACACTGACTGTTAGCTGGTGTCAGGTGTGGCTTTAGATGGAGGCAAAACACACTCAGGACAAGCAGAGAGAGAGACAGCGATGGATGCAAGTCACCCACTTCCTGTAAGATCACTGCAGGTCACTGCAATTCCTTTTCAGAAGATTTTGAAGACTACCAAAGAGTCTGGGTTGGAGATTCTCTCTGACGAGACAAAGGCCAGTTTCATTAAAAGGGCAGATGATGACCAAGAGCTTCCGCTTCCAATAAGTCCTACAAGGTAGGTTCTCCTGAACTGGTTTCCAGATATTGATCATCTGTCTTCAAGTCCTTCCTTAAAGCCCTTAAAGTACTTTAAAGACTGAAACCACTTTCTGGACAGCATTATAAGCAGGCATTAACCCTGTCAGTTCTCCGTGCTTCCTTTATTGCAAGTGATAAAAAACCACAGTTATGATCATCTCAGGCCAGGTGTGCTTGACAAAGGGAAACTCCAGATGTCCTGGAAGTCTACATCAACAGCTGGAGGGGGTGGGGTCTGACGAGGCTGAGCTGAGACACCTGGCACCCTGAGTTGCAGCCAGCTGTGGGTTAGAGTGTAAGTGTAAGACTTACTCATCCACAGCAAATCATAGTGTCCTCTTCAGATTTCAGTGCCGGTCACACAGCTGTGTCCATAAAAATCTGAATTGTGTGGTACCAGTCTAAATGACACCAGTATAAACCGTTTTATTAAAACACAGTAATGTTAGAAAACCAAGTCCACCTAAATTCACCCATGACAGTTAAATAAGCCCTTTAAAACCAACCAATATTTTTAAATCTCTGTGCTTTGGTGATGCCTCACTGATTGCAAAGCTGGTGGACGGCATACTCAGTAGGCTCTGAATCATGCTTTGCTTTTGCTCGGAGGAGCTTCCTGTATGTCCGGTAAAGGTTGATGGGAACTTGTCAGATGTATGACGACGGTTACACACTACCACAATGGTAGGCGTGTTCCTCACAGGAGTCTTTTCTACCCACCACGTGAGCAGGGAAGGTCAAGGTGAGGCTAGGAGAAGCAGTGGCCAGCAGTTAGCATGCTGTCTGCAACAACATTTGTTGGATTTGTTCCCCATTTTTACCCTCATTTTATACTGAACACAAAGCCAATTAGAGTTAAAAAAAAAAAAAAAAAAGCCAGAGTCAAAGCACTTCTCTTTCCCTTCCCCCACCAGATGTGTTCTGCAGCCTCAGCTGTGAAGTGGATTTCAGTTGACAGGCAGATGGGTTGTGGCCCCTAGCAGAATCGTGAGGCTTCTGCGAAGAACACCCACTAGGCTGGTGCTGGCTGACACAAGCAGACACCCCAGTGCTGCTGGAAGGGTAGAAAGGCCTGAAAGCTCCGTCCTAAGCAGCCAGAAAGGAACAGAGCTCCAGTCACACACAGCTTTGTCATGAGCAGGTGGGCCAGGCTGATCCTGGGATCCCCCATAGATATTAGTTCCTAAAAAGGGGATGTGGCACTCTCTTTGTTCTTAAGTGAGTCACCGTGAGTCACTGCCACCATCCTCAAGACGTGCAGTTCTTGAGAAGAGGAACCAAGACCTCCTGCCCACAGCATCAGCCACTTTGGAGTAACTTCGGCCTTGACCAGGGCCTTCAGATGACCGCCCACTCCATCCCCTCTACAACCTCCTGAGAACAGCAAGCTAGAACTCACCCATTAAGCCCATCCCCAATTCCCTGACCACAGAGGCTGTGCTGGCCACAGGTATGTGCTATTCTTTTAAGTCAAAGCCTAGCAGCAATGGGCCACATTACAACAAACACTCCTGAGGCCTGACTGGGAATGTCAGTAGCTCTATTACAAATGGCTGTGCACTTCTGTAGTGTACACACACGTGACTCTCTAACCACTCTGCCTCTCTAGTGGGTCATTTCCAGCTTTTGAGCGTCACAGCGTGGCTAACACTGCTCTCCAAGTCTATGCAAGATCCTGTTTTCCTTCCTCTTGGGAAAATACCTGTGAGTGGACTTGCTGAGTCACAGGCTCTACAGGTAGTTTTACAAGAAGTTCCCAGATCTTTTTTCCAAAGTGGATACTGCCAGAAGCTTCCAGTGATGGGTGTGAACTCTCTCGGGAGCATAGGAACTTGGGAGAATTGAGCAGGAGAGTGGGGGTGTCTTTTTCTACTTCCCATTGTCCTTTGAACACAGGGGTATGGCTCTGTATCCTCTCCTGTGTGGCTTTCTAGTTTTTCATTCCAATCTCCCCCCCTCTGCAGAGTAGGCATGTGAGGGCAGGGCTGCCCTGGGGAGGAGGCTGAAAGCTGCTGAAACTGTTGGGTAGCTCTGTGGCCAGAGATGATCCAATAAGGCGCTCTTGCTCCACTGGAGTGATCCCATTGGCTCCCAGATGGGTGGCCCTGGGAGAAATGCTGTAAGCACAATGGGCTGTTGGATTGAGGAACTGATAAAATTAAGAAGACTGAAGTAAAGCATGGAATTTTATGCATGAAGGCCCTAGGATCTTCAGGCCAAGCATCCTATAGGGGCATGGAGGTGACACAGAGTTCACCTGTGGCCTTGGGGTCAAGTGCTAAACAAAGAGAGGTGAAGAGGTGAAAAGAGTTAGTCTCCAAGATGTCCTGAGGTGAGTCTTGATAAGTCGCCTCTGATGGCCCTAACCTTCCTCCCATGGCTTGGGAAGGCCAAGGCAGCTGGTGACCTTGTTGAGACCAGGACTTAGAGCCTGACTGTTCTTGTTTCCAGGAGTGGCTGAGAGTAACATATCTACTCTCATGCATGGCACAGGGGCAGACCTGTCTCAGAAGGGAGGAAGCCTGGCCCGCTGCTGCTGCTGTTCAGTGCAACAGGGAGGGAGGCTCTCAACCTCTAGCTGCCTCAATTGCTTGCACTTTTAAAACATGACCAACTGTACAAGACAAAGAAGTTCCTCATAAACTGTTCATGGGTGCTTTTAAGAGGCCTATGAAGATTAATAAGCACTAAAACGTGTCATATGTCACTGGGTGCCTCTGACTGCAGTGTGGCGGTTGGCACTCGGCATGTCCTGTGTGGCAGTGAGTTTGCTTCCTTTAGTATAGTGAGCTGTGTGGTGAGCGCCCTGCCATGTGGATCAGTGAGGCATTTCAGATTACTTCCTAAGATAAACCTGAAGACGGCGATGAATCAGGAGATATGCAGAGACTTGGAAACAGTTCTTATGAGTTACAGTCTGTGTTGGAAAAGGAGACTTTCCTATTCTGGAACGTTCCGGACCATAAAATCTCACCTGGGAGCCTTTTGTGTTTCTCAGCAGAGATGTGCATTCTGGGTTCTGGTCCAGGGTGCCTGTAAGAGCCCTGGGGTTCTCGTGAGGGCCCACGGGTGCTAGTTTGGAGTCATTCTTCAGCAGAGTGAGTGGGACAGGGGGCTGAAGCTTCTGGAGACTACCTTGGGACAGCATCATGGAGACTTGCTGTACCCTCAGGATATAGGAACCATGGAGCATGGGTTATCTGCAGCTGGGGAGTCTAGATCCACTTCCTACTCTGTGGTATGAGGTCCACAGGTAGCCATTATACACACACCTGGTTACAGCACTGTCTTCTGAGGCCAGCTGAATATCATAACTACAATGGCTGTGGTGTGGAGGGGTTGCATCAGTAAGGAACATGCATCATGGCCTGCCCTGTGTTTTACAGATACTGGCGCATCCTGTCTGGAGGGACCACTTGACATAGAATGTGGGGTGTGAAGTGGAGAAACAGAGGCTGGTAAAGCCCTTGCTGAGCAAGGGTGAGGCCCCGAGCTCAGGCCCCTAGACCCAGGTGAAAAGCTGGGTGTAGTGGTGACATCTGTAACCTTAGAGCTGGGCACAGGCACAGATAGTGATACTTGAAGCCAATTGGCTAGCCAGACTGCCAGATGACGAATTCTTCGGTCTGTAAGGGACTTCATCTCAAAACAATAAAGATGAGTGACAGTCTATATTGAAAAAGGAGGTGTTCCTATCCTGGACCGTTTGAGGATGGTTGAGGGATGACCCCTAACCTCTGGTCTCCACAGGAGAGTGTGCACTCAAATGCATAAACACCTGTACACACATGTGCATACACCCATAGGCACACACACACACACACACACACACACACACACACATGCACACACACACACACACACACACACGAGAGAGAGAGACACACACATACACATGAGAGAGAGACACACAGAGAGAGACACGAGACAGAGAGGCAGAGGCAGAGACAGAGAGTGAGGCTCCTTTGAGAGCCAGCCAGCACATCCACACAAGTGATAGAAACAACAGAGAATGCACCAACAGCAAAGATTCCAGCTTTTAGCTCAGTTCAGACAACCCTATGACCTCATCCAGCGAGGAAAAGAAAGACAAGGGCCTCTGTGGGAAAACAAAAATTAGATCAAAAGGCAGTATTTGTTTGGAAGTACTTGCACTATATTTCTTTAGGCACTAGTTTTTTTTTCTTTTTTCCTTTTCTAGAACTTCATAGCTTGAAAGCTGCATCTTCTCATTTGCCCATGTCCTGGTAAATACAGCACAGAGATTGTCCTTGTCAAAAACCTCAATAAGCAAACACTTAAAACTCAGTGCATGGACTTAACAGTAGTTTAGATGTGACTGGAAAAAGAATTAGTAACCAGAAAAGAAGTCATAAGGAATGTCCTGAATGAATATGAATCATGGAGCCGTACAGAGGAGGAGCCTGGGAAGGCAGCCTGTGGGCTGAACCGTGTCCCTTCCACATGAGGGAATCTGTGTGGAAAAGTGCCCTGCCTGCTCAGCACCATTTCACTGGCTAGCTTATGGACAGGTATGCACTTTACATACGTCTGCAGGCTGAAGTCCAAGGTCAAGGTATTAGTAGAACTGATGTCTCAGAGGGGAGGGAAGGCTGTGCAGTGACTGGGGAGCCAGCCTGAGAGTTCTTCCCAAAGGACTGCCATTTTTGGAAGTTCTCTGTGACTCATTTTTCCCAGGGCACATGGAGCCCGTATGGTCAGTTACTTAGTGAGGGAATGGGGATGCCTGACTCCTGCTAAGGCCCCAGTAGAGGTTCCATGGCTTCCTCACCTTGTCCATCCTAGCGCATCAGAATGGGGTGAGGTCAGCTGTGATGAGTTTGTTATGTGGACTCAAACATTCTCCTCGGAGCCCAAGAGAGAGGTGCACAGCTTGCCTGCGGTAGCCATGATGCACTCTGGAGCTGTCCATCCTACCTGCCCACCCAACCAAGGCAGGATCCTGGGATTTTCTTTGTGGTTAATAGGCATTGTTACTAGTCACTTGTATCTCTGCTCCTCGAGTTATTTATTCACACCCTGTCTCGGGTTTTCATGTTTTATGGATTTGTGGGAGATTTAAAAATAGACAGTTCTAACAGCATAAGCACCATTTCTGAGACTTTTGCCTGTCTTAACTCTGATTTTTAATTTTTATCCTTGTTGGCACACTATTTTACAATTACTCACAAGAAATCAGGTTTATTTTTCTTTTTAACTTTCTAAAACCCTTTAAAACAACAACAACAACAACAGCAACAACAACAACCACCCCCAAACTGGTTCTGCTTCTTGCCTGGGGTGACTCAACCTTAGAAGAATCAGTTGGGGAAACCTAAAAGGAGCCAAGGAGATGCCAACCAGAGGGCTTATACAAGCATATTGTGCCCAACTTTGGCATTGATAGTGGGAAATATCTTTCTTGAAGTCAGATCCTTGACTGTCCTGAGGCAATCGATGCTTCTTGCTTCTCTCCCACCTGTTTCTTCTCTGTGTCACTTTCCCACCTCTCTCTTGACCTCTTTGAATCTCCTCTAGCATTTGCTGCAAACCACCTAATAGAAGTTGTACATGCCCCAGGTTAGCCCTTCTGTGCTAAGACCATTGTACACCAGCTGCACCAGTGGTCTGAGCTAGATGGCTCTAAGGCCCTGGAGCACGTTGGATGTTTCATTCCACCTGAGGAATTCCCTAGGCCCCTGTTTCTGCTGCATAATGCACAGGCAGTGCAGGTCAGTGGGAGTCTGGGGTAATCCCCATGACTATAGTAGACAGCACCCATAGTGTTGGGATGCAGTAAGTATGGGGTCAAGGGACAACTCTTGACAGGCCAAGAACATCCAGTGACACACATAGTATAGCAGAGCATGGTGTTGTCTGAAAGAGCCAGGGAACCACCCCACACAGAGATGAGAATTACCCAGAAATATGGCTGGTACGCTTGGGAAAGATGGCACTCTGCAAGTGCTTGCTGACTGTGGGTGCAGATAGGTGTTCTTTCTGTTGAGTAGAGAGCTGACTTCCAGACCCAGAGCTGGGCATTCCGTTTTTTAAAATCATCTCTATCTCTATCTCTATCTCTATCTCTATCTCTATCTCTACCTCTACCTCTACCTCTACCTCTACCTCTACCTCTACCTCTACCTCTACCTCTATCTCTCTATATCTATCAATCTATCTATCCATCTATCTACCTTTCTATCTATCTATCTATCTATCTATCTATCTATCTATCTATCTATCTATCTATAATATGTATATGAGTGTTTCACTTGCATATATGTATATATATATATTATATATATATGTGTGTGTGTGTGTGTGTGTGTGGTGCATGTCTGGTGCCCATGGCACACAGAAATGAAGTGGGATTCCCTGGAATTGGAGTTACAGATGGTTGTGAGCCTCCATATAGGTTCTTAGAATTGAATCCGGATCCTCTTCAAGAGCAGCAGTGCTCTTAACGACTGAGCCATCTCTATTAACGTGTGTCTACTGCTGGTGATGATTTCCTGCCAGCAGCCTGCATGCTACCTCTTATCACTGTAAAGGCAAGATACTAGGGAGGAAGTCTTAGGCTGATTTCAACATGTCCTTCAGCCAAAGCTTGTAGTTAAATCTTCAGCAATGAGGGCTTATAGTCTAATTCTGGCATTCGAACAGCAGTGGCCATAGCTTTCCGGTTTGTGGAGCCTGGAGGGTTTCCCTGGCCAACAAATCATCTGAAGATAGCCTACCTCAGACGCTGGAATTTTTATCTAAAGGTTTTATGGTCCTAGGAGTGAACTTTCCTTTTCACAGAGCATGTTTCAGTTTAAATGTATTGACTTCTGTGGTCACCAGTCCACAGATGCAGATGCTTTTAGGACTCTCAAGGGTTAGTATTGTATAAAGAAATCTTGGGCTGGTGAGATGGCTCAGCAGGGAAGAGCACTGACTGCTCTTCAGAAGGTCATGAGTTCAAATCCCAGCAACCACATGGTGGCTCACAACCACCCAAAATGAGATCCGATGCCCTTTTCTGGTGAGTCTGAAGACAGCTACAGTGTACTTACATATAATAAATAAATAAATCTTTAAAAAAATAAAGAAATCTTATAGGATGAGCATCAGGTGTCAGTCAGTCTTGCATTGCTAAGGTGCTGTGCACCTTTCTACCCATGGTGGTCTCTTGTTCTGCCCAATTCAGGCAGGGCTTCCTGGATCCATAAACTTGGCAGCTGACCCAAAGCAGTCTAGTCTCTAGAACTCTGACTCTGAGGCCAGGATGGATGTTACACCTTTTGAGGATGAGGGAGGGCCTTCCTGTCCCCCAGGGATAATGATTCAATGTGACTAGGTTCAGTGTTTACTCTCCTTTTCTTCTTTCTATAGGTTTGCCTTCAACCACCACCATCCTTGCCAAAAGGACAGTAACACTGAGTCAGGATTTCCTGAGAGTTTTATTTTTAATGGTTACTTTTCTGAGACTCTTTCCCTTGGTAAGTTCACCCTCACGGGCACAAGAGCTGTCGCTCACCCATAACTCAGGTCATATTGAAGCAGGGGCTCTAGGTGGGCAATGAAGTTTTCATGGTGTACTGGGGGGCTGGGGAAGCCACACTTTCAGGTAGATGGAATTCTATATAGTTTCCTTTGCTGAAATCAGAACTCTACCAGACACTGAGGTTGCTGCTCATGATGCTAGAGGACATTGTCCTCTGAATCGCACAGTAAATCCTTTTCCATCCCATAGGAACTGCCTTCCATGTTGTTTCCATAGGCCTGGGTCCCATACATTCCAAGAACAGGCCCACTATGCTTAGAGGAACAACCTGGGCAAGCAAGACCTGGAACCTAATAGGATTTTTGAAGAAACAAGGACAGTGGCCTTATAGAAAGGTCAGGTGGCCATGAATAGATTTGCTCTGTGGTAAGAGTAGAGAATGGACAGCTCTTTCTGATGTGGCAGGTGATAGGTAGGGGGGTGGGGTTCTTTCCCACAGTCCCTGCAGCCAAGATAGCACCACCTTCAGTGCATGGTGAATGGAGGTATCCCTTAGACACCCCCACCCTAGAGGTGCTTCCTTCTCAGACTCCATGTGGCTGTGAGTCACAGCAGGCTTAAATTAGACCTGGAGTGGGGATTCTGACTCAGTGGGTGCAGTGGGCCTGCTGGGGAAATCTGCTTGCTCATGTTCAGAACACAGAACTACTTCTCAGGAACAAGGGGCAAGCTCTCTGGCTATCCCAGGCAGAGGATCCAGAGTTGTGGTTAAATACCTTCCTTTAAAGTCCCTAAGAAGAGCCTCTGTGGAGATCTCCAAATCTCCCCACCTGCTCATCCCTCACAGACCACGAGACAAAGATCAGCTTCCTTCTGGAGTCCTACTTGCCCCTTTGATGGTCGTGGAATATTGGTTTTGTTAAAATTGAATATATGTATAAACACATATATAAACACACAAACATATATCCACATACATATGTATACATTTAAAAAGACAGTTAATCCATATTCTCCCTTTCAAGAGCACCATGAGGCACTGTGTGTTTCCTGGTGGTGTTGCTGTTCAGTGGTTTTCTTTTCTTTTTTTTTTTTTAATTTAATTTAAAAATTTTTTATTAGATATTTTCTTTATTTACATGTAAATTTCTCCATTCCTAGTTTCCCCTCCAAAAAAACAAACAAACAAACAAAAACAACAAAAACAAACCCCTGTTGCCTCCCCCCTCCCCATGTTCAGTGGTTTTCTTTTTTGCCTCACTGGGGTATTACAGTGCCTTTTGGTGCTGTTCCAAATACATATGGAACATGGTTTTCCTGTGTTTATGTGGTGTTATGAATGAAGTTTGGGGGTTAAATGGGTGGTTTACCGGCCCTCCCTCTTCCATCTTCCATTTCTTCTTTGTTGGGTTTAGTGTGTGCTAACGGACTGCAGCTTGAAATCTTTAGAGAATACATAAAGCTCTCCATTTAACGGTCATGCAACATCGGGGAAAACCTTGCTCACAGTGCCACCGTGTGGCCGTGAGGTCAAGATGCAACGCAAGCAAGGGGCCACTTGCCAGGCCACTTCCTAACCTGAGCTCACTCCTTCCTTGAGGTTCTGAGAACACGGCTTGATTTTCCACGGTTCGCTGCAAAGAGCGTGGCCCTCACATGCAAACCCTAACATCCTGTCCTCTGACCTGTGGCCACCCTGATATAATGTCTCTTGACAGTTATGCCAATTAAGACCTTCAGTTATGGTGGCCAGCATGTGTGAGAAGGAAGGAATCTTGAAGTATGTGAAAAATCCTAGGAAACTAAAGAAATCATAAGAAATGGCCTGCGAGAAGAACCCCTCGAGTTGGCAGCTAGCCATTGGACAAACCCAACCATAAGGAAAGAAGATCAGATCTTCTCACAGGTGAGAAAGGGAATGTGTCTGTCAATAAAGCTATAGGTGGGATCCATGGCCACAGATTCACCTTGCCAGGCTGGAGCTCACTCCCTCCTTGAGGTCCTGGGAGTGTGTCTATCTGGAGCTACTTTTTGTGGTTAGTTACAAAGAACGTCACCCTCACATGCAGACTTTAACAACCTGTCCTCTGGCCTAGGTATTCATTCTCAAGTTTGGATAAGTATTTTTTTCACCAGGACTCATACTTTAAAAAGCTTTGAGGTAGATGGATGACATTTCCCAGCCCAAGAGATGTTCAAACCCTTCCTTGCTATCCCACAACTCTGTGAGGTCCATTATTCAGTATAACAATTGCCATGCTAGTACCAAATTCCACAGTGAACAGGCAGATCTTCCCTGGGCTTTTACTGAGGTCTTTACCATGGCCCCAGTACATTGAATGCCAGAAGAGTTTTGTTCTCCTTGGAGTTCAGCAGCAACGTGGGCTCTTCAACTGAGTGCCTGGACCACACCCAGAGGAACAGAACTGGGGGTTCTGAGGCATGGCTGACACTCCTGATTGAAGCAAAATAAGGAGGAAATCAGAATAAGGAGCTTAAATTTGATTACAAAGACAAAACTTTTAATACATCATAGGATAGTCCAGCTCACTTCTGTGATGTCCAGGATAAAGACAGAGGGGTATGCACCCCCTCAATATGCAAAGGTCTTCCAGAACTATGAAGACATGAGGCACAAGATAGACTTAACTCATTTAAAAATAGTCACAAATATCAGCTATGGGGCTGGAGAGATGACTCAGCAGCTAAGAACACAGACTGCTCTTCCAGAGGTCCTGAGTTCAATTTCCAGCAACCACATGGTGGCTCACAACTATCTGTAATGGGATCTGATGCCCTCTTCTGGTGCATCTGAAGGCAGCAACAGTCTACTCACATATATTAAATAAATAAATCTTTAAAGGAACATTTCAGACACTGCTACAGACAGCTCAGATTTATATACATTTTTTTTTGGTAGAGAAATTTACTTGTGTGTATCTGCTTTTGTTTGCTTCCATTGCTGCGATAAAACACCATAATAAAAATAACAGTCCACTCTGATCAGTACAGGTTCCTTCCTCCCAGATATTCCTACTTGTGTCAAGCTGACAACCACCACCACCGCAACAACAAAACAACAACAACAACAACAACAACAACAACAACAACAACGCTATACATGGGGATAACCAAAGAGGCTAACAGAACCCAAGCCTATGGCCTGGTGCAGCTCATGAGCCCTAGCATTTAAAAATATTTTATCATTTTACATTTATGGATATATGTATGTGGGTGACCACAGGAGACAGAAGAGGGTGCTGCAGCTGATGTTATAGGAAGTTGTGAAATAATCCATGTAGGATACTGAATTTGGGTCCTCTGGAGGAGCAGAAAATGTTCTTAACCATCACGTCATTTCTCTATACCCAGTGGTTGGACTTTTCAAAATTCTAGAAACTACAAAGAAGAGTATAATGGAAGCCACGTGTGGCCACAAAGACGTAAGCCCATTCTGCTCTCCATAAGGAGCCTGCAGGGCAACAGCCTACAGGGAAGAGCAAGTTCATCAGCATCAGCAGTGTCCCTGGACAGTCTTCGGGCAGCACTTTCTACACTAGTCAAAATAAAAGCAAGAATAAATGTCTGTCTCTTGGACATCAGAAAGTTTAGCAGACTGGCAAATCCAAGTCCTGTAACAACTGATGGTGTCAGAATACAGAATTTCAGGGAAACTTAGAAAAGGCTGTGAAGTCCCTACTGCCAAGCAAGAAAATCAGCATACACACAGCTTTAGTTTAATTTTATTTAGAGGTTAAAAAAAATCCTCTTAAAGTATAAATTACATGGCATTTTCCACCAGCACCTGAGGAACCTCTCTCTGGCCTCTGATGCTGTAGTAAATAAACTCTGTCACCACATGGAAAAGCTGGGAACATTCTGGCCTGAAGGGAGAAGTGTGGTTCTAAGGGACTTTGCCTTAGTAGAGACCTGAAGGGTGCCAGGGGCTAGGGAGGGTGGTGGGGTTGGTCTGCCTGGCAGGTAGCCCACACCAGAGCATTGGGAGCAGGTTGACAGAGAGCCTGAGTGTACAGGACTGCTCAGGTGAAAGGAATGAGAAGAGGAGCTGTTGGGTGAGTCCAGTCTTGACTGGAAGGTCCTGCTCAGAGCCTGTTGGTCCTTGAGACTCCCAAGGGCTCTATTCTATCTGTCTGAAGACTAACTCTTGGGGGTCAGATGACTTTCTTCTAAGACCTTGAAATTAAATTAGGCTGCTTTATTTTCCTGTCCTAGTTATAAAATTAGTAAACTAACTCTGTGGGTGTCTATGGACTCTATAAAACTAGATAGAATAAAATAAAAATCCTGCCGGGCAGTGGTGGCGCATGCCTTTAATCCCAGCACTTGGGAGGCAGAGGCAGGCGGATTTCTGAGTTCGAGGCCAGCCTGGTCTACAGAATGAGTTCCAGGACAGCCAGGACTATACAGAGAAACCCTGTCTCGAAAAACCAAAAATAAGTAAGTAAGTAAGTAAATAAATAAATAAATATCCTACCACCAGTAAATACAGGTGGACAGGTCATACTGGGACTAGAACACACACACACACACACACACACACACACATATACAGAAGGCTGTGTACTGCTGTTTGCTTTTTGTTTTTTTGTTTTTTCTAAATTAACCTATTAGTCAAACGAATTTGCTTTTTTTACTTTCCTTAAGAAGATTCAGGGGCGGGGTGGCAGAGAGCATTAGGCGAAGGCACAGTGTCTCACCTGTTCTCTCTCATGTACAGGTGTAATTTGGGAGTATCAAGTCTTAGAAAGTGCCCGATATCATGTGAGATATTTATTTGAACATGACCCTGGGTCAATGTAAATATGGATCTAACTATTGATCCAATAAGCCTTAAAAATTATCGAAGATCAAATTCAGACACATGTTTAAAGAATTCTACTCAGTTAGTTATGCCAGGTGGCAGCAGAGCCTGATGGTCAACCCGGGTTTTGCTCAACTCCCCCTGCCACTGGCTTTCTACCTAGCTTCTATTCTTTGTGCCTTAGACTCAGGAGAAACTGGAGCATGTGTTCCCCTAGCTGTAAGCATGGGGAAAAAGAGAAGCCAGATGCGAGGATGTTACCTTTTATGTGTGCTTGTGCATACTACAAAAATCTGGAGACCTACTAATGCTCACAGGTCACTAACCTGGACATCTCCTGCGGGAAGGAAAAGTTTTCCTTTCATACTGCTCTGAAATGGTTGCTTGTTTATTATGTAAAAATACAACGAAAGAAAGCAATTCTTTGCAGTACTGGAGGGCTTTTCTTCCTCTCCCAGTCTCTCTTTGTTTGGTGACAGATACGCACCAAGTATTTAAATATCTTCCTACTTAGGTGCAATAACCTGTATATTTATTTGTAGATGTGTGCAAATACGTGTATTCATCTCTGCTCACATATAGTGGATTATAGCGTGAGTGTGCCTTTGTGCCCTGTGTTCTCATTACATGTGCGTGTTGGTGTGAAGTTTATGGTACAGAGTTCCTGTACTTCCTTGTGCT
Source organism: Mastomys coucha (assembly GCF_008632895.1). Lineage (NCBI taxonomy): Eukaryota > Metazoa > Chordata > Mammalia > Rodentia > Muridae > Mastomys > Mastomys coucha. The sequence goes on along the minus strand of NW_022196914.1, from coordinate 34,793,002 downwards.
CCAGGCAGAGTACACTTTACTGATGTTTTCTAAGGTGGCCTGCTCTTTCTCTACCAGCCTTCTTGTGAACAGGACTCTGGAAAGAGGATAATATAGGATAGAATGTCCACAGATTTAGATCAGCGTGAGTGAAAACTGGACACCATCTTTAGTTGAGCCCCATTCAGGAACAGGCCAGCTCAAGTCTGAGATCCAGGTAGGCATAGTGCTGGGGGCCAGCCAGTCTGCCCTCAGCCTGCGTGTGCAGCATAGATAAACATTGTCCTGGAATTCCAACTGTGATCTCCTAGGTAGCTTCAGCCACACAGTGCTAACAGTGCCCCCCCGGGACCTGTCTTATCTCCTTGGGCTCCACAGCTCTAGGGATGGTGGAGGGTACCCTCCAGAAGAGGGGCAGAGGCTACGCCACAGTGAACAGGCACCTGATAGAAAGCACCAAAGATATTATTCTCTCTATCAGTGGATAACTCATGGATGGATTTTCAGTATGCAGGGACATCATGAGAGAGGGTGGAGGTTGTTTGTAGACCATTCAGTGCTGGTGAGGGGAAGGCTAGGGTAGGCATCCACCAAAATACAGAGGTGATCATTTATGCTGAACCATAGCTTCAGGGATCAGTGTTCTTGCTCAGTGAAGGGACCACGGGATGGTGTAGCCACAGCCTCTTCTTGTCCCCTCAGCCTTTTAGGTGGGAAGAATCAACTGAGGATGGAGGTCAGGATTCCTCTGGGGTTCTCCTGGCCTGACTAAGGACAGGAGCTAGTGTGGAGCACCACCACCCAGTAGAAGACTGTCCCAACACACATCTCAATCTGTAGAACGCAGAAGAAACAAAGAGGGAAAGAGGGAGAGAGAAGAAGCAGTGGCGAGCCCACTTCTTTCTCTATTGGACCTCCCGGGTCAACCTCAAGCACTAACCTCAAGCACATCTTATTTGGAAGGTGCCCACAGGCCCAGCTTCTGAACCATATGTCCCCTAGAAGATGCCATTTATTGGCCCAGGAGGGTCCTGAGTGATCCACATCTCTTCAGAGGAGATTGCAGCAGGATACCAGTGATATCCCCAGAGTCCCTGTAAATAATTGAAGAGGCATCCTTCATCCACAGGGTTAGCAGGGAGCCACAATCTGTGGCTATTTCCCCAGAGTCTCCATAAATATCCGCCAGGCTCTGTTTTCTGACAGGATAAAAAAGGAGGTATGATTCCCACCTGGGAAGCACAAGCTGAGGGCCATCTGATCCTGCTTCCACATGGCTGTGTAAAGCTGGGGAGGCAGGGCCAAGGCTAATTTACCTGACAGCACTTGGTGGCCTCCACCTTGGTCACCTCTGAGAATGCTGACATCTCTGAGAAGGATTCTTTGGCATAGAGCTGCAGTAAAAACAGGTACACACTTGCCAAATTTATCTTATACAGCTAGACACATAGCTAAACACAGGCAGGACTGTGTCCAGCCTCCCAGGGCAATGATGCCAGGATCTTCCCTGAAGGTGTGGAGAGTAACAGGGTGGAGCTCACTCCCCTCAGTGGCAGGAGCACATCTTTGTTTATGCTCCAGCATCCTCCAGAGTGTGGTGCTGTGGACCTGTGTGGCCTGTTCCTGTTGATAGTGCCTCCTGAAGCATCCTCCTGCCTCTGCTCCTTCTTAGGGCTGCCTTTCCCACTTCCCTGAGTGCTACAACCTCACACTTTTTAAAATTTTAGTTTTAATTTTCTTAGCTACTTTTTTACATTAGCCTGTGAAGTAATGGGTTTGTTGTGGCATTTTCCCTGTGTCTCTTAGACCATCTTCCTCATGCATGCACATCTGTCTGTCTGTCTGTCTGCCTCTATTTCTTCTTCTGTAGTAGTGTAATAGCCTCCTGTAACAAAGCACCATTGGCCATTTCTCCAGAACAGTAGGAATTTACCTCCTTCCAGCCCTGGAATCTGTAGTCTGAGCCAATGGGTTGGACAGCTGGCTCTTGCTGTAGGCCGTGAGTAGGGATTCTTCTGCTTCCCCAGGCTTCTGGTAACCAGTTGAGTTTAATGAACTAGGTAATGAATATCACCATGATGCGACCATATCTTCAGACTGTGTTAAGAGAAGGTACAGTCTGAGGCTTCGGTGGACACAGACATGGGGGTATTCTACACCCCAGTGCTGCAGCTCACAACAGTTGCCTTGTTTGTTCTCCCAACATGGCATCTGTCACACCTGGCCAGTGCCCGGTCAGTAGCTATGACCAGTGGTGCTGGACCTCTGTGCCACATGGAGGCCTTGACCTTCCTGTCCACTCCGCTTGCCTTGCTGTGGCTGGGCTCTGTCTACCATTCTTTAACCCCTACCTTAGCAGAGCCTCCCCTGCTATGAATGAGTCAGAATCTCCTGACCTGGGGGTGCCAAGTGAGCTTGTATGCAGTGGCAGCATGTCCTCTATGTTATGTCCTTACGCCGAGATTCACCCCCAGTGCTCCGTAATTACCATCCGGTGGGCTTTGTTGTCTCACATGATGTTTGCATGGTGAACACGTCCATTAATGTCCATGTACTTATGTACATGTACGAAGGCTTAAATGGTTAAACATCTAAAGCAAATATACTCTGCTAGTGGAAATCAGACCTTATTTTCTTTTAATTTCAGAGTTGTCTGTGGCAAGCTGACTTGAAAGATGTTGAAATTGGATAGGTAATTAATTCACACAAGCCTACAAGAGAGGGGAGGAATGGACAAATTATTTGTAACATTTTGTAAGCACTGAAATTAATGTAGTGTGAATTTGTCATTTCTACCCCACGTTACAGATTTTTCTATATTATAATTTAATCTTTTTAATGTAAAAAGAATAGGAATTTTGCCCTTTCTGGCCTCTTGGGAAGCAAGAACTAGTGTATCTAATTATCAGAACACATAAGAACATAAAGGAATAGCAAGTAGTGAAATTATAAATGGGCCGGAACAGGACCATGTTTTCTGATTAAAGCCTTTTTCTGGGCCCTTAGCAATCCTGTTGCCCCAATGTCCGTAGTAATTGCATGTGTCAAAGCTGAGGCTTTGTGTAACTGGGACCGGGAGACTTACAATTTTAATTTAGACGGAGATAACTGTATGGAGCTTGCAGCCGGCTGGACCGGCAGGTGGGGAGGCAAGCGGGCGCGGAAGGCTCAGGCCCCAGGGCGGCAGGTTAATGGCAAGCCCCATCTAATCAGGGCACATCACAACAGTGGAATTTTTTAAGAAGAGAAATGCAATTTACCAACACAAAGCCAGCCACCTGCTCTCTTCCCTCCGTTGTCCATGTAAAGGAGGGTGTCTAATTTTCTCCATAGCTCAAGGGCAGTGCATTTTAACAACGGATCTGCGGCGATCATCACAAGGGAAGCACTCTTAAAATGAAATCTCTCCGACATGCTGGAATCTTAGAAACAAAGAGAATTTTCTTTAACTTTTGAAATTCTCAGGAAAGCAGGAACCGAGTTTTCTCCTCAGGAATCCCAGGCTTCCTGTTTTGTTGAGAATCACAGGTGACTTTTGTCTTTGAAGTTTATTTTCATAGAAGGATTCATTTGTTTTCAGGCGGGAAATGCTGACTCGGTCATTAGAGAATTGCCCCGCAATAGAAGGTTCTGGCGACTCTTGGTGGAAGAGGTATAGCAGAGCTCCCAGTAGAGGGCGCTTCCCTGTGTGGAGCGGCAGTCAGTCCCCTGACTCCTCTGGGCTCTGGGCATGGCTTTTTTGTATGACTGACAGTGCCTGCAGAGCACATGGGTTTCTGTGGAGAACTCCCTGTGCCTCTCTTCCCATGTCTTCCCCAGTTCTGTTCTCCCAGTTTCTACTTTGGGGTCTGAAAAAACAGAAAGGTCAGGTGGTACAATGTCCATTGGAGGATTGTCTCAGACGGGCCCTGGGATGGTCAGATGGTACTCACTCCCTGAGTCTATAGAGGGAAGATGCAGGGGAAAACTTGGGTTCTTTCATGAGGGTCCCTCTCTTGTGACTTGAGTTAACATGGGGACCTCCGAATGCTGCAGTCCCCCTAAGGTATGGGACTTTGGAGGAGACACTTTTTTACCCCAGGGCAGTTTCCACCCTTGTCAGTGAGGGTAACCAGCAAGTTCTTTGCCCCTGGGGAATCCTGGGCTCCAAAGCAACCCTGTAGCAACTGACATACTTTAGCCTGGGCCTTATAGAGTAAGACCTTTACATTTTTGTGTAGCACTTAAGTCATATCCACACCTTATAGAGAATGAGGCAGACATGAGTGACATCAAGCTAACTTGCTCTAATTGTCCCCACGTTGGCAAAGAAGTTTAGAAGGGACAGAGGCTGCCACCAGTCTGAAAGCTGGGACTTGGCAGCAGTGTTCCCATGCGGCTGCAGTACAGCAGGTGCTGTCTAGACTGTCCAATAACGAAAATGTCCCTTGAAACCAGAGATCCATTCATAGTGGCTTTTTATCCACTGTGGCAGAGCTGGATCCGAGAACACTGGGCTATTGGCATCTCCCTCCCTGGACTCACCCTCCGGAAGGGGCCGATAAAACAGGCTAGCTTTGGCTGTTTTGTTCCATTAGTCCTGAGGGTGGGTCCTTGAAGAACAGGCAAGGATGTGGCAGAAGGTCTTTTCTAGGCTCCATGGACCACAGTCCTGCTAGAATTTGTAATGTGTAAAATTCCCCAAGTGCTTTGAAATACAGCCTAATGGCACGTCTCTTCTTAATGATGTGGTAAAATGATTAGTTTGCTGCTACAGATGTGTAGGGGGCCTAGATCCAACCCCTGCACACTCTTTGGTCGGTTAGTCTCTGTGAGCCCCCCCTGGGCCCAGTTTACTTGACTCTGTAGGCCTTCTTGATCCCTCTTGCTTTGCTCAATTCTATCCCCTACTCTGCCACAAGATTTCTCAAGCTTCATCTGATGTTTGGCGGTGGGTCTCTGCATCTGTTCCCATCTGCTGCTGGATGAAGCCTCTCAGAAGACAGTTGTTCCAGGCTCCTGTCTTCAAACACAGCAGAGTATCATTAGTAGTGTCAGGAGTTGGCTCTCTCACCTATAGCATTTGGACGCATTATAGTTAAAAAAAAAAAAAATACCACTTTCAAACACATGATTCCAAAGCTTGTGGGAGTCACCTTGCTGTTAAATTTTTACTTTTGATGATGTTCTTGGGTCTTAAATGTCCTACTTTAACCTTTCTGCCCATGTTAAGTGTGGCTTATCTGTAGTTATTTTGTTATTTTACTGAATTTACTAAGCATCAGTGTAAGACGAAAGTATCACATGTTGAGGGGATACAAGGGAAGTTGAAGGGAAAAACTGGGGAGCATGGATGCCCATATATCATTGTATACATATTTGATATGTATACTTAAAGAAAAAAAAGTAACACATTGTTTTAAAAATCCATGCTTTTAAAAATATGGGAACAATACCTCTGTTTTGAAAAGAACCAGCCAATCAAGAAGTATGGAAGGCTAATAATTACAAGCCCCTTCCTGGCTGAGGACCTCCCAATCATCCCAAAGATGCCAGGCCAGCTCCATGTTCCCTGTGCAGGACTCTCAGCCCAAATAGGCACCAGCTGAAATGACACAACAGTGTGAAGAACAAGAGAACAGAATCATGTGGATTGTGCTGTGTGTTTTATATAAGATGACTTACAAAACTCTTCTATTTTCAGTCTATCTACTCACAGTTGATTGCTAATTTACAGTACTAATAAATTCATGTCAAGAGAACCGTAGATGTGTTCTAGGTCCTTCAACACTTAGGCACTTAGACCACAGGCGCATATGAATTACCTGGGTGCAGTCCATGTCTTATGGGCAGGGACACACTCTCTTGACTTCAGAGGCTTCTGATGTTCTGTTCATCTGGGTCTCAACTCTGGACCATTTGATTTATCCAGATTCCAGATCTGTTGTGTCTGGGCTATGCACCACATTCATAGATGGGAAAGAAACTCCCTTTCTTGACTTTTCATAGCCATGGCAACCCCCTGAGGGAAATGGGTTGGAAAAAGAAAGATTTGCTTTTGGCTCAGCATTTCAGAAGACAGAGGGCATGGACATTTGGCTCTTCAATTGTGAGCCTGTGGTACAGCAGAGCATCATGGGAAGAGGGCATAGGAAGAAAAGCTGCTTGCTTCTAGATAGTCAGGATGCAGAAAGCAGTAACTGGAAGGTATATACTCTTCAAATGCACATTCTCAATGACCTGCTTCCCCCAGTCAGGCTTCAACTTCCACAGTTCTTGCCCATGTATCTTGGACTGCTTTACTTGTGTCTTTCTGTAGTTTCAGTTTAGAGGCATTATATGAAGGTCCTCAGTCCTTTTATAATTGATGTGTGTACCAGGTGAGAATGAAGGATGTCCTTTTATTATTTGATTTGTGGATACCCTATTTTCCTGGCATCAGTAACTGAAGGGAGTGCATTTTCTCTTAAGGGTGTTGTAAGAGGTCAGGTGGCTGTTGCTGTGTGGGTTGGTTTCTTGACCCCCTGTTCTATCACATTGGTCTACACATCTGTTTCTGTGCCAGTAGCATGCATTTTTGTCACTGAAGTATAATTTGAGACCAAGAATTGCAAAACTTTTAGCAGTACTCTGCATAAGACTACCATTGATATTTGGGGTATTTTGTGTTTCTATACATAAATAGGGTTTCCTCTATTTCTGTGAATGATGTTATTGGAATTTTGATCTGGATTTTCCCTAAATGAGTAAATTTAGCAACATGGCTTTTCCCACTGTAATAAAATGCTTGATTGTATCAATTATGTCAAGCTGTTGGGATGGAGTGTTTTCATCTTCTGGAATCTTACATACCCTTTTTCAGTGTTTTATGGTTTTCACTGTAGATGTTTTTCACCTTTATCACTAGATTTATTCCCATGTCTGTCTGTTCTTCTTTTTTGGAGGAATCTTGTGAATGAGATCCTCCCAATTTCTTTCCCAGGATGCTTGTTATTGGCATATAGACTTCTGTATGTTGATGTTTAATTTTCCTATTTTACTGATCTTGTCCTGTCTACAAATGTTTTGATAGACTGTTTGGAGTCTTTTAAGTATAGTAGGAATATGTTGTGTACAAATAAGGATAATTTGACTTTTTCCTTCTTGGATTCTTTTTTGTCTAAATGACTTATTTATCAATGAGAGTAGAGTATTGAAGCCATCAACTAATACTATGCCTGGAACTCGCTGTTCTATTATGTCCAACGGTGTTAGTGTTATGAAATCAGGTGCCCCACTGTTTGTGCTTGCATAGTTAGTCAACATCTCTTCTTAATTGGTTGCTCCCTTTGTTAATTATAGTGACTTTCTTTATCTCTTCTAATTAGTTTGGCTTGATATCTATTTTATAAAATTTAAGCATAGCTACTTCTGCTTGTTTTCAACTTCTACTTTCTTGGTATATTAACTTTCAATCTCTGTGTGCTTTTGCCAATGAGGTGTGTTTCTTGTAGGCAATGGATAGTTAGATCTTGCTTTAATCCAATCAACTACTCTGTGTTTATTTATTTTTAGATCTATTCTATTTTCATGAATGTGTATGTGTGTGCATCTAATGTATGCAGGTACCCACAAAGAGTAGAGGAGAATAGAGACCCTGGAGCTAGAGTTGCACACAGTTATGAGCCTTCTGATATAGATGCTTGGAACTGGACCCCAGTACTCTGCAATAGTAGGAAGCACTCTTAACTGTTGAGCTGTCTCTTCCATCCTTCTTTGTTTCATACATTGCAGAGTTAAGACTATTTATTATACATTTAGTGTTATTTTTTGAGAGTGGTTTGTTGGCTCCTGTAATTTTGTTGTTCCTTTCTCTAATATTCATATTGAGGGTTTGCCACTTTACAGACTTGAACATGGTTTATTTTTTTCCTAGGTCTCCTTTCTCCATTTAGTTGCTTCATGAAATTCATTCTTTCCTCTGTTTCTGTGTTAGGACCTTCTTTCTTTCTTCTGTGTATGTATGTCAAGAGTTGTTTTGGGGCTGAAGAGATGGCTCAGTGGTTAAGAGCACTGACTGTTCTTCTGAGTTCAAATTCCAGCAACCACATGGTGGCTCACAACCATCCATAATGAGATCTGATGCCCTCTTCTGGTGCATCTGAAGGCAGCTACAGTGTACTTTCATATAATAAATAAATTAATTAAAAAATTAAAAAAAAAGAATTGCTTTAATTTGTGCTTGTCTTGCTATGTCTTTATATGCTGGGTTACCTTCCTGGCATCACAAGTATTGAGGAGGGATACAGAGTTGGACAAAGACCAAAGACTAATGATCTTTGGCCTTCTAACTCTCTCTTACTGTTCTGGGGTCCAGAAGCTGATGGCTGCTGGAAACTTAACTCTTTCTTACTGTTCTGTGTCAATAAGCGCTGTTTTTTCTCCTTCTGTTATTCTCTCTTACTATTTTGTGCTAATAAATGCTAGCTTTTTTTCCTCTGTTGCTTAGGGACCTCTGTCGACCAGGTGAGAGGGTTGGACTTGTTAACTCTTCATGGACCAGAGAGAAAAGAAAAGAAGAAAAAGAAAATTCATTTACACAGACAACATGCACAGACATACACACACTCTTGTCAGTCTTGACCACATGTCTCGTCAACATCACAAGAGTTCATGTATACTTACACACACACACACACACACACACACACACACACACACACACTTACACATATATGCATATAGGCAGACATATACATTTGGATGGATGGGGCAGAGTGCCCCCCCAAAGCCGTCATTTTATTTATTCTCTCTGGCCTTTTTTATAACTTTTTAGACAAAAGTTCTTTAGAAAATCACCCAATAGATAAATTTTTAAACAAAAGGGGAGTTAAAGAAGGATGTTGATAGTCAGTTCAAAGCAGTGCTTCACATGTAAGTTCATTATAACTTCAAAACAAGTTTCACATGACCTCGCTTTATTATAGTGCACACCTGTGGCTTCATCTCTGATCTGACCTAGAATGTTTTTCATTGATCACAAATTTGTCTCAAGACTATTTCTCTTTTTAGTGTGATTGTGAACACTCATTGTATTTTTTATTATGCAGTCTTTACTTACTGTTCTATGAGGAGTGGGTACATTCTATTCTTGATTCTAACTTTATTATATCTTTCTGGCAAAATAACTAAAACCATCTCTTAAAACTTTCTTCCTAAAATTATTTAAATCAAATTGGGAATTCTATAACATCATTATCAGAAATTATGAAATCATCAATTTGTCTATACAACATTGCTACATGAGAATACATCTTCATACTGCCCAATAAGGTAGGCTGGTGCCCAGGGATCATTAGACTATGTAATAGAACAGGAAAGGCATATCAGTAGCAACAAGCAATCCTGGGATGAAATCTCTGAAGACTCTGCAATTCAAAGTTTACCCATGGTAGCTGTGCAAAGTGGTGAGCCATCTCCAGAAAACTTACTTGCATGACTTTAACTTTTCCTAGATGGCTCCTGAAATCTGTATATTTTTAAGAAGATAATTTTTGTGGATATAGTCATCTTAAGTGGGCATTTACTTACCTTCAGATCTTAAAATATATCATCTCATAGATCTTGGCTTTTAGGGTTTATGATCAGATGTTATTGTGATGAATATACGTTGTGAATGAATTTGTATGGTCTCTTGCAGCTTTTAATATTGTTTCATAGTTTTGTCACTTTTACTATAATGTGTTGAGAGATTCCTCTCTGGCTTACTTATTTAGGCAAATTACCTGTTACCTGATTGTACTTCTTTCTTCTACATGTGTCCACTGTACAGAGTTAGAAAATAGTCAAGGAAATAAAACTCACTGGCAACTTGATTGCCCAGAAAGGACTTTGGTCTTCTCTGCTCTATCTGTGTCTCTCTTGCCTCTGTTTCTCCCCATCTCTTCCTCTGTGTCTGTCTGTATTCTCTGTGTACCTGTCTCTCCTCTCTTTCTGTCTGCCTCTGTCTGTATACCATGTACATGCACATTGTTATTGGTATGATGGCCTTTTGGGAACATCAGAAATTGTCAGTTCTCAAAATTCCACACTACGTCTGTTACCTTTTACTTCCTTCACTTCTTGAAATGTGACCGAGGTGGTGGCCACAGTACTTTTATAGTTGAAAGTGTTGAGTGACTGGCTGTATTAAGTACTTCCCTCATCCCTGTAATAAATCGCCAGCCCTGCTGGTTAGGAAGAGACGTTCTGAATGGCTTCTATGCCTGGAAGGAACCTCTGATTACTCCCCAGCCCTAACAGTAGTCTGGCACAAAGCACAGTCTCTCTTGACTGTTTCTGGAATCTTGGGCAGGCCTGTCATGTCTCTTCCCTGTCATCAGAATACCATCAAAATGCCCAGTGGTAAAGAGGTTTGTCTCTCACTGAAAGGATATCACCATCACAGAGCTGAGGCTGCATGGTGGGGTTTCATGGGGTTCTTTGTTCTCTTTGAATGTTCTCCTCCACACCCATACCCAGCTCACTAGCTTGGGATTCTAGATACTCACAAGGCAGCATGGACAGAGGCTGATGGGGAAACTGAGAGCTGTCTGTCTTAGTGTCTGGTGATCCAGAATGATTGCTACACACCTGTGTGGCCTAAGGGAGCTCCATACCCACAGAGCCCAGCCTTAACTGTGTGCTGAACCCATTACTTTTACAGCCCAGGAAGGCAATATTCATCCTGCGATTGCCAAGTGCTCACACTCTATTCACGCTGGTAAAATAAGAGCTGGCTCCAGGCTCTGTTGGAGAGCAGTGTCTCCATAAAAGAGATAGATGTTTCTGTAGTGCCCATGACCCTAGCCCCACTCCATGGGGCATGGGAAGAAAATGAAGACACAATAGACAGGTCGGAGGAGAGAGAAATTCTACCCTGGATCAAGCTTGCTGGCCTGTCCTCACTCAGCCTAAATCTATATTCTACATCTGCACAGAAAGGTCCCCGTAATCTGTTATCAGGAGCTAGTAGTCCTCAGGACTTGTGGGAGGCATATATAGCCACCTTCACTCTCAGGAAACTGTTTTGGTATTCAGAACAACCTAAGCTATCACTTAGTCACTGGACTCTATTCTACAGGAGGACCATGTTCAAGCATTCCTGGTTGAGCCACAACACAGCAAACTTTGACAGACTCCAGGTACAGGAGTTGGGCATCCTCTATGTTTAGGGACAGTGTATTAATGGTATATCAGTGCTTGGAGTGGCAGCATCCTAGGGAGTAGAATGCCAGCTGGCTGATCCTGGGCTGCTGCTCTAGCATGGAGGTCAGTCTCTTCATTGTGTTACAACAGTCACACAGCATGGCATCTAAGGACATGGACACACTGTGACACACTAAGGTTTCTGTAACACTCCTACTATATTGTGTTAGTCCATTACACTGTAGCCCCTTGCATTGCACTATTTTAAGTTGTATCTTTTGGCATTACATCCTGTCTACTGTTATGACACCTTGCTCTGCTGATAGACTGGGATACAAGGCTATGTTTAGACAGCCTCCAACATCCTAAGACTTGAAAAATTACAGACTTTCATGATTGATCTTGAAACATCATTTCAAGCTCTTCTTACAGGGCTATGCTCTTCTATCTGCAAGGAAGGTAGACATATAACTATCAACAGAGACCCCAACTCTGACCCCGGGCTCTCACTGACTCCCAACAGATCTGGGGTCATTTCATCTTCCACATCCTCCTCCCCCAACCTCTTTCTATCTGTGAGTCCCAGGTCTATATTGATGCTCACTATATGGACTAGAGAGTGGCAATGAGCTGCTCTATGGCTGTGGTCAAAGAACATGGTCACTATTGACAGATTCTGAGAGACGACTGCATCTTATAGTAGACATTTTCCAGGATGGAGTCATGTGATAGAGTAGTATTTTCACAGTCCTCTCTCTCTCTCTCTCTCTCTCTCTCTCTCTATATATATATATATATATATATATATATATATATATATATATATATATAGAACTTTTCACTCGATGAGTAAGTAGTGAGGTTACCACCACCTCAAGAGGTAAGAGAGGTAGAGGCTGAAGAGCCTGCTATCACATTAACACAAGGACAGTCTGGCAGGCCACAGATAACAGCGTCAGAGCTACCCTACCATACTACCATGCCACAGGTCCTTGACAATAGTTATCCTAAAAGTCCCTTTTCAGAATACAGACTCCCAAAGCCAGGGGCTTCTTTTTTCCAGCTTACTGGTATTGCATTACCTACAGAGATTTGTCTAATTCCCATTAGGTGAGGGATGCTGAAGTATTTGGCAATGAATGAAAAAATATGGGTGGATGAAGGGGTAAGGGGAAGCTCTGCATTTTCTCTCCAGTAGTGAACTGCATTAGCTTTTTCTACCCAAGATTTGACTGGGATGATCCCTGAGGTCTGGAGGAGAAGGGGGATCAGTGTGGTGAGCCAGAGAGAAAAATTGAGCCAATGATTGATGCAGGATCTGCTGCTTTATCATCAGGCATCCTCTGTTCATTGTTGATGGGATTTAAAATTTGAGAATGTGTATAGCCTGGGCTGGCCTTGAATTCTCAATTATTCTCCTTCAGCATCTTGAATGCTGGGCTTACAGATGTGTACCACCATGTTTGTTGGAGTTTAGGGGGATATCCTTAGATGAGTGTCTTCTGAAGTGGAGGACCATCATGGATGTTTATGCTACACACGCCCTGATCCAGCTGGTTCTACAGCTGTGGTGAGCACTCACTATCACTGAGGACAGGGATGGCTGGTGTCTGCAGGACTGCAGAGCCAGGGTGATGTCCAGTGGCCAGCATATGAGTGGAATAATAGCCTTTCTGGAGGTGCTCCTACCCTGCTGGAAGGCAAGAAGCTTGATGTGGAGCCAAACGCTCAGCTAGGGGGGCTCAGGAAAAGAAAGGGAAAACTGTGTTAAGACTTTTCTCACTTTCAGATATAAGAGGTTCTTAAATGCAACTCTTTCACTTTTGGATGTTATAGACCAGCAGGGGACATAACTGGGTTGTAGCAGACAATTGTGTTCAAACTCAGATAAGCTCAGTCCAGTCCTCCAAATTGGACTGACCGAAAGCTAGGTGCTGGTGACTGGAAGAAACGATGCTCATTCATTCGTTCATCCATCCATCCATCCACCCATCCAGTCCTGGGACAGTGTCCACAGGCAGACCTGGGAGCCTACTGGTTCCAAAGAGAATCTAAGGCATGCTTGTGGGGACTGAGATCAGAGCCTGCGAGGTCTAGAAGGGTAAGAAAGGGTCAGTAGGAGTTTCAGGAGGAGTGGAAAGCAGGGACCAGTTTAGTATTCAGCTTAGACCTGGGAGGAAAGCAACATATACAAATAGTCAGCAAATGAGGACCTCTTAGGGGCTCCAAGAGAAGGACAGAGGGAGAGAAGCAGCGGGTGATGCCAAATCCAAGCAGAAGTGAGGGCAGGGGAGCCCCAGGATAGAGGGAAGTGCAAGGGCTGTAGACCACAATAGCTGGGCCCCAGAACCTGTGAAAACTGTCAAGAGTCCAAAGCAGGAGCAGTCAAGGATGTCCATCACAGGCCAAAGGCAAGTTGCTCAAGGCAGGCTGAGATCCAGGCAGCTGGAGTGGAGTAGAGACTTGAGTGGTGGAGCAGCCCTTCTGCTCCATAGTCTTTCAGCAGCCCAGGAGGGGAACTGAGGGACCAAGTCTACCTAGCCTATGTCCTCAGGCGAAGGATCCAAGGATTGGAAGTTGGCAGGGATCTCATCCTGCTCCAACCAGCTTCGGAAACTACTGGCCCGCATATAGCCCACAGTAGTCCTCTCCTTTCCGGTAGAGCGTGGCCGGCCTGCCCCCAGGTCTCCAGAGTTGGGGTAGGAGTATCAATTGAGACTTTGTTCACTCCCCTATTCTGGGTCACAGTTTCTTCTTCCATTTTCCAAAGTTCCACAGTCAGAGCGTCCCCTCAAGCGTCTCTTTTGCCTGCGGGATGCCCTCCCCTCGCCCGCCCAGCGGTGGCGCCCTTGTTCTGGGAACGTGGAACCCTGTGGCTCTGACAGCGGGGTCTGGCTTTAGTCCTGGTACTGACCATAGGGTGTCAGGTTGCAGGAGCCTGGTGCTTAAGTTTTTCAGTGGCGTGAAGAGCTGCTTCTTTGAGGCTGGTCAGAATACCTGTCAAGAGAAACCTTGTCACTTCCCACAGGCAATTTTGCTAACCCTCTCCATTTCTCAGCCTCATCTGGTAATGGGTAAAGGAGATTCCTACCCATATCCCAGTATAGCTACCTCACCCCATTTGGACCTGCAGCAGTTCTCAAACTGTGGGTCGCGACCCTCATCTGGTACTGGGTAAAGGAGATTCCTACCCATATTCCAGTATTTATATATATTTATGTGTATATATGTATATATATGTATACATATATAAATATATATAAATATATATATATACATATATAAATGTAGCCTCACTACATTTGGACCCGCAGCAGTTCTCAACCTGTGGGTCGCGACCCCCAATGTCGCCTATCAAATATTTATGATTCATAGTAGTAGCAAATATACAGTAATGAAGTAACAAATAAATATTTTATGGTGGGAAGGGGGTCACCACAACATGAAAAATTGTATTAAAGGGTTGCTGAAGCATTAGAAAGGTTGGGAAGCACTGACCTACAGACTTTGTGGTAAAAATGCTATCTTAGTCAGGGTTTCTATGCCTACACAAACATGACCAAAAAGCAAGTTGGGTAGGAAAGGATTTATTCAACTTACATTTCCACATTGCTCCTCATCACCAGAGGAAGTCAGGACTGGAACTCAAGCAGGTCAGCAAGCAGGAGCTGATGCACAGGCCGTGGATGTTCCTTACTGGCTTGCTTCCCCTGGCTTGCTCAGCCTGCTCTTTTATAGAACCCAGGACCACCAGCCCAGGGATGGAACCACCCACAATGGACCCTCCCCCCTTGATCACTAATTGAGAAAATGCCCCACAGCTGGATCCCATGGAGGCATTTCCTCAAGGGAGCCTCCCTTCTCTGTGATAACTCTAGCTTGTGTCAAGTTGACACACAAAACCAGCCAGTACAGATGCCCAGGCTCTTCCCTGAGCCCAAGAATTCTCACCTGTATTGCACTTTTGCTTTAGCATACACCGGGCCCTGCAGACAAGCCTTTCCCACCCAGCACCATAGCTAGAGCCCAGGCCACACAAAGCTCACTGGGAGCTGGTGAGCTTGCAGAGGTGTCTCTAGTTAAAGGCTTGGTTGTCCCCTAGACTCTTGATTTGCATGCTGGGTCTTACAGGTGGAGTGGCCTGAAGCTCAGTTATTAAACACCCTCACCTAATGTCTGTACCACCCTCCAAGCAAAACCATTGTTCATTGAAACAGTTAGTGAATGACTTTATGGATAGACCATCTTAATACACACACCATTTCTTAAATGAATGTAACCTGTTCTCTGTGGGCTGAGAATAAAGTCAATCACTCAAGTCAAATAGCTTTGACCAAAACAGGAAGTCTGTATCCAAAAATCGTGCCTATAATTCATTTCTTGGTGCAGCAGAACTATCAACTCTCAGCTTAGCCATGATGGAGGTAAAATCCTTTGGTGATGTGAGGGTCATTGAAGTAGAGCCTTATTACAATGAAATCCAATGTCTAAAATTTGTTCTTATTTTGGACTTGTACCACAGTAAGAGCCAAGATTTTAAATCTACTAAATATAAAACAAACAAACAAAAAGACTTTATATATTTATGTTCATTTAAGAAAATACTAGTAGTGATGTATTATTTTGAAATATACAGTTAATGTACAGTTAATAATATACAGTAAATATACAGTTAATGAGTTATTTAAAATTTATATTGAGAAAAATGTATTTTCACTATTGCTGTAGACAAGCATCTACATAAGACTGTTAAATTGATTGTTGTTTTATATCAAACAACTTTTATAATACTTATTTTTGTTGTTATAATATTTTATAAATTTTAAGGACTATGACAAAAAAGATATTGTAGGTATTGAAGGGGGTCTCTGGGAGGAGTTGGGGTACAAAAGGGAAACAAGAATGTGATTTAACTCGATTTACTTAAAATATATTTTTAAATGTTAACAAATTCAGATAAATTGAAATCATGTAACTTTTCTCATCATAATGCAATAAAAGTTAAAAAAAAAAAGTTAAAAAAAAAAAAGACTAAAGTTAAGGATGAGTCCTGTAAGGCCTGTCCATCAGCCCAGCAGGAGAAAGGTGTCAGTGGGTTCAGCCTTCCCCTACCCTAAGCCACAAGTGTTGACCTGATCATTAAACCTGGCACTGGAATAGGACTGCCCCTCTGCCATTTGATGCTTTATGGCTTGGGACAGAGGCTGAGGGACCCGTGGTTAATCAGACCAGAAGAGCACTACCCTGTAGGGGAGGAGACTGGAGAAATCCCCACATGATCACTGAAAATAAGGTGGCCTTTCCCTCTGGACTAGAGTCTTGGGGAAAAGGGCAGCTAAGTGTGGCATATGTCTATAATCCTGCTTCCCGGGAGGCTGAAGCAGGAAGATGGTTGCAGGTTCAAGGCCAGCCTGGTCTACACAGCAGGCTAACCAGGATTTCATAATGTGACCTTGTCTCAAAAAGAAACAACAACCAGAAAAGGAAAGGGCAGGCATCTGCTTGGGAATTCTATTATCACAGCCCTGTCTAAACAGAGACAGGAGATGTGGCAGCAGGATCCAAGCACAGGAGAGTGAGAAGCAGGAGTCAGTGAAGGCAGCTGTGCTTAGTTGCTAAAGCTGCCTCCAAAGAGAAAAGCAAACGTAGATGATAGCCAGGACTCAGCCCCACTGCCTGCCAGGTGGACACTCAGAGTCCAGTCTATGACAAAGCCCTTGTCAGCACAATAGACTTTGGTGATGATGGCTGCTCTTGGAGCTGTTGAAGCTCAAATAGCCCAGTGCTTGGAACAATCATGACATTCATCTCTGCATTTCCTTATCCATTGCTGTCAGTTACATAATTAACAAGGAGGCTGTTAACCGAGGGAATGTCGACTTCGTCTGATCTGTTAGAAGAGGCTGCAGCATTCTGCAGAGGATCTAGGTATGTCTGTAGAGGGCTGCTATCCAAATGCTGGTGGGCAAGGAGGATGCTTTTCCAGATCTGGAAAGAGGACTGCCTGAGTGTATCCCATGGGACAGTAAGTTGTTTTTTTTTGTTTGTTTATTAGGTTTGGGAGGGGGTTGTTCATTTGTTTTGTTTGCTTTTTTTTTGTTTTGTTTTTGTTTGTTTTGGTCTGTAGACTGACTCCCAAGAGATGGAGGGAACTTAATGACTAATTAGCTTTGGCTCACCTCCAGCCTGCAATGGACCAGGAGAGTTCTGGCTCTCATGGGATGGACCAAGGAAGTTTTATTGTACTACCCCAAATTCCCCCAGTGCATGGTTAGAAGGAGATAAGCAGCTTTGATTTCCCTCCTCACACTGATTGTGAGTACCCCAAATCTTCCTTAGTTCATGTCTGAGGGAGCAGGTCCTACCTCCTGCTCAGAGCTCAGAGTCCAAAGCTCCTCCATCATAGATCCTGTCACATGGATTTCCAGGTTTTGATCATGAGCACAGAGCTGGCAAGTCAGAGAATGGCTGTTGGATTGAACTGACTGAGGATACCATAGAGATAGCTCAACAGACAGCTGTTTTCTGGATGTTGGAAACTCGGGTCTTCCAGGAGCTGTAAGGGCACAAGGATCTCAGGGGACTTTGCTGTCTTAAATTAGGGTTCTTATTGCTGTGATAAAATATCACAACCAAAAGAAGATTGTTGGAGAACAGGTTTATTTCAACTTATAGTTTGACGGCACAGTCCATCACTGAGGAAAGTCAGGGCAGAAATTAAAATAAAACAGGAATCTGGAGGCAGGAACTACTGCACAGGCTATGGAGGGGTGCTGCTTACTGGATTGTTCCCCATGGCTTGTTCAGACTGCTTTCTTATAGCACCCAGAACCACTTGCCCAGGGATAAGGGATAACACCATCCAGAGTGGGGTGGACCCTCCCATATCAATCACCAGCCAAGGAGATGCATCATAGCCTTGCCCATCAGCCAGTCTGCTGGGGTGTGGAGAGCTGCGAAGCACCGCACCTCAAAGATGGCGCTGGCCGCCGCCCCCCGCCAGTCTGAT
>NW_022196914.1:34758728-34765699 GCF_008632895.1 Mastomys coucha | reverse complement strand
ACTGCATGAGAAGAGCCCGAGAGAGTGTTGCGTCATTCTTGCTGGTCGAGGGTGGTCGCGACACTGGGGCATTTCATCAGTTGAAGTTCTTCCCTTTTCCCAAATGATTCTATCTTGTGTCAAGTTGATGGAAAACTATCCAGCACAGGTATTCCTGCTACAGTGCCCGCTTCCAGCCTTAAACCACGCGTTAGGAATGGAAGCACATTATTTTCTCCTCCTTGCAAGTGGCTTTTGGTTTGCAGTAGTTTTAGTTTTACTCTTTCAGTTGTCTGGCCCTGTCAGGCATTAGGTCAGCTGCTCAGTCAGATTTACCTCAGGTTGCTGTGCAGTGGATGAATCTATCTCTCTCCCAGGCATGCTCTGTGGGGATCACACTGCTATTTAAGATGTAATCCTCTCCCTCCATGACTGGTTGCAACTAACATACGGTAAAGAGCCAGGGCCCTGAAATCTCATCTCTGTCAGACACAGGCTTCCTTAGGGCTACTTGGGAGCCAGCTGACTTCACCTTTCCATAACTGTGGGGCCAAGAGATGGTGGGTTTCCCTTCCTTTGTGTTCTCTAATTGACTTCATTTTTTCCTAAACATCCTAGAAAATGTCGCTGGCGTGGCACCATGAACATTTTTGGGGTGAAGGGAGATGAAGCTAGATGGTTCTTTGGTGAGTGAGGAGCCACAGTGGCTCTATGCCTAGTGAAGACAAATTCATTCCCTAGCTCATCCACCGCCACTGAAGAGCATTAACAGCAAGCAAACAGAACAACAGAAGGAGAGCAGGCTCATATAGGCATCACGCTTGATTCCCTGCTCTTAGGCCCAGATGCTCTAGCCACTCCCTCTATTAAGACTATTTTGATCTCTTCTCATTTACATTAGTTCTTTGAGGAATTTGTACAATACATTTTGGTTATATTTACTCCCCACACCCAGCGTCTCCCAAACCCAGCCTCTCTCCCCTGCCCACCGTACTTTTTGTCCTCGTTTATTTATTTATATACCAACTATGATGGCTGTTTCTGGTTGTCAACTTGACTACATCTGGAATGAACTACAGTTCATACAGGGCACACCTGTCATCCAGATCTTGAGGCATAGTGGCCATGAAAAGCTTAGGCCCAGCTAAGGTAGTACATGCCTTTAATCCCAGGAGACTGAAGAAAGTAGACCTCTGAGTTCAAGGCCAGCCTGGGACAGGGCAAGTTCCAGATCCAGGCATGGTGGTACACTGAGTCACACCTTCTGCTAGAGGCCTACATAAGGACATTGGAAGAAGGCAGGCTCACTCTTCTTTGCCTGCTTGCACTTACTTGCCAGAACATCTGTTGGAACCTACTTCTTCAGGATTCCAGCTTCTACGGAAGACCAGCTGAAACAAGTAGCCTCATGTGACTGAGCAACTACTTGATTATTGAATTTCCTATTCACAGCTGCCCATTGTTGGGTTAGTTGGAGTGTAGACTGTAAGTCATTACAACAAATTCCCTTAATGTATAGAGACATTCCATAGACTTTGTGACTCTAGAGAACCTTAACTAATACACCGACCAAATATGGGTCTGCCCATATACTGTTGGATGTGTGAGCTTCACTGGAATGTGCTTAACCTACCAGGGACTGCATCTTTAAGAAAACTGACTCTTCTAGCACCTACCAACTGCCAACAACTCCCTAGGAATGTGGGTCTTCACCATTTTAGGCTACAAAAGCTTGTTCAGAAATTTGATTTCTATGCCTTATTTCATTAGGAATCAGAGACAGAAGTTCCTCCCACACTCACTGGCATGATTCTTTGTTGGGTGAGATTATTCAGGTCTATGAAGGCACACTTTCATAGGAAACTCTCACAAGAATATAGAAACAAGAGTGCTTAAACATAAGGTATAAAACAACAGAGTGAGAGTTGGGCTGGTAATATTTGTAGAGATCAGAGAATTTTAAAACTTGTGTTTATAACTTACAAAAGATTTAAGCAGAACTTTTAGAAATAATTAAAAAACTTAAAAAAAAAACCCTCACCTTAATACAAATACATGGGCTCAATAGAAAACACAGCTGAGAAAAGGTTAATGAACCACAAAATGATCAAAACATTACTGAAATAGAAAAGTTTATAAGAAAGTTATAAAAAATAAATTTCACAAGAAGATTTAGAAAAGAACAAATCTGTTTGATAAGTCTATGTGACGGAATAATGTATGGGAAATTTCTAGAACTATTTAGAGACACCAATCTAGAAATGTAAGTATTACAATGAATCGCAGTATTCAGCAAGTACAATCTTCTTGCAGAGGACACTATACTGAAGTAGTGCAGAAAGCCCTAAAAGGAGCCAGAAAAGCCAGATCCATGTTCTATTTCCTGAAGACACTTGCCATATTCACAGTCATCATTGTCATCTTGAGATCTGTTGCCAAGTAAACACCCATGTCCATTTGTGTTGCCTTAACACACTACTCAGACTAGATCATTTACCAAGAACAAAAATTCACTAGGAGTGGGGGCCAAGATCAAGGCTCTGGAAAAGTCAGTGTCTAGGGAAGGCTGCTCTCTGCCTTCACTGTGGTTCTATGAGCTCTGTTCTCACAGGGAGAACATGAAGGTGGGGAGGGAAAAGCTTCCCAAATCAAGTCCTTTGGTGAGGGTGCTTAATTCCTATGATATCATCACTTCTACTGTTTCATATTTAATTAGTGATTGATGTGGGAGGGCCCAGCCCATTATGAGTGGTCTCATCCATGGTAGGTGGTCCTAGGGTATATAAGAAATCAGGCTGAATAAGCCATGAACAGCAAGCCAGTAAGCAGCACTCCTCCATGGCTTCTGCATCAGTTCCTGACCCCAAGTTTCTGTCTTGAGTTCCTGCCCTGACTTTCCTGGATGACAAACTTCAAGTAGTAAGGTGAAACCAAGTTACCTTTGGTCAAGGTGTTTTTGTTTTTGTTTTTTGTTTTTTGGTTTTTATCATGGCAACAAAAACTTTAGCTAAGCTGCATGCATTTGAATGAGTTGGAATTATCCTGTACATGTCTGACTGCAAAAGAATTAAACTAAAAATCATAAACAAGTAGATATGGGGAAATCCCAAATTATTTGAAATTTAAACACCACATTTCCAAGGGATTGTTTCCATGAAGACATCATAAGAGACACTGGGAAATATTTTGAACTGGGTGATAATGAGAATACATCATAACAGATTTAGGGCTGCCATAAAGCAGTGTTTGGAGAAAACGTATAGCATTAAATACTTATAACACAATGGGGAAAATCAAAAGCAATGGTATGAGTTCCCAGTGAAATAATCAAGCAGTGGAAATTCAATGGGCGAAGGGTACAAGCCAACATTCTATCCTACAATACAGTGGGAGGGCTCCTTTGACTCTGGGCTTTACAGTTTTCAGGCCACGGCCTCTGGCTTCATTGCCCCTGAACCTTTGGAAAAGTACAGCCTCATGGCTAGGAGTGTATTGTACAGCAGCTCATTCATGGTAGACATGAGGAAGAGAGGAGAGTGTAAGACAGAAAGGAAGATAAAGACGAGGGAGGAGAGGAGAGAAGACGGGGAAAGAAGAGAGGAGAGAGAAAAACACACATTTCAAACCAGACCCCATATCTTAGGGTTTCCTTTGCTGTGAACAGACACCATGACCAAGGCAACTCTTATAAGGGAAACATTTAATTGGGGCTGGCTTACAGGTTTAGAGGTTCAGTCCATTATCATTAAGGCAGGAGCATGGCAGCATGCAGGCAGGCATGGATGGCACTGGGAGAGCTAAGAGTTCTTTTTCTTGTTCTGAAGGCAAGCAGGAGAAGACTATTTTCTTCCAGAAAGTTAGGAGGCGGGTCTCAAAGCCCACCCCCACAGTGACACACTTCCTCCAACAAGGCCACACCTCCTAATAGTGCCACCCTCTGGGCCAAGCATATTCAAACCATCCCTGACTCCTACTCAGTGACTAGTGCCTTCAACTAGGTTTTCCTTCCCAAGGTTTCTATCACCTCCCCATAAGATGGGAACAATGACCAGCTGTCATCCATTGTGGGGAAGTCTATTGATGAGGTCAGAGCTCTCATGATACAGTCACTTCCCAAAGGCCCTCAACTCTATTGAATTGGAGTCAAATCTTTACACAAATGCTCTTTGGGAAGATATTTCATGTCTAAACCATAACAAAAGGTGAAAAATTTAAATATAACAACAGAGAACAAGCAATCGCTGGAAATAAGTCAAGATAGGGATCAACTGTTAAGTTGATCAAGGAAAAGGTGAGAAAATATTAATTACCAATCACAGGGCTGAGAGAGGAGACATCACTACAGAAATCACAGGCATTGGTGTGATGATAATACACTTTGAAAAACTTTGATGGTAAATTCTACAACTAAGATAAAGCAAGCATTCATTCCAAAGCACAGATTACCAAAGCCATCAAGGGAAGAAATAGATATTTCAAGCACACATATAGCCTTTAATAAAAAGAGGGGCTGGAACGGAACTCAGTGATAGAGCACTAACCTGTTTGTGAGGCTCTGTTTTATTCCTAGCACTAAAAAAATAAACATGTTCCATGTGTGATTTGTAGGGTGTTTTATTGCTACCCATGACTCTCATTTCCCTCCTGCATCTCACTACAGAACTTAGCATCCTCACATGACCTTTATATTTAAAATAAGATGCAAGGGTCTCATGCCTGTTTTCCCCATTTGTCTGAATCTTGACTTATATCTAAGCTCTTTTGTTCACTCAATACAGTTTTCTGTGAAAATTCTCTCAAACCTATCAGACGGAGGCTTTCCCACAAGATTTAACAAAAATGCTTCCTCTCCTCCAAGGTCCCAATATTGGAAATCTCAAAAGTTAACTTTGAACAATATCCAGGTAAGCTAAACACAGCCATGTACATTCCCAAGGACTTGAGCACCGAGCACCAGGCTGAGTGGGACAGCTAGGAAAATGACAGAGAGCCTTGCTCTCCTGATGATTCATCTGTCACAGCTCCTTACAGCCTGAAAGATGGGGGAGGAGGTGATGGGGGGGTTGAAAAGTAAGAGTGACGGAGTGACTCCCCCCCCCCCCCAACTTTTGCTAAGAACATTAAAAGAGAGGATAAAGTTCACCTGTGCAGGTGATGAGCCAGATCTGCAGACACCCAAGTGCAAATGCAGTAAAGAGTTCCCTAGCGCCCCTGGCAGAGAGCATTCCTCTCCCCTCTCCTGTCAGTTCCACAAACTGCAGGTGAGTGCCTGGGGACAGGCCCCTTTGTCCTCAGGTTTTACTTTACACTTCCTTCCTTCCCTTTTCTTTTTTTATTACTTGCAAAGGTGTTTTCGCTTGTTTTTGTGAGCACTAAGAGGGGCAGCCTTTGTGCAGCAGCCCACTTGGGGACAGTGTATTTGCACAGCACCCTCTTAGGGGACAGCCTAGGCCATGCACAGGAAGGTAAAGCTGTCAGTCTTAATTAGCTTTGCCTCCCTCAAACTTGAATGCACCCAGAGCCTCGCCTGACAAGCTTTGCTGGAGCCATCTCTGTGCTGCAAACCTTCCTGTCCCCCCAAAAATTCCACTTTCTTGAAGTACTGTACAAAAGCAATTAAGGAAATTTCCAACAGGAACAAAGATGGGGTGTAGTTAGCATATTATTGTAGGACATACTCAGCTCTAGCAGTCTTAAAGTGTCTGTGCGGAGCCATCATGTGTGTGCATGCCTATGGGTGTGTCATACGCGTACGTTTAAGTTTTTAGTGCACAATGAAAAATAAACATTTTCTCCATCAGGAAAATAAAAGCAAGAAAAATGAGCAACTATATGACATCAGTGGCATGTGTATAGAATGTCAAAATTGTCACGGTGATACCTCCTACCATCCATTTAAGCCAGCTTTTAGACTTTGGTCGTGATGTTGAGGTATGCTCTGTGGAAAGGCATATGAATCGACACGTTATCACCTTTGATAACATCCTGGTGCTTGCCTAATTTAGGGAGGTGACCTCTCAGAGGAATGACTGGCTGAGTCTACCTGAGAATCGAGTTCACTGGTCAGTATGTACTTGGGTCTTTTTTCAGGGGTGTGGCAGCCACCTTCTTACCTCCCAGGAGCAAGGAGATGACATAGAACTCAGAAAGGACCATGTGGGATCCCTGGGCTAGAGAGAGCCTTGGAGTGTGGCCACTCAAATGGAGAATATGAGGGGATGAGCTCACATCCCTGTGGGAAAGCTATCCTAGAACAAGGACTGTGAATCCCACAACACATCTGAAGATGTTCCCACCAGAAGGGGAGTCTTA
Organism: Mastomys coucha; assembly: GCF_008632895.1. NCBI lineage: Eukaryota > Metazoa > Chordata > Mammalia > Rodentia > Muridae > Mastomys > Mastomys coucha. Next base: position 34,759,408 of record NW_022196914.1, on the reverse strand, counting down.
GAGGTGCTTTGCCTGTTAAGGTAGGGTGCCAAAGGGCTGGTGCCTCCAGCTTGAGTTAAGATCAGGTAATGGTGAGGTTCAGCTGATTGTGATGTCTTGGCCATGGAGGAGTGAGCCTACACTTTGGCAACCCCTGACAACTTTGAGGGTAGAACCCAGTCACTCTCTTTCTCCCCTGGTCCCAGAGCACTCTAACTGGTCAATACACAGGGAGGGCATTTGCCATGTCTGAGAGCCGGGCAGCAGATGTGGAATGCCACAATGGAGTGAGCATCTCCAGGCTGCTCTGACCTCGGGGGATCCCTTTACTGAGGATGGCATTCCCCCACCAGTCTGACATAAAGCGGCATCTTATAAATAATCCACAGCAGCCTTCTCTTCTGCTTCAGCACCCCAGGCCAGCTGGGAAAGGCAAACAGGCAATCCTGACTCTTCGACTGCAGCAGGAAGCTTTCCATGGTTCAGGTCTCAGCCACCCTGGCATCCACATCCCTGCAGGGTCTCCAGGTGGTTTTGTGGCTGGCCTCATTCACAGCCCAGCACAGTGCAGAGATGCAACCAACTTGTCTACCACAGCTGAACTCAGTTCTTCACTCTCCTCAGGACCATGGCAGCTCTTACCTGTTTCCAGGAATACACTTCATTGTCGGCTTTTAGCCTGTTTTTTTTTTTTTTTTTTT
>NW_022196914.1:34755237-34758555 GCF_008632895.1 Mastomys coucha | reverse complement strand
CCTCTCCTTCTCCCTCTCCCTCTTCCTCTCCCTCTTCCTCTCCCTCTTCCTCCCCCCCCCCTTGATATTTGCTTGTCATAAAAAGCAAAACAGAACTTTGTCCAGGTTTGGGATCCCAAGTACCAATGTATTAGGAGCTGTGATGTTTGTTTGTTTAGGTGACATCAGAGACTGATCATAACTCCATGTCCACCCTTGTCTATGTTGGCTCTACATCTGGGCAAACCGAGTAAGGCCATAAGACACACTTCACCATCAAGAGCCAGGTGACACCACTACAGGGCTTACAGAGAGCAGCAGGGCAGTAAGGGGCCACCACAGACAACTGTAGACAACTGTTTCAGAGTTCTCCATGATTTCTTGGAGCACACATCTATCTCTGTGCTAACCTCAAGGCGAATTATTCACCATAGGTTTATTCTCAACCTCCAAATCATTCAGTTTAAACACCTCAGCTGCTGTGATTTCTGGGTATATTGCTTTGCCACCTAGATTACAGAGCCAGTATGCCAGTCTCTGCAGAGTGATTGAAATGTCATTAAATCTATAGAGGAATTTAGAGGAAAATCAACATCTTAACGTCTTTGCATTTCCAATCCACGAATGCGTCACACGGCTTTGTCCGATAGGTCTCTAATATCCCTCAGCAGTGCTTGTTATTTTAAGTGTGTGGACTTTGTACATGTGCCATATATCTTGATGGTATTGGTATTGTTTTAATTTCAGTTTCCAATTATTTCATTGCTTGCAAAGAGAAATATCAATCTAACAAAGCACCTAAGCTTTGTAAATTTGTTAATTTAAAAAATTTAAAGACTGCTTTAGATTGTATGTTAATAAATTACTCAAAAATAATGACAGTTTTGCTTATTTTCCAACTTCACAGTATTTACATATAGATTTATTTAAATTTGTATTTTGTCTTGAACAGGCTGTAGAACAAGTTTTAATGGAAGTTGCAAAAGCAAACAACTTTGTTTTGATCTGACTTGGAGAAAGGAGTTCAGTATTTTTCACCATATTCTGATTTTAGGTGCTGTTCTATTCCTAGGCCTAATTTTCTGATGTTTCAAACATGAGCTGCTATTGGACTCTACCGCTGTTCATCGGTTGGGATGACTATGGTTTTCTACCTGAGTTTTGTCCACATGAGGATATTTGGTTTATATTCCTAGCATTCCATAGTGAAAATATTCAAGCACAGAAAAAAGAAAAGAAGGCACTGTTCAGTGAACAGTCAAGGATACTGTTTAGTACCCCATCTGTCCTGTGTACACCAATCCCTCACTCGGAGGGAGCTGACATGGCCCCACTGATCTCTAATTGCTTAAGAGTATATATCACCAGCAAGTTGAAAGTTGATGAACATTTGTTTTATTTTGAATGAAATGCATAAATCTTTTCTGTGTGTGCATGTGTGTGGAGTTACACTTTTGTATGCAGGTGGACATGTGTGTGCAGTTATACATTCATACGCAGGTGTGTGTGTTTGTGTGTAGGTGAGCATGCATAGGTGTGCACAGATGTGTCGAGACCAAAGGACAACCTTGGATATTGTTCCCCAGGCATCATCTACCCTTCTTTTGAGATAGGGTTTCTCGCTGGCCTGGAGCTCACCAATTGGGCTAGGATGGCTGGCCAGCAAGCCCCAGGGACCCTCTTATCTCTGCCTCCGCAGTGCCAGGTGCCCATAGCGCCATGCCAGGATTTTAAAATATGGATTCTGAGGATTGAATCCAGGTCCTTGTGCTTGCAAAGCAAACACTACCAACTGAGCCATTCCCCAGCCCTTAAATGTACAACTCAAGTGCACCATTTGCAACACTTTAGCAAACACATTTATGTACATAATGAGAATGCCATCAAGAGTCAGAGGGTTGTTACTGTCTTGCAAAGTTCCAGTTCCAGGTGACAAATGCCCTGGCCTGTTTCCTCCACAGATGAGCATACCTTTCCCTAACCCTTTGGGTAATTAGCACTGTAACACAGTCTCCTGGGTGTAGCTGCAGCCACTCTGTGGAGTTGGTTTTGAGAGCTCTTCCTTATCTGATCAGTGATTTATTCCTCTCTGTTTCTGTTTGGTTTTCATTATCTGAACTGTTAATTTCCTTTTTGATTCACCAAGGACTCCTAAATCTCTGTCTGCATGAATGAGGCTATGAACATTCTTGACCACAGCTCTCTGTGAATACTCCCTGCCATTGGTCAAGGACTGTGAATTCTCACTGCCACTGTTCAAGGACTGTGTAGACAGGAATTCTAGGTTACAGGAAGTGAATGGTGTGCTTATCACTGTAAGATAAATGTAAGAAATCTGACATGGTATCATTTAAACTAGTCATTTCCATTGTTCTTTTTCATCAGGAACAGTCTGTGTTGACAGCCATATTCACTTGGCTATCCTGTAGAGTAATGCTATAGTTCCCCTTAAAATTTCTTTGGAGAATACTGGAAGAGTTTCATATGCTCAACATCCACAGTCAAGCTGACACTGAATATACTACAACCCATTTTGATGGTGTTATTTTTCTATTATTAAATAATAGAAGTTTACTTTTTAATATGTTTTGAATATTAACTCTTTGCCAAAAAATATTTTCTCCTTCAATATGGCCTGAATATTCAGTTAAAAATTTTTCATTTGGGACTAGCATTGTAGCTTGATAGGAGAACATATATGAGGCCCTGAGTTCAATCCCTTGTACTAAAAAATGCACAACGTTTCCATTTGGATACCTGTCTGGTGGCCTTTGTTCTAGAAATGCTGTAGTTTTAGTTCTTCTATTCAACAAATTTCTAATTCCTCATGCTTTTGGATTTCAATTGATTAGGATATGTTGGTAATATTAATTTTCATATTAAGATATTAAGAAAAATTAATTGTTACTTCCTGATGTTTTTGTTGTAAGAGGTGGAATTAGGTTTGTGTGGATTTGTTGAAAGATCACTTTCTTGCTTCTTCTAGGGTGTAGTTTTGCTCCTTATGTTGATGTTTTCCATCTATTATCCTTTGTAGGGCTGGATTTGTGGAAAGATATTGTGTAAATTTTGTTTTGTCATGGAATATCTTGGTTTCTCCAGCTATGTTGAGAGTTTTGCTGGGTATAGTAGCCTGGGCTGACATTTGTGTTCTTGTAGGGTCTGTATGACATCTGCCCAGGATCTTCTAGCTTTCATAGTCTCTGGTGAGAAGACTGGTGTAATTCTGATAGGCCTGCCTTTATATGTTACTTGACCTTTTCTCCTTACTGCTTTTAAAATTCTTTCTTTGTTTAGTGCATTCGGTGTTTTTATTATTATGTGATGGGAGGAATTTCT
>NW_022196914.1:34727817-34754657 GCF_008632895.1 Mastomys coucha | reverse complement strand
TATTTATGTCTTTCTTAAACTCCTGTATCATCACCATGAGAAGGGATTTTATATCTGAATCTTGCTTTCCCAGTGTAATGGTGTGTCCAGAACTTGCAATGATGGGAGTATTGGGTTCTGATGATGCTAAGGAACCTTGGTTTGTCATATTCTTACGCTTGCCCTGCATCATCTGGTTATCTCTAGTGCTATCTGCCCTTGCTAAATCTGACTGGAGCCTGTCCTTCCTGTGATCCTGGTTGTGTCAGAACTCCTCAGAGTCAAGCTGTCTCTATGATCCTGTGATTCTGGGATCCTTTGACTCTGGGCTTGTTAGAGCACCTGGGAGTGGAGCTTCCTCTGGGTGTTTTGGGACTGGCTGCAGAGTTTGCACCCAAGGTCTGTTCAGGGCACCGGCTGGCCCACATGGGGATCTGTGGGAAATGACAGCTTGGCCAATTCCCTCTTTGCTGAGGACAGACCAGAGTTAACCTTCTTTGTGTAGATGAGACTTTGATGGAGATAGTCTTACTGCATAGAGGATCATGAGACAGGAACCATAGTCTTACAGTAGCAGAGTGTGGTAGAACAGGTCCTGAGGAAGAGGCTGCATAGAGAGAGGGTGCTGCCCAGTCTGTGTAAGGAAGGGCATTCAACCTCAGCCTAGGAACAAGCACCACAAAGAAGCAAAGGAGACAACTGTTAGGTTAGCATAGCCCCATCACTGAGCTGACAAGCATCTTCAGAAAAGCATTGGGGTTTCAATTGCTGTGAAGAGACACCATGTCCAAGGCAACTCTTATAATAGAAAATATTTAATTGGGGCTGGCTTAGTTTCAGAGGTTTAGTCCATTATTGTCCTGGTGGGAAGCATGGCAGAGTCTGGGCAGACATGGCACTGGAGAAAACTCTGAGAGTTCTACATTTTCATCTGTAGGCAGCTGAAAGAATTATGTCACTGGGCATAGCTTGAGCATATATAAGACCTCAAAGCCCAATTCCACAGTGACACACTTCCTCCCACAAGGACATACCTATTCCAATAAGGTCACACCTCTAATAGTGTTACTCCCTATGGGCCACACATTCAAACACATGAATCTATAGGGCCATTCCTATTCAAACTACCACAAGCATAAATAAACATCTGTGCCATTTCTAGTTATAACACTCTGGCATAATCGTTCAGATTCAAAGACCTTATTTGAGAGGAAAAGGGAGAGAGGGAGGGAGGAGAGTCATAAACGGGATCTGTGGTAGTTTGAATAAGAGTAGCCCCTATAGGCTCATATATTCAATGCTTAGGCATCAGGAGGTAGTACAATTTAGGATTAGAAACTCTGGAGTTTTTGGAGTAAGTATGGTGGAGGAATGTGTCACTGGAGATGGGCTTTGAGACACCCAAGCCAGGCTCAGTGGCTCCTTTTCCCTCCTGATGCCCTCGGATCTGGATATTAGAACTCTCAGCTACCTCTCCAGCATTATATTTGCCTGCATACCACCATGCTTCCCACCCTGATGAAAAATGGCCAGACCTCTGAAACTGTTAGTTTCAACTAACTTTCAGAAGCCATGGCTAATGGCTTTCTTTTGGAAGAGTTGCCGTGGCTATGGTATCTCATCCCAGCAATGGAATAAAGACTAAGACAGAGCCCTTTCTAATCTGATGAAGGACAGTTACAGAGATGCAGGCTACTATTGAGTTTAAAAGTTAGAAACTGGATGCCCTCCACTCAGGTCAGGAACAAGGCAAGCACAGTCACACATCCTCTGCTTTTGGTGCCAGGCAGAGCCATGGTCATGAGAAACACATGGAGCCAAGAAACAGCAGTGAGCTGGGCGGTGGTGGCCTATGCCTTTAATCCCAGCACTTGGGAGGCAGAGGCAGGTGGATTTCTGAGTTCGAGGCCAGCCTGGTCTACAGAGTGAGTTCCAGGACAGCCAGGGCTATACAGAGAAACCCTGTCTTGAAAAACAAAACAAAACAAAAAAAAAAAAAAAAAAAAAAAAAAAAAAAAGAGAGAAACAGCAGTTAGGCTGCCATAACCCACACACGGCAACAGTGTTGAGTTACACGTGTCCAGGAAGACCACTAGATGTGTGGTGAGTGAACTCACTAACTTTGTAGGATGCATAGTTATATTTTTAAAAATCACTTTATTTTTTTTGTGTGTCTGTTCTGTTTTTTCTTTGAGACAGGTTCTTGCCTTGTAGCTCAGGACCTTGAAATCCCAATACTCCTGGATCAGCCTTTCAAGTACTGAGGTGACAGGTGTGGGCCACCCTGCTTGGCTCATCTGCGGTTTCATATCTTAACAGCAGACAACTAGAAAACAATTCTTTTTTTTCCACTTGTAATTACATTTTTTTTTTTAAAGAAAATGAAATCTCAGGGATATATCTTCTGTATGTAAGATTTCCACACTGAAAACTGTAAAACATGTTGAGACAAAGTTAAGGGTTTAAATAAATAAGGAGACACAACCAGCTACTCTGCTTTGGAAAATCAACATAAGTAAGATGTCAGTTCTCCCTATGTGTTTATATTGCTGACAGCCCCTATCAACTCCTCTTGGTTTCTAGCATGAAAACTAATAGTTTATGTTTAGTAAACAAAGGGTTAAGCAGCCAAAGCCACCTTGGTAGTAAAGAACAATGCTAAAGGTTGGTCAAGACACAGTCAGCTTCCATGGGTTGGGAAGGCTGGCATGGGGTAGGACCCAAAAGCACAGTAAACAGGAAGTGGGGAGTGCAGCAATGGGTCCACATGTGTACACATTTGATTTTCAATAAATGGCTGAAGTGCTGGGAGAGTGCCCTGAGCAGACCTCGGGTGCAAACTCTGCAGCCAGTTCCACAACATCCAGAGGAAGCTCCACTCCCAGGCACTCTAATACACCCAGGATCAGAGGTGAGGAGGACTCAACATCTGTTCCAACACCGGGAGCAACTGGGACCAGCGGGACCAGACACACAGGAACTCTGCCAGCCAAGTGGCTCAGGTTGCTGTTTCCCAGTAAACTCAGAGGTTCTTCTTCATGATTTTTTTGGAGGTGAGAGTATAGACAGGGTTAGCCTGTCTTCAGGAAGAGCCAGGAACAAGATACTTTAGATCTGAGAAAATTCTCTGCTTAGAAAATGTTTGTATCTTAGGGTTGTTATTTCTCTTTTGAATGTTTACAGAATTACAGTGACACCAACTATCTTGAGTAATTTTATAATGAAGGGCTCATTACTTAACAACTTTAGCGGATGTGAGGCTCTTCATTTTGTCCATTATCTGTGTACTTTCATCATCTCATCTGAGTTACATCAAGGGATACAACCCTGCTCTTAAGGGCCTTTCTCAGATGCTTCTGTCAGTAGGGTCAATCATGAGATGGCTTGTTATTTCTTCAAGCTTTCTGTTTGGTAATTGCTTTCTTCTCTTTCATTCTTGCCAAGCTTTGCCAGCAGAAAGAATGGAAACAGGCAACCTCAGGATCTAGGAGGTTGGGGGGACCCTCTAGGGTGCATCAGAAACCTGGGAGGTGACACTCTCAGGAATCAAAGGGAGGGACCTTAGTTGAAATGCCTGACATTAGGGAGAGGGAACTTGTAGGGCCCACCTCCAGCAGAAAGACAGGGCATCAAGTGAGGGATGGGGTTGCCATCCCACAGTCACAGCTCTGACCCATAATTGTTCCTGTCTGGAAGAATTATAGGAATGAAGGTGGAGAGGAACCTGAGGAGGGGAGGGTCCAGCCACAGGCCCAAAGTGGGATCCAGCTCAAACGGAGGTCCCAAGGCCTGACACTATTACTGAGGTTATGGAGCACTCACAAAGGGAGACCTGTCATGACTGCCCCTCCAAAAGACCCAAGAAGCAGCTAAAAGAATCAGATGCAGATATTTGCACCCAGCCAATGGACAGGGGCAGCTGACCCCTGTTGTTGAATTAGGGAAGGCTGAGAAAAGCTGAGAAGGGCAATCCTGTAGGAGGACCATCAGTCTCAATCTGGACCTCCGAGGTCTCTCAAACACTGGACCTCCAAACAGACAGCATACACCAGCTGGTATGAGGCCCCCAACACACAAACAGTAGAGGACTTCCGGATCTGTGTTCTTTCAGAGATGGTGTGCCTAACAACCCTCAAGAGACTGGAGGCCCCAGGGGGTTTAGAGGTCAGATGGGGTGGGGGATGGGGACATTTACTGGACTCTTTTTTGGGGGGTTTTGTCATAGTTTTTCTGTTATATATCTGTTTCCACAGTGTACATTTCTAGGACTAAGTTCTTTCCTTCCTTCTTATTTCTTGAAATTTTACTAGCATTGCCTTCCTATCTGCTCCTCCAGGTGGAAGCTGAAATGGCTGATGCTCACATTATAGTATCCACAGGTAGAGCTGTAGATCTGACCTTTATGAAAACAATGAAGCAGCGAGAGTTAACAGGAAATGGAATGAGGCTGTGTACTCTCAAAGTCCCTCCAGCAGTGACATAGTGATACAATTCCTCCAGGAAAGGTACCTAAAGATTCTATCCCCAGTCAGTGACACCAGCTGGGGTATCAAGAGTTAAAATAGCTGAATTAAAGGGAGACTCTTCTCATTCAAACACCACAGAATTATAGATTAGCTATGAGTGTGTATAAGTGTATATGTGTGGGGATCACCATGCCCAGCTTTGCTGACTATATTTTTGTTCTCTGTATAGTTTAGGACAGGCAACTCAATTATAAAACACAGATCTTAAGTTAGTATTTTTTACCACTTTCAGAGTGATTGAAACATCCTTCAAGGGGTCTTTGCTGTGTGCTCCCCCATTTGATTTTTAAATGCCATGCTGATGTTTTTCATACTTTGATTACTGTAGAAATAGCTTACAGTCGTTCTAAGTGACTGATATCTGAAACCTGCCCTGAAGGCCTTTCCCACAAATCTCCATCTACCTGCATGGATTCATCCTTCCTGCTAGTTTCCCCTGGCTGACATGCACACCATGATGTCTTCACACACTGATCATTGCTTGTTGTGACTTCATTAGAGAAATGCACCAAAGAGCTTCTTGTGATATTCCAGTGGCTTCTTGCCACTTCCAGGACTCAGGCTGATGGACAGAGACTCATGGTTTCTTCTGGATTGAATTGCCATTGCTGATTCATGATGGCGTTTGTGAGTGGATTGAGCTACCACTGCCAATTCCTGTTAACTGAACTGCTGATATCCTGACAACAAAGATTGGAATCACCCCCAAAGAAATATTTCTAAACAGGTCCATATCCCCCCTTGCCCCATTAGCCTTTCCTTTCTACTACTTTTGGTGGGTGGTAGGCTAGAAAGGAGGTTAAAGCATTTAAGAACCCTTATTAAAGTAGGTTTTGAAAAATCAAGGCCTACAATCTCATTTTCACATATATTTGAACCCACCCAATGAATTACTAAATGTAAGTAGACTTTTAGAAAATAGAAAGTCTATTGGGAATTTTCCTGTAGATTCTAGTTCTTAATTATCCTTTCATTAGCTCTTTTTGTTGTTAATTTCTTGATTATTTTAGGAAGTATTTTTAAGTTCTTATTTAATTCATATGCTATGTAGATCTGTTTCTACCTTATTTTTCTTATCTAATTTTATTGACTTTTTAATATTTCTTTACATTTCCTGCAATATCCTAGCATCTGCTGAATGTGTGGCCGAGCTCCCAAGTCTAGCAATGTAATCAGCTCATCCTTCTCAGGTGCATCCTCTCTCCTGACAGGTGGATGGACTACACCATGCCAGCTTCGAACCAAGCATGCCTAGGTGAGGTTGCTGTTATAGGCAGACTCAGCAGGCTTGAGTCACCATTATATCTTGAACATTACCTCTGGGATTTTAATGAGAACCATGTACGCAGTTTTGGAATCTGGACTCTGTTGTAGACAGGAGTGCTGCAGGCCTCTGACTGCCTCTCAGCTTGCTACAGAGCATTTTTGCTCACCAGCTTGCTGTAGACCACTCCTTGCTACCCAATGTCTGTGCAATGCTTGCTGCTCAGGCTTTCCCCTTAGGCACCATGTCACTACAAGATGCTTCACTTATTTTTTTGATCCAGCCCTGAGGTTTTAGCTCATCTTGTTTGCGTTGCTTTTACTGTTCTCTAAGTCTTGGAAAGCATGAGTTTTTAAATTTATTACACCTTTCTGAAATTTTACAGTGACATATTCTCTGCTAATATCCATGATGTCTTACTTAGATATAGAAGTCCCGCCAGGCATTGGTGGTACATGCCTTTAATCCCAGCATTTGGGAGGCAGAGGCAGGTGGATTTCTGAGTTCGAAGGCAACCTGGTCTACAGAATGAGTTCCAGGACAGCCAGGGTTACACAGAGAAACCCTGTCTTGAAACAAACAAAACAAAAAACCAACCAACCAAAAAAAAAAAATACCCAAGAAATAGAAGTCTCACTGACTGTTGAGACTGCACCTTTATTACAAGAGATGTCTCTTGAATAGAGTTATTTGAGTAATTTAATGAGTTCACAGAAGGCATTGGATCTTGATGGGGACCACTCAGCAAAGACATGGTATAAGAGAAAAGCAGTCCAGGGCACCTAACCATCTGTTTAATAGAAAAATGTAGAAATATATTCTGAAGCTGTAGGCCATTGGCTGGCCTCTCCACACATCCACAATCTTCCCCAATCTATGAGTGCAGACTGCCTTGGAATGCCAGTAGGAATCTTGTGTTAGTCAAGGTTTCTATTCCTGCACAAAACATCATGGCCAAGAAACAAGTTGGGGAGGAAAGGGTTTATTCAGTTTACATCACCAAAGGAAGTCATGACTGGAACTCATACAGGGCAGGAACTTGGAGGCAGGAGCTGATGCAGAGGCCATGGAAGGGTGCTGCTTACTGGATTGCTTCCCTTGGCTTGCTCAGCTTGCTTTCTTATAGAACCCCAAACCACCAGCCCAGCAATGGCACCACCCACAAGGGGCCCTCCCCACTTGATCACTAATTGAGAAAAATGCCTTACAGCTGGATCTCATGGAGGCATTTCTTCAAGGGAGGCTCCTTTCTCTATGATAACTCCAGCTTGTGTTAAGTTGACACACAAAACCAGCCGGTACAAAGCTCTAGGTAGGAAGACCAGCTCATTGGCTGGGAAATTATTATGAAGGTCTCTCTGGAACATTCCACTGGGTCTGTGACTCAGAATTAGTTTCCAAAGAGAACCAGCATGGGCTCTCAGTCTATCCTTCTGCTTCCACCTTTACATCTAAGACATGCAGGGTGGCGCTGACTATGCTGTTTCTACCCAAAAGCCCTGCTGGCCAATACTTGCTTAGGATATGGCCAATACAACATACTTGAGAAGACTCAGGAGAAAGGAAGATGGATTCTGATGCTACAATCTCCAGCTAGGCTGGTGTGGAGTGGGAGGTCTGCTGAGAGGCTGGTACCCCAGTGACTCCTGGGAAAGACAAAAGGAAAAGCTCCCAGGGAGGCACTGGTTTGCCTGTGAACTTGACAGCAATGCAGAGGGGGCATTTCCTTGTTATCATCTGCCCAGGAGGAGCCATCCATCTCTCAGGGTATGCAGCGTCTCTGTTTAATAGCTGATAGACTGTCTCCAAAAGGCTGGTTTTGCTCTTTGTTTAAAATGACATATAATGGGGCTGGACTTATCAGTGTCTCTAAATGCGTTTTCTGTGCTCTGTCCCCACAGGGAGGGGGCAGATTTCGTCAATTTTAATGAATATGTGCAGGATTGACTTTGAACTTGGTATAATTTAATCCATCAATTTAACATTCAATGAATATGTAAAGAAAGCCACTCTGTGGATGAAAAGCAGAAGGGACATTCTTATTAATTTGAAATGGACTTGAGGAACAACATCTGCCACGGGCTATGCTGGGCATTCAGGAAGCTGCCTGAGTCTTGAAACAACTGAAAGCTGTCTGGAGCCTTTCCAGAGCCCGTGCAGTGGCAGCTCCAACTGTGTGAGAATGTAGAAGGTAGACTCGGCTGCAAAGCTCGAGGATGCTCTGGCCAAAGCATCCTGGTACTGAACTCCCATTCAGAAGGGCAGGTCCTATGGAGAATCCTGGATATAGAATTCCAGCAAAATCCTTAAGTGATATTGCACATCTGGGCTGGACAATGGACCCACTGACTCTAGACTTCTTTCATCCTAATAGTCTGTCAGAACCTTTGTGGGGGGCAGGGCTGTATAATGAAGGCATGAGGAGATAGAGGGCCTAGTGAATTCTAGTTGCAGTTGGGAACATGTATGGAATCCTTTCAGTTGCACACAGGTGTCCTGGACATCAAGGGAAGTCAGAGAGAGTATGAGGGCTGGTTTGCAAGTGGAGGATCAGTTGCAGTGTGGCTGGAAGTCTAGCTGGTGTGCAGGGCTGTGTAGGTTGGTTTACATTGCCTGAGCATTGCCTTTTTCCAGATTTGCCTCTTTGCTGGGGAAGTGTGGCTCTGTGTTCTCCCAGTTTGCTTTACACATCTGACCTCTTTTTTGTTTTCCAGCCTCTCAGTGCTGTGTATGGGATGTGTGGTACTTCTCAGTCTTTGGGAGGTATTTCTGGCCCAATGGCTCTGTCATCCAAGCCTTTTCATTTCTCATGAGATACATGTATTACTCAAAGAATCAATTCTTGGATTCTGAGGTGACTTAAGAGTATGATGTAGAAACCCAGCTTGCCCTAGAGTCCTAACAGGCACCACTAGCCATTGGTCAACATATCCAGTGACACTCAGGTTACAGTGGATGGGCTTCAAGGAAAAATCAGCTTTCCTGTCTGAACTAGGAAGTATGAGCAACCTTAGATACAAAGGGGCCATTTTCCAGCCTGAACATGGAAGGAAGACACCTTACATGTAAACTGGTGGCTGGATCAGTAGGTGTATTTCTGCTACATGTAGTTTTAGGAGACATGTACCTAAACTGACATAGTGACCACAGTGACACACTTGAATTGTTTTGCAGTTATTACTAATACTTGGCATCAGCTCTGCTATTTTTAGAGTAAACCAGCTTCCTGTCTTTTCTATCCCAGCTTTGGCAAGTACTGAAATCATTACCTTTGGCAAAGGGATGTGGGACAGGGTTAGTACAGACCAGACAGGAAGCTCTATTTCCTCTCTTCTCAGCCATAAAAACCACAGCAAGGAGAGATCTGTTAAACACATCACTCCACTTCTGCAAAAGGGACAAGAAGAAACAAGGTCAACAGGTTCTCTCTGTGTCTCAGGCTATCCTGGATTCAGCCTCCTGGTGAGTTGGGTGACAGGTATGGAGCTATATTCAATGTATCAGAACTTTTCAATTGCCATACTAAAAGTAAAGAGAAAACGAGAAAAATGCCTTCAATATTCTGATGTAAATTCTATACCTAGCCAAACTATCATGCAGATATAAGGGAAGAATAAAGGTATTTCCATCAAGTATGGTTGCAAAATACCCACTCTTAGCTGGCTGCTTCAGGGTAAGTAGCAGGAGAAAGTGTGGACTGAGTAAAGAAGAGGTCCAACTAGAAGATGGTAGAGTCCTAGTCTGGAGGAGGTAAGGCCTGATCGCAGGGTAAATATATTTAATGTAGATGGTCAAAATGGCTGAGGCGAGGGACACTTAGGACCCCAGTGCTCATGACAGTTTCCAAACCTGAAGACAGCAGACTAAGCAGAGCCAGGGACACACTGTGAAACCATCTTTCTAGACCATGTTCCTGCCACTGACTTATTAAGGATTCACAGTTGCTCCCTTTTGCAGTGTGTGTATCAGAGCTAGCTATGTTTTAATCTTAATGTGCAATAACAGCTGTCAATTGCCTAAGAACAAATTAATGCTGCTTAATCATTGTAAGTAAAGCTTCCTTCCTATGAGGGGGACCAAGAAATGGGTTTGCTGAGGCTGATTCTGTGATGTGCTTACTCTTCCAGGAAAGAGTGGGTTTATAGACACTACAGCTTCTCACCTTAAAGTATGTGTCTGAAAATCAAATGTCACTTGTCCAAATGGGGCACATAAGAGAAGACTATAAGGAACATGCCTTGGGAATTAGTCTTGCAAGTGTTGGGGACACTGGTTTTAATTGATGCACTTGTAATGCAAGAACTGTAGAGAGTCCTGCCTGCGCAATGACTGTGTGTGGTTCTTGTGGCCAGCCAAAGTAGCCATGGGGAGACCTCTTAGGGATTTTGTGGGGTCCCAAGGCTTGAGGCAGAACTTCCTCACTTCTGGTCTTACAGGAGCTTCTCATCCATGGACTCATATTATCCAAACGATTACGGTAGACCACATGGCCTGCGTAAGGTGTCACTGTCTTAATGGTATGGCAGCCTAAGGCCTCAAGACATTCACAAACCCTCCTTGCCCCAGTAGGGCTGTGCAAATGGCTCCTTCTCATTTTCATCTAGATGCAGCTTATGAAATGAAGTCCAGCACCATGGTTGAGTCTATATCCTTCTGGCCCCATTTGAGACTTGTAGAGTAGGAGGGAGACCAGCCTTTTCTGTGCTTGGGCCTTTACCAGCTCAGCCCCAAGTGATGGATCGTAATCTTTAAAATTATACTGGCAGAGGGCTCAGAGGAACACTGACTGGTAAAGTGGATAAACATGATGGATAGGGAAGCACCTAAGAGAACCCCATAGCCCTGTGGGGCATGCTGTCTTCCCAGAGGCTATGCAAACTGAGTCTCCAGGCACAGGAGGCCAATTCCCCATGGGCTAACACTCAACCAGGGCAGTGTAGAGTGCAGTGTAGGGTGTAGTGTAGGGTGCAGTGTAGGGTGCAGTGTAGGGTGCAGTGTAGGGTGTAGTGTAGGGTGCAGTGTAGGGTGCAGTGTAGGGTGCAGTGTAGGGTGTAGTGGCTTTGCCTTCAGGGTTGTATCCTTTACCTCCCTGCTATTCCTCTCTCTTTGGGGAAGAGACAAATGTGGTGGGAAATGTTATTTTTCACTTTAATGGGGAAAAAACTGTATGGAGAGAAACAGTAGGGTATCACTTCAAAAAATAAATTTATTCAAGGACTAGTGCTTGCAGCCAAGGATGTCAGGTGCCCAATTCAAACCTTTTGACCTCCACTTTCTATGTTCCCTATATGCAGGTGGAAGTGTGTTCAGCTACACGTGTGTGGTATACAGGATGTGAATGTGCATGCATCAGATGTGCTATGTGTGGAGTGTCCATATGAACTGTATGCTGTATACATGTGGTATGCCATTGTGGTGTGTGTGTGTGTGTGTGTATGTGTGTGTGTGTGTGTGTGTGTGTGTGTGTAAGTGTGTGTAGTTAGCCACAATTGCATCTGCTGTATACGCTACCCATGTTGTATTTGTATGTGTGGTATTGGAAGGAAATAAAAGTCAAGGGAACCTCACTGCTCAATCATAACTGACAACTAAACTTTGCAGTCCTCAGGGAAGATAGATCTGTACATGCCTGGCTGGGTTCTTGTCTAGGTCCTAAGCATCCAGATAGCTGAAGTACAACTGTGATTGATGACAAGGGATGTGCAGGCTTTGTTGAGCATCTCAGGCATGA
The DNA here is from genome assembly GCF_008632895.1 of Mastomys coucha. Classification (NCBI taxonomy): domain Eukaryota; kingdom Metazoa; phylum Chordata; class Mammalia; order Rodentia; family Muridae; genus Mastomys; species Mastomys coucha. The sequence goes on along the minus strand of NW_022196914.1, from coordinate 34,743,157 downwards.
AATTCAAACTCAGCAGAAAACCTGCCCCTGTTCCCAGGTCCCCTTCTGCTGTTCTAACAGATTGCTAATCCCATTCTCCTCAGGAGAACCACGGTTAAGCTAATCATCTGACCAGACTGGATTCCATCCAGTAAGCAAGCTATGCAGAACTGCTGTCAGACATTCCTGGGTCAGACCTAGCCCTGCCAAGAGACCATCCTGAGAAGGGGGATCTGAGGTCTCCAATAGCCAGAATAGGGGCAGTAGGGCACTGTCCTCTCTTTGTATCTCTCATAGCCAGGTAAGTGGCCAGAGCTCCAGCACTTCTTGACTTAGTACCTACAGGAAAGGTAAAAAGGGATTTTTTTTTCTTCCTCTGTATTCTGAACTTTCAGGGGCAGCCTAGGCCAGATCATTTCTAGTTCTAGAAAATTCTCTCAAAGATTTTCTTACCCTTTGCAGGTGTTATTTTTCCACAACTGTTGGCAGAGATCACACAGCTATCCCTCTGCAATTCCAGTGTGACAATTCCTCATGGAACAGCCATGAGAACCTGGGGATCCTCAGTGTGTGGGTTGGCTACAGATGTGGCTCTGGGACAAACACAGCAAGTAGTTTGCAGAGCCTCTCTCTCAGCAGCCTTCATGGAGAATGTTACTTACCCTGGAAGCTCTGCTCATATAAATCACACCTGCCATTTCCTGCTAAGCTGCAGCCAGAATGGCTTGTTACTGATTGACAGGTGAGATGGAATCCTAAAGATGACTAGTGATGTAGGTCATCCCAATGCAGAGCTAACACAGGTCTCTATGACCTGGCTCTAGTCACAGGAATGGCCAGTGTACCACTTTTATATCTGATAAAAGCCAGGGACCAAGCTGATCATGCTTATACAGAGAGCAGGAGTGCTGACCTTTGATGTCAAGGGCAGCTTACCTTGGATGTCTTTGGACTTACCTGATAGAGATATTCTTTAAGCAGTGTGGTGATGAGTTTACAGTGCACCCTATTTTACTTTCAATCAACTAATTCACAAACACTCACTGGGCTGGTGAAAGGTGAGGAATTTGCTGTGAAGGCAAATCTAGGCTGAATAAGTCTCTTTGGTATACTAATTCGCTTAGCACTTGCTGGAGGTGATCATGAATCTCCACCTCAATATCTAAGATGAGCAAGCCAGTGATTATAGCCTTTGGGACATCCAGGACATGACTGGCAGACACCACCTGCTAAATGCCAAAACACAAAAGAGTTACATGCCAGAAGGAGAGAAAATTCTGACAAAGTTGCTGTGTAGGTGACTTGATGGCCTTTACCTTGATATTAGAAATGAGACACTCCTGCAGATTTGAAACCAGAGGCTTAGACTCATGTCTGTATTCTAAATGTTGAAAGCTAGAAAATCTAAAAGGTCTCAATTTTTTCATGCTAGAAACAAAGGGGAAACTTCTCCAGAGAAAACCCCCATACTCAGGTCTTAGATGTTCTCCTGGAAAATCTGTTCATCATCAGATGACAATAGATAGCTAGGAAACACACAAGGAAATAAGGTACCATCTTCAGGAAACAGCACAATGGTAGGCATGGGAGTCCAGATACTGGGACAGTTAGATATGTAAGGACAGCATGTAGAAATAAACACAAGACCTGCAAGTATCAAAGGCAGCAAGCAACCTTAAAAATAATTTTACAAATCAACAGGTAACTACTATCAATACCGAATAAAAAGGTGTAGATTCTTTTTCACCTGCAACACCCCACTGCTTTTCTAGAGCACCTAGATTTGGTTCCCAGCACCCACATGATGGCTTACAACTGTCCCTAACTCTAATCCCAGGGGGTCCTATGCCCTCTTCTGGCGACTGTGGGTACTGCATGTAAGTGGTACAGACCTACACAGGCAAAACTCCCAAACACATAAATAAAAGAATAATTTGAGTCCAGATGCAGTGACAGAAAATGGGCTGCAGCTGGCTTGCAGCATTAGGAGCTGGGCTGAGGCTCTGTGCAGCTGAACCTGTTAAGCCTTTTTTTTTTTTTAAGCTATTAAGCCTGTTTGATATATGCAACATAAAAGATGACATAGGTAAAGAGAAAGTTGAGTGGAAGATCAGTGTGGAAAATTATCCAGAACACAACATAGAACCAAAAGAAATCGGAACACTGAAGCATTTAAAGACATCACTCAATCGAGTAGAAAGGCCCAGGACAACTTCTGGCTTGATCTCACAAAAGAGGTGACTGGTAGGAGAGTTAGTAGATGAGAATTATCTGGATTTGATGTCAACAATAAATCCTTAAACTCAGAAGCAGGAATGCAAACAAGATATGTAACAAGAAATTTGCATCTAAAGGTTAAGGGCAATCCAGTGGCATTGAAAGACAGGAAAATGGTTAGAGAAAAGAGATTATATAGTTCATCCTGGAGTGATGACGGATTAAAGTTATTTGATCCAAAAAATCTAGGAACTACAGCAAGGCAGACAGCTGGCTTCCCACAGGGAATATGGAGGGCAAAAGTCAGCATCAGCATCAGTTAAGCCCTGACTGAGACCAGGTGGCTGCACTGTTAGGAGGCCTGAGAAATATAGTTCAGGAGCTCTGAGTTTCATCTTATGGGAGAAAAACACCCCACAAATGTCAACAATGGGACAACTTTTCAGATCTTTCCTTTGCAGTGGTGTCTCCTGGCATCTAGAGGCATCTTGAGGGTCTTTCTTAGTCCAGTTTTTCTTTCCTAATGCAGCGCAGCTCAGCATCCGTATTTTCGGGTTAGCAATGCATCTATGGGCGTTACTTGAAAGTGAAAAATAGAGTTAATCGTTTTAGGGGTAAGCTATTTCAGGACTGAGTGACATGTTTTGAGATCTTATTACAGATGGTTGTGAGCTACCATGTGGTTGCTGGGAATTAAACTCAGGACCTCTGGAAGAGCAGACAGTGCTCTTAACCGCTGAGCCATCTCTCCAGCCCCCATGCCCACCTTTTTATGTGAGTTCTGGGATCTAGACTCATGTCTTCATGCTTTCATGACTTATATTTTACCAACAGAGCCACCTCTGCAGCCCCATTCTGAGATTTTTCTGGGGGAAGGACAACTTGATCACAGAGTCTGGCATGAAGGGTGTGATGCAGGAACTTTTTCTTTGTTTCCCATCTCCATGCTTCTTTCCTGTCTTCCAGGTTGGCCTGTGGAGAGGCTTGTATCCCTGTCTCTGGAAGCCTCACTCCTGTGTCTCTGATTTCTTGATTTTTCTCAGTGTGTAGCTAGGCATCCTTTCCTCTGTATGTGGAATTTTCCCTTCTGTAGACTCACATCTGGACGACCTTTCCCTGTTTAGATTTTGGGGTGCTGTCCTTGTCTGGGGTGGATTTTCACTGGAGTTCCCACCTTACACAGAGCAGGAGTACTCTGGTCTTACTAGCCATTTCCCCATGGTCACCATGCTCGTCATGCAGGGCTTCCTTTGGACAAGAACACTCACTTTGTACACATGACACCTGGCATCGATTTACTGCTAGACGGTAATTTGGGGATGATAGAAAGAAAAAGTATTTTCCCTCTATTACATCTAAGTTACATACATGATGAAGCTGCCAGACTGTGTGAATGGATATGAAGAGGTTGGGAGATTCTATCTGGGGAATAAAGGTATCCAGGCTGTGCGGGCTACAGAAAGCTTGAGGGTCTAAGTCATTCTGTGGGCTTTTCTGTGGCAAGTTTGTGGTTAGAAATCCTGCCCGGTGCCACTGGTGGTGACTGCAAGTCTGCATCTTCCAGTCCTGCACACTAGCCACTGGGTCTTCCCAAGTACAATTGTATCAGGTGACTCTGGGTCTCATAGGCTCCATGGGGAGCAATGCTATTCACATCAGATGCCACGTACACAAACACCTCTATCAGGCCACCCTCTCTGTGTCTCTCCAGTCCACATGCCTCTGCCCCTCAGATATGCCTAGGCTGCTTCTACCCTTCACTCACCCTTTCTTTGAGGTCACCCTATGAGTTCCAAGTTGGTAGGTTCAAACTGAGCCTATGGCCTGTCTATCTGTGTACTCAGAATGACAAGCTCACCCCTGAAAGTGCTCAGGTAAAGAGTAGGTAACCAGTGTCCACGCATGCTTGAAAACAAGGATCTTGTATCCCTCATAAAAGCATCCTCCAGTCCTGAGATTCTGAATTCTGGTTGCTTTGGGCAGCCTGCTCGCTTAGCTTAACCAGGCACATAAAAGTAACTAACTAATCAGTAGCTCTCCTCAAGTGGTCTTGCTCCTTCTCAGTTGTCAGATTGTATCCGATTTGTGTATTCATTGATACTTCCCTGCTGTTTGTCTGAGTAGAGCCTGGAACCTCACCGGATTGGAGGTGCATGAGAAATAGAACAGGCCTTTATTTCTCTCTTTGTGTGTCCAGTGCTTATTTCTATGCACACACAGTAGAGCCCCACAGTAGATGCTTAAGACATGTAGGAGGTGGGCTACCAGGAGTAAGGAAGGGGAGGCAAGAGGCATGGTCTAAACAGCAATCCCTGTGGCGCCCAGGGGAAGCTGCTGTTCCCAAGTCCTCCGCCACCCCTTCTTGGAGGGCAGGTGTTTGGGGGCAATGATATGAAACCTGCTTCCTTCTCCATTTCTTTCCTGCCATTCCTAATAAGCTATATTTTAATTTAAAACAGCAATTTGCAGTGCAATTCATTTACAGCAACACAATCCATCGTGATCACAGGGCCATAAATTTGTGTTTTAAGTAATTTTTAATGCTTGTAACGGCCGGGTCTCTGAAGTGTGGAAATAGCTAACATTTTTCACCTCATGCAGTCAAGGGAAAAAAAAAATCTCTGCTCTTTAATTACATAACCACCAAAGACAGCATAGACTGGGCAGGGCAGTTATAATTGCACAGTAAGAAATGATTTGCCTAAGAATACTGCAAAGCTTTAAATGTAAACACGGAAATACCGGAATCCCGAAGGTGCGGCTTGGAGCAGAAATATTCAGATTGAGAAGTTAAGTCAGACTGATTAAAAGGAGTTAGGAAGGCAGGCTTCTAGGAGAAATGGAACTTTTCCTTCTAACCCAAAAGAGATACATTCAAATAGGGGAAAGGAAAGGATTGTTTCTGTTAAGCCTGGAGAGCCCAACTGGGCTCATGCTGGCTGCAGCAGCCAGTGGAGGTCACCAGCTACAGTCCTCTATGCCCTCCCCTCTCTGCTGTCACCAGCTACAGTCCTCTATGCCCTCCCCTCTCTGTGGTCACCAGCTACAGTCCTCTATGCCCTCCCCTCTCTGCTGTCACCAGCTACAGTCCTCTATGCCCTCCCCTCTTTGTGGTCACCAGCTACAGTCCTCTATGCCCTCCCCTCTCTGCTGTCACCAGCTACAGTCCTCTATGCCCTCCCCTCTCTGCGGTCACTAGGGATCCCTTTCTCCTTGGAATAGAACTCTAAGGGGGTTAGGTCATCTGTGTCCATGTAGCTGACACCTCTCATCTTGTGGCAGAACCTGCTTGCATAAGAATTCCTGGTACCCTCAGCCATCAGACAAGTGGGGATGCGAGCAGAGCTTCTTAAACAGGGCTCCCCTAAAGCTGGAAAGTGCAAAAGGTTTCAGGATTTGCAGCCAAAAATTAATTCAAAATCAACTGCACAATGGCGAGGTGTCTTCAGCAAGGCTCGTCTGTAGAAGGGGGGGTGAATACGGAGGTCACCTGTATCCCTCTGGTTTTCCTACCAGGATTAGCATGGAGGGGCTGAAGTGACCTGAACATTGTGAAGGGGTGAAGAGAAGGTGCGAAGTCTTGGCCTCATGTGTAGGGCTTGATCAAGTCTCCAGTTTAGGTGGGAGTGTAGCCACCTCAGGTTTGAGGGAGATGTAGACAGACACCCTAACTAGATCCAGCAGGTCACTGAGGGGAGGCTAAGACACAGGTCCAACCTGTTGTGAAGAGGCCTGGATATCTTTTGACTTGTGGGCTATGTGGGATCAGCCTCTGTCCTGGGCCTCAGATACTCAGCGGTGCCTTCATGTCAGGGGCTGTGTAGTGTTAGGAAACAGCAGCAGAAGGTGGTCTGGGCTTTTGTGCAGCTAAAAGCTACCAAAATGAACTAAGGAAGCAGAAAAAGACACTCAGAAATGTGGTGTGTACACTGTGACCTGCATGGGGACCTAACACTTTGGTCCTGGGTCAATTACTTGGATGATTTACCGCCAGGCACCATCTGTTGATGGAGGTGTGAATGCCAGTCCTGAGGCTCCAGCTTACCAGGAGGCAGATCTGAAACATTGCTGCCCCAGCTTAGAGATGCACATAGCAATGCCTTATCTCAGATGGTCCCAAATCCCATGGCTCTGTTGTGAGAAAGACATGACTTTGCCTTGGGCCTTCAGATTTTCCTGTGCCATGGCAGGTAGCCCTTGAGACCAACCTGTAACCACTTCTCTCTAATACATTCAAGCTATGGGATTCTGTCTCATGTTGTGGTCTCAGCACAAGACTGTGTCAGGGATTGTGAAAGAAAGACTGTGCCCCTGGCTCCATAGTTGGAAGAAGACGTCCGCCCCTTGGTCTCAGAAATCTGTAGCCAGATGAGCAGCTACTGTCTCCTGGGTGACCTTGACTCATCCAAGCCATTCAAACACACTGCTGTGAGTGTGAGACCTAGAGTAAACAGATCCACTTCAGGATCCAGGGATTCTCCAAGTGTCTTCAGAGCAAGATGAGAGTCTGATGTCTTTGCTGTCTCATTCCCCCTCATCTGATTCCTGAGCTCTGCTTTCTGAGTGCACGGCCCATCTCACCTGATGCAGAGCTAAGCAGGAAGAGTACTACTAAATACGTCAGTAGAAGCTATTAAAACCACAAGACACATAACTGTCAGGGACAGCAGCAGCGGCTTCTGTGTTTTTTTAGCTCCTGCCTGTTTTGTGCAAGCCCACTGGAAGTATAGATGTTCTGGAAATGGTGTCTGCCATGGGAACCTACCATTTGAGTAGAATGATGACCGCAGTCTGACTTGTCCTCAAGGTCTCAATGGAGCGACCATTGCTCGGATAATAGGTGATTCTCGAGCACCTTTTGTTTAATAGAAGAATCGTGGTTGTCTGATGCAGCCTGGGGAAGGCCAGTGTTGCTTCATGCCACTGCTGGCCATTCTATCCTTCTGTCTGTCATTGATCTATGTGGCATGAAAATAAAGGATGCATACAAAACATAAAGGCTGAGGAAATGTGTGTCAGAGAGAAGCAGCCTGTGCGGGACACCCCCTTATCTGCATGTGCAGGTCGGCCAGATTCATCAATGCAGACTCAGCCCAAGTCCAGGCTGCAGGGTGCTGGAGGAGAGAGAGGCAAGCAGGTGGAGGACACCACACACCACACATCTTGTAGCAAAGTGCAGCTGCGTTCCGTTTAGAAATTTCCATAAGGGGCAGGGGCAAAGGCTCTGTAATAATTTTAAGGACATTTCCCAAATGTTTATTTAGATAAAAGATGGATAACGGTAAGTCTCCAGAACCCACGGCCCGATAACTAGGTTTTATTAATGACCTGCCATATGCCAGGGCTGGATAATTAAAGTTTTTCCCCCAAAGGAAGAGAGTGGACAAATTTATTTGATGCTTTGATAACCGGAGACACTGGTTGAAAACTATTGATATAATCGGAGCTCATTCGATTTGCTCAGGACAGTCGTTCCTATCAGCTAATTTCACCTGTGAATAGTTAATTGTCCCCCGAATGCATATGGGTGAGCCATTAATAAAATTTGACTATGTCATAGTTTCTTTGACACACACATGCGCCTTTTATCTCCTGGATCTCTTTCTTAGTCTTTCTTCCTTTAAAAAATGCGTTCTTTCCCATTTTCTTTCTTTAAAAATGACTCTAGGGAAGATGGATGTCGGCCGTGGGATTCTGCAGCAGTACCACCCATTTGCTGGAGCCTAGGTGCAGATAAGTCCAGAATGAACCCAGGACAGGTAGGGATGCTGAGGCACCCCTGTCCAGTAGAGAGGCTGCTGCCTTCTGACCACACCTGTCTGCCTGTGGGGCAGAGATTGCATGAGCATAGGAGATAGCCAGTACCTGCAGCTGAGGACTTGGCAGCTGAAGCAGCTCAAGGTGTGTATCCAGGCATTGTTCCCTGAGAATACACCCCAACAGAACGGGGCCTAATTCTGTTCTCACGGAGTTCCTGAGCCCAAGGAAGCCAATAATTTCTCATTTGTGTTTTCTCAGGTGTAAAATGGTATTGATATCTACTCTAGTGAGGCATTAAATGCAATAGTTTTACGTGACTCTCGGAAAACATCCCAGGATAGGAAGGCACCCCAAAGTGCCAAGTGGGTCCTGCTTGTTCCCCAGTTCGCCTGGTGGTGGTATGTTTACAGTAAACACTGTATCTGTTTGCTCTGATTTCATAGGATGGGAATGTGTTTAGTACCTCCTTCAGTTTACACTTAGGGGGTTGTGTATCTTCTTGGATCCTGGGCTGTGGACATACATAGAACCCCCCTTCAGTCCTAGATATGTGGGCGGGCTCAAAGAACTATGTGGGCACAGCCAGATTGGAAGCATGGTTGTCCAGGAAGTAAGGGCTGAAGCCATCTGCAGGGGACACTGTTCCCTGGAATGTGGAAGACCCTGAGCCAAGGTGGGCTGTGTAGACTAGAGGGGTCCCCACAAGGCTGTGTGCGCCTCCTGTCAGTTGGTAAAACATAACTGCTTTAAAAAGAAAACCTTTTTATTGATTCTTTGTGAAATTCGCATCGTGTAACCTGATCCCACTCATCTCCCCATCCCTCCATATTCATCCTCTGCCCTTGCAGCCCCCTCCAAAAGAAAACAAACAAGCAAACAAGTAAAAAACAACGTTCTGCTATGGAAGCTGTGGTGTGTCCCACAGTATACACCCTTTCGCCAAAACAGCTTTGCTTGCATGCTTTTATCTTTGAGGGAGAGACCAGATTCCAGAATAAAATCCTGACTACTATGGCCCACAAGGTCTCCAAGCCTCACAGGCCCTGACTTCTTTCCCTTAGGTGTCTGTTTTCTTCTCTCTGTACTCTGTCCATAGTCCTTTGGTCACCTGGGGGCTTTTTCTTAGGGACAGCCTAACATGCCCACCCTATGCAGTGTGGACAGACCTTCTTGGCAGGTGTCTTAAGGCTTTACTGCTATGAATAGATACCATGACCAAGGCAAGTCTTATAAAGAAAAATATTTAATTGGGGCTGGTTTACAGGTTCAAAGTTCAGTCCAGTATCATCAAGGCGGGAACATGGCAGCCTCCAGGCAGGCATGATGCAGGAGGAGCTGAGAGATCTACATCTCCATCTGAAGGCTGTTAGCAGAATACTGACTTCCAGGCAGCTATGACTAGGGTATTAGAGCCCACACCCACAGTGACACACCTACTCCAACAAGGCTACACCTCCTAATGGTGTCACTCCCTGGCCCAAGCATATACAAACCATCACAGCAGGTCTCTGTTCCAGTGGCTTTCTGTATGGACCCAATGTTTTGTTTGTGTCCCATTGGCTCTCTGTGTGGACCTAATGTCCTATCTGTCTCCCAGTGGCTCTCTCCATATGGACCTGATGATTTGTTTGTGTCCCAGTGGCTCTCTGTGTGTAGACAGACCTTATACCCTGCATCAGTCTCTTCCTACTCTCCATCACATTGCTGGCCTTTCTCCATAACTCTTCATGTACAGCTATACCACATGAGCAGGACCCTTCTGTGTCCTCAGGAAGTATTGCTTGTCAGGCACCTACTAAGGGGACAGTGGAGAGCATTGGAATGCTTAAGTCTGAGTGAAGTGATCCTAGAGTCCTGAGCTCTCCTGCAATGTCAACACCTGTTCCTTCTTTCTCCCTGGCCTATGCCTTGAATGTGCCTTGATCTGCGGGATCAGGTTGTTCCTGCAGAGGATACTAGATGAAGAATGCCCAGGCTGTGCTTGATCTCTTCTTGGACTTCATCTCAGGGACAGGTAGTCTCTCTGGGAACAACCTTCCTGAAAGACAACATCAGGAAGCATTAACTCAGAGGTCCTATTACAAACTATACCTTAGTCACTGGGTAGATAGGGTCCTCCAAGCTTCAGTGGACCTATATGTGAATAAAGGTAGTGGGGCTGCCTTGAGGGGTGTGTGGATGATGGTAGGTAGTGTAAACTGGGAGAGGGGAGATGGTGAAGGGAGGCAAGGTATGGGCTGGGGTCTGAGTTTAGCTCTATGGTGGGATCAGGGGAGGAACCTGGTTGCAGAGCTCTCTGTGTGGCTCAAGGGTTGGGATGAACCCTGAATTTAATACTAGTCCCTCTGGCAGAGGTGGGGAACAAAAGAAGGAGTCTCTAGAAAGTAATTTTCCTCATAATCACAAGATTATGAATCCCTCTTTTTGTGGAAGGTTGTCTGGACTCTCACCAGTGGACTAAGACTTCTTGGTCTGGCTGGGTGAGGTGCCTAGTCCTTACCCTAATACACGAGTCCCCTTTAGCCTTTGGTCTGGAAGTAGGAGCTAGGGATGCAGTGGGAATTTGGGGCTTATGGGTAGGCTGTGTGAGGGATGGGCATGCTCCCAGAGTTCCCTAGAGTTTTGTTTGACATACCCGGGCTCACTGGCTTGGAGACTGTGCTGAGAGAGGCAGAGCCTGATGTCACAGCATGCCCACAGTGGGGCAGGGATGGATGCACATCCTCAATGTTTTACAGGCCAGGCTAGCAGGACCCACAAGCTCAGGTTGAGCTGTTTCAGGCTGGCCTGCTCTAGTGTAGGCATTCAGTCCTTGCCCTGGCTTTCAGGGAGGGGTTCCAACAGAGCAGGACTTAACCCTTCAACCCTTCAAGGACAGGCAATGGCCCCTTAAGGAGGATGCAGGGTCTGTGAACACAAGAGGGTGTCTCAAAGTGTGGTCACAAGTGGATGTCAGTTCCCACTGCCTACATTCCAGGAGAAAGACCCAGGATAAGTGCCAGCACTCACAGAAAAGAATCACCAGAGAAGTAAGGCGATTACTTACGGTGTGGTTCTTATTGTCTAATCTTCACTTGTTATCATGTGAATGAATGACAGACTCAACCCAGAGCCCAGAGCTGTGTGTGTGTATAGGTGTGGGTATAGGAATGAATCTGCACTTAAGACCCAACCATGCATACTTGTGGTGAGGGCAAGTATGGATTTGGGTAACCCCTGACATGAGACAGCAACTGTATGCTGCTCTACTAGGATTCAGAGAAGAGCAAATCCGGGTGAGAACAAACTGCCCATCATGTGGAATCCATCACTGGTGCTGAGAACAAACACCCCAGGTGCTTCAAGATCCAGGCATTGTCCACAAGTCTGACCTCCACGGACCTGGTCTTGGTATGCTATCTGTGAGTCTGGCCTTGGTCTGTGACTCCCAAGGCCCCAAGGTCCAGACCTGACACTGACACAAAATATTTTCTAGCAAGTCTATACTCCCCAGTAGGCCCTGACCACTCTGGTAAAAATATCCATCTTGAATGGAAGCTGCTGAAAGACATGGGAAGCAGGGCCCACAAATGTTTGTGCCCAAGTGGCACCTCAGGTGCCATGCTGTGGGAAAGGGCAAGTCAGTGGGGAAGGAAGGGACATTCTCTACCTATGAGGTTCTCCTCCAAAAGACAGAGGTTAGGGACATGCAAGTCTGTGAACACATCTCCACGAGGATAAATGTCTCAGTGGGCTGACTCTAAACCCCAGAGACCCACCATCCTCACTACCATTTTTAGCTGCGTGTTATTCAAAGTCCTGGTGTTGAATATAAGATGAAGCTGGTGACCCACTTCCAGAGCAATGCAGGAGTCAGTGTGCATGGCTTCCAGAGCCAGGACACAGCACATATGCTACCTCCTGTTCTTTCTGGGATCATTCACTGAAGGCAGCAGCTGCTGTACCCTGAGGCTCCCGAAGACTGTGGGGAGCCCGCAGGGCAGAGGCTAAGCCCCTGCAGGCAGAGTCGCTGGGGTGGCCTGCACCTAGTCAGGCTTCCCATAGGATGGAGAGAGTCTAAGTGCTGTCTTTTGAAGGATGCTGAGGCAGATCTGGCCAGCTGCAGGCTCTCAATCTGATAAGCAGAAATAATGTGAAATCTGTGTTGGGGTGGATCTGGGACAACTTGCCTTAGCTTGATGTGAGTGCTGCAAATCCAAACACAGACCACCACAACCGCTCAGTCAATGCTTTACGGGCTGAACCATTGGCCCAGCTCCAGATCTCATTTATATTAAGAGCCGTTTGCGTCTTTTGGACTCCAGGCCTTTATTAGCTGTGCCTGTTGGGAATATCTTCTAGCCTGTGACCTGATCCTCACTCTTCTCTTTTCAGAGAAGTTTCTATTTTAATGAAGTTCATACCATCAATTATCCAGTTCCTACTTCTTGCTGTAAATAGTTATCACTGCGCTTGAAACATTAAGCTTTCCCTCTCTATTGCAATCCAGGAGTCTTGTGGCTTTGCACTCTATGCAGATGGCGCGTTTTGAATCATTTTTGTGGAGTGCGTATGCCTTCGCCTGCAGACAGCGAGTGCTCCGGCACTCTTTGTTGAGAAGGCTACCTTTCCTCTACTGAGCCTTTGCTCCTCAGTGAAAGGACAGTGGACTACGTTCATGTAGGTTTATTTCTGGGCCTTCTGCTGTGTTCCATTGTCCTAATTATTTATGCTTTTATAGTACCATGCCACCATAATTACTATTTTATGCCAACCTGGCTCTTTGACCATTCTCCCGTACGTAGTTAATTATTCTGGGTTTTTTGCCTCTCCTTATAAACTTTAGGATCAAGTTTGGTAGACATAAAATAGCTTGTTGAGATATTAATGAAATTGCTTTGAACCTATAGAACAAAGTTGGAAGAGCTGATGTATTACCAATACTGTATTATCCTTCCTATGACCCTGGGCTGCTTTTCTGTTTATGTAGTTCTTCGACACCTCGGTGAAGTCAGCATATTACAGAATACTCAGACTGTCAGCATAGGTGGACTGCATATCTACTCGAGCAGAGGTGGACTGAATGACTGGAACTTGAAATTCAGTGAGTGACATGCTCTAGTGACTGTGCTAGGGACGGGATGGAGACCCGGAACTCTTCTGGAGAGTGGTATTTCTCAGAGTGGATTTCCTGATGAGCTTCACATTTTGTTCCATTTTCCTTCGTTTTGTTTTTTTCTTGGCTCTGCATTTTGAAGCACAAATTGTTCTCTTTTCAAACACTAAAAAAAAATATTTGGTAGAATTCACCAATGAAACCACCTATGTGCTTGGTGCTATTTGGAATTTCCTAATATATTTAAACCTGTGCAGACCATTTATAATTTACACGACTTTTGGACAATTGTATCTTTCAAGTAATTATCCAATTTCAACTAGATTATCAAATATTATAGATACAAAGTTGTTCAAAGATTCTATTTCTGTGGTGACGTCTCTTTTGAGAGCCTTATCAATTTATTAACATTTCCACATAACTAACTTTCTAATCTGTTAATTTTGTTTTTAATTTTATTGATTTTGCTTTAATTTTTATTATTTGTTTTAATTATTTTATATTTACTTATTCTTTTGAAAAATTTCCCCAAGGTTCATGTTTTTACTATGGAGTTTGGATCTTTATTTTATAAAGTATATAATCACTTGTAATTTCCCTTAAACACTTCTTTTGCTCATTTTATAAATGTTGATAATTGCATTTTCATTTTTATTATGGTTAGAACCATTTGTTAAAGTTTGTTTGATATTTCTTCATTGATTTGTGTGTTATTTATAAGTACGCTGTTTAATCTCCAAGTATTTGGGAAATTTTCCAAATACCTCTCTGATTTCATTTCTAGTTAAAAGGTTATTGCGATCTGGGAGCAGATATGGAAGTATTTCTATTCTTTAAAAAAAATTGTGGATGTGTTTTATGTTCCAGGATGTGGTCTCCCTTGGAGAATGTTCCATGTGAGTTGGAGGTTATTGTGTGATCTGCTGTTTAGTCAGTGGTGCGCAGAAGCCCACTAGATGCAGGCAATCTTCTGGATTTCCCTGCATGGTTTAGTGATGGCATCTGAGGTGTGCACATTAAATATTTATGTGTATTATTGAGGACTGACAAGCTTAGCATTAACTCAATGTCTTTCTGATGATGACCCTTGCTCTACAGTCTGCTCACTCTGAAGTTATGTGGTGACTTCTGGCTTCATTCTATTCCTGTTAGTGTGGCATATTTTCCCATTTTTAAAAATTTGTATCTTTCTTTCTTCCTTTCTCTCTCTCTCTCTCTCTCTCTCTCTCTCTTTCTTTCTTTCTTTCTTTCTTTCTTTCTTTCTCTCTTTTTGGTTTTTCGAGACAAGGTTTCTCTGTGTAGCCTTGGCTGTCCTGGAACTCACTCTGTAGACCAGGCTGGCCTCGAACTCAGAGATCCACATGCCTCTGCCTCCCAAGTGCTGGGATTTAAAGGCATGTGCCACCACCGCCCAGCTTATAAAGTGGATTTTTAAAATTATGCATGATTGGGTCTTATTTTTTATTTATTTATTTATTTTTGTTTTGTTTTGTTTTGAGTCAGGGTTTCTCTGTATAGCCCTGGCTGTTCTGGAACTCACTCTGTAGACCAGGCTGGCCTCGAACTCAGAAATCTACCTGCCTCTGCCTCCCAAGTGCTGGGATTAAAGGCATGCACCATGACTGCCTGGCTGGGTCTTATTTTTTTATTCATGGTCAGATATCTTCTGTTTGAGGTCATCGACAACATGGTTGTCTTGGTATCTACCGCATCTGTTGTGTTCTTAGTTTTGGTTTTGTTCATACTTGGTCCTTCATGTTTTTCCTGACTTTTACAGTTTCATTTGGGTTTTGTTTTTTTTGTTTTTTTGGTTTTTTTTTTGTGTGTGTGTGTGTGTGTGTTCTCTATTCTTTCCTTACCATAGCAATTATATATTTATTTTACGGTTTTCGTGCCTTTTCCAGAGTAAAAAATACACATGCACAACATTATTTTAAGTTGAAGTCCATTTTCTCATAACACTGTCCTGCCTAACAGGCAATGCAAGTATCCCATAATAGAAAATAGCTCTAGTATTTCTTCCCCATCCTTGCTGCCACAAACGTCTTTTAATACACACCCATAGCTATATGTTGAAGCATACGCACCTGGACACATGGCTGGTGTTAATTTGAACAAACATTTTCTTAGGGCAGATCTGTAAGTAACAGAGCTCTTCTGTTTGCTTTTCTCCTTTGTTTTTGAGGAGACATTAACAAGACACAGAGTTACATGGGTGATTCCATGCCACGCACACCTGCGTGATGGCGGTATTTGAGGTGAAAACTTCAAGGAAAGTCAGCCTCCTGC
>NW_022196914.1:34712774-34727068 GCF_008632895.1 Mastomys coucha | reverse complement strand
ACTCAGATTTTACACCACCCGTGTGTGTAGTCTGTTTGTCAAAGCCGAATCCCGTGCCCACCTAGCCAAAATCCCGTGTCCCGCAGAACAGGGACCCCGCGAGAAATCCCGGTCCGTGACAATTCCACATGTCTTTAAATACTTCAGCCTTCTTTTCTCTTGCTCTCATGGTTTCTGAGAAGCCCAGTATAATTCTTATTTTAGGAATTTTTTTTTCTCTCTGGCTCCTATCAAGGTTTTTCTTTATCTTTCATTTTTGGACATCTGACTGACACACCCAGATCCCAAGTCTCTATCACCACCTCCACCTTTTGGGTTCTATGATGGTGTGTGATGTTATTGGGAGAAAATCCCTTGTTATTGCTGCCTCATACCTTGCTTCTGTTTTGCTGTCCTTTCTTCTCCTGGTGTGGCCAGCAGGGATGTATGATCCCTTTGTGGCCCATGAGTTATTCCAACTTTCCTTGGGTTTGTTTTTCAGTTCTTATTGTAAGCTTTCCAGCTCAGAGATTCTATCTTCAGTGGTGACCAGTCCATCCATGAGCCCATCTAGGACTCTCTGCATTCCTGTTTGAATGTTCTTATCACTATCATTTAAAACACCCACCTTTAAAAGTCATTTGCTAGGTGTAGGGGGGAGGAAGGAGGGGCTTTTTTCCAAGGGGAACCTGGGAAAGGGGATATCATTTGAAATGTAAATAAAGAAAATATCTAATAAAAAAAAGTCATTTGCTGATATTACTTTTTTGGTTTTGCATTTTATCAGCTTTTCACATGAAAGCTATTAGTCTATTGATCATATTGATGGTTTCTATCTGACTGATTCTGGTACTGATGCAGGCTCTTCACACTATGCCTGTAATTCGCTTTTGGAAGGTGTATGTGATGGAAGAGGATAAGACAAGCCTGTGAGCTGAGCACTGGATGCCAATTCAGTTCATGTGATGTCGTGTTCAATGGCTCTTGGTCAAATATTTCTCCCTTAGGTGGGACAGGGTGGCTGGAATAGACTGGGTTGAACCTGCCCTGCTCTTAAGGCAAGTTAAGTGCTGAGAAAGTCACAGAAGTCAGGGTTCTGGTTGGAGATGACCTGCTCAGGACAAACTTACAGACAGCAGAGATCTCCAGCTGTGCCAAGAGGGCAGCTGTTTCCCTCTGACAACACACTGTAGTTTCCTATCTTTGTTGTGAGGACCTGGTAGCTTCTGCAGTTAGAATGTACTAAAGTGTTCTCTTGTGAGTAAACCCTCTATGTTTTTCCCCCAAAGCTTATTCATATGTCTGTCATGTTCAATTTGATTTTTTTTCTGTCCCAGCAGGGTTCTCACAGAGATTTCTGCACACCATATCTGCCCAGGTAAGTTGTGAGTCTGTAGCCCCTTGTCTATATCCAATTTGGGAACAGTGGTTTGTCCTGTGACCTCAGTTTTCTCATAGGTCCAAGAAGAATGGGTATTTTTTCCCACTTGTTGAGCACTTTCCTAGTTTGGTTAGGACTGGATGGTGACTTAAGCTCCTTAATCACACTGTATTAGTTATTTTTATTATTGCAATGGCAAAATGCCTGATAAGAAGCAATTTTAAGGAGAAAAATTTTTTTTTCTGCTTCCAGGGCAAGGGGTATTCAGTCCATGGCCATAAGGGTATCATGGTGGCAGGATCATCAGGTAGCTGGTGGCTGCATTACATCCTCAGCCAGAAACAGTGATGACCAGGGCGATGCTGGCATTTAGCTTACTTTCTCCTCTTTTATGCAGTTAGGAATTCCAGCTCATGAAATAGTGCCATTCACATTTAGAGTGGAATTTTCCCACATCAATGACCCTAAGCCATAATTTCTCAGAGGCATGCCAGAAGTTTGTCTTCAATGGAATTATGGATCCTGTCAAAATGACCATTCTTACTAGCCACCCCAATCCCATGCCTTCTTTTTGCATATCCATTGTGTCTGTGGTTAGTTGTGAGTCTTAGTCCAAATCCTCAGTGGCAAGAGAGTCCCTGGCTCAGAAACTGCATCATTTTAACCCCAGGATATTTACTGAGATGCTAATGGGACTATGTACATAGCACAGTGGCTCAGGGTTGAGCAGAACCACCAATGTGCCTGCCACCAAGGAGTCAATGACTTTAAGGTTATCTCCAGTTCAAAAGTCGAGTAAAGACAAGACTAGTGTCAATGATTTGAGTGCCCCTTGGCCAGGACCCCTGTTCTGTGAAGTACAGGAGTTCCTCAGATGCCCCTGGATGACATAAGAGAGTCACTGAAGCAAAAACAGCATGAAAACTCCACATTCAGGTGGCCATGACTTCCTGCTTAGAACCACAGCTTGGCTTAATTGAACAGTTTGGTAAGCTGGTGTTCCCTACAGTTTCTGGCGTGGTCCAGTCTTCAGAAGGTAGCTTTATTTGGACATATCACTGCACATGTAATCAGCCAAGATGAGGATGTTCTGTGTGGGTCTCAGTCTAGTGTGTTACATTTGTCTTTATAAAAGGGGCAGATTTGGGCTGGAGAGATAGCTCAGCGGATAAGAGCACTGACTGCTCTTCCAAAAGTCCTGAGTTCAATTCACAGCAACCACATGGTAGCTCTCAACCATCTGTAATGAGATCTCGTGACCTCTTCTGGCCTGCAGGTGTACAAGCAGGCAGAGCACTGTATACATAATAGATAAGTAAATCTTTAAAAAAAAAAAAGATACACACAGAGATTTGACACACAGAGAAGGGGGATACTGAATGACAATGGATACACAGACTGAACCATATCCTTGGATGCTAGAGGGGATAGGAAGTGCTCCCAAGATCCATTATGGAGCACATTCTCCAAGGCTGTGTTACAAATGTCACTAGGGGAAAAAAGTGCAGTTATGACCTCCCACACTGACCTTTGGATCACGGCTTGTGGAACCTTCCAGATGCTAGAGTAAAGGATGGGTATCTTAGGCTCATGAAGGACTAGATGTAAGAAGGACTCCCACAGGTCTCTCCTCACCTTAAAGAGCCCAGTGCTGATCCAATGGGGAACATCTTAGGCCAGTTATCTGTCAAGCTGCAAGCAATACTCTGGTAGGCTCTGTACCCCTACACCTGCGCTTATCAAGCCTCTGGCCCTTCATCAATGTCCAGCCCCCAGTAGCTTCCCTGGGCATAGGGATTTGCAGCTTGCCTGTACTCCAGGGTGGGGGAGGGTGAAAAGACAGATGTGAGTGAGCGAGTGGCTGAGATTAGGATCTCCGCTCCACCACAAGATGCATAGGCATCGAGTGGCTTCCGCATTGCTACCATTCTTCTTCTGCCCATTAGCAGAGAATCCATCACACACCGTATCTCCCTCGCAGGCGGGAGCATCCATCCTGGCCCACAGCGCTTGCGTTTCCATGTAGCGTGATCCATCCCATGAGGTTTCTACAGACAGTGGGTTAGGACGACGGGCTCCCGACGATGTATCGCTGTGGATAAGCAGTTATCGCTGCATCGACACTACTCTGTATCCCACGGGCCCTGACCCCTACACTCAGACCCATTCTGTGATCATGGACAAGGGCTTGCCAATCGCGGGGGCCAAGGGGCATGTTTGCCCGTTGCCACACTTTGGGGAATGGAATAACGGAGGTCTGGGGACTACAAAGCGAGGTCATTTGGAGCAAGAGAGAGAGCATGGATTGTGGCAGACACCATGTGAAGGAGGTCACTATAATCTCACGTTGGATTTTGGGGGCTATGGAAAGCTGCGCTTTCTCCTCACAGACAGCATCTAGGCACTAGAGCTAGGTCCCCACAGTCATTTTGATGGGCCATTAGTCTGTAAGACAGGATGTGATATGGTCTAGACATGTCAGTGATCCTTGTGGCAGCAGTGACAAGTGACTGTAGACTGAGGTGCCTGAGATCAAGATGTCAGTGGAGCTGTCGCTTCAGAGACTGAGGCAGAAATCCGCCCAGACATCTCCAGGCATTACCACAGGGGCCGTGCATTCTGTCCCTCTGAGCAAGAAGGCTCACCACCTTGGGCCTACCCTTGCCTTCACCATCCCACAATCTCCTCTGAGCCTGAGTCTGTTTTTGGCTCTTATAGGTTTTATACTGTTTTTACTTCTTAGTTCAATTTTCTCTACTCTCTGTGGCCTTAATGGCATAGCTCTACTCTGAAACAGGGCCAGTGGTCAGGGCAGAGCCAGTGTCAGTGCAGGGACAACAGTCCATGCAGAGTCAGTGGTCAGTGCAGAGGTAGCAGTGCAGGGCCAGCAGTCAAGTGCAGAGCCTATAGCTACTGCAGAGCCAGCTCTTTTGCTCCATCTCACCTCCTGACCTCTATCTTTCTCACCGACCTGCTTAGGCCACTGTCTCCTCCCTGTCCCCTCCCTTGTGTTAGTAGTCTCTGCTCTGGACTTTAGGTTCTCTATTGTGGTGTCTCTCAGGTCCTCGCATCCCTCCACCTTTCCACATAGGTCCAGTGCATGTCTAACCAGTGCCCCACCCCAACATGGATGCTTTGGCCTTGACACTTTAGTCCTGGTGTCATGCTTAGGTCTTGACTTCCAATTCTCCAATCATATTATTTTTTCCTCTTGGTGGTGGTCTGTCTTAATGACATCATCTTCTTCCTTGATATGCCGGCTAGTTTTATGTCAACACACAATCTAGAGTCATCTGAAATGAGGGAACCTTGGTGGAGAATATGCCTCTATAAAATAAGGCCGTAGGGCATTTTCTTAATTAGTGACCAATGTGGGAGGCCCAAGCACATTGTTGGTGGTGTCATACCTGGGCTAGTAGTCCTGGGTTCTGTAAACCAGACTGAGCAAGCCAAGGGAGCAGGCCAGTAAGCAGCACCCCATGTCTGCATCAGTTCCTTCTTCCAGGTTCACATCTTTCCTCCCCAGTCTGCCTTGGCCATGGTGTTTGATCATAGCAATAAAAACCCTAACAAAGACACTGGGGATGCCTACCTCTGAGAGCAAGCACTACCTACTCTGTCTATATGTCTGAAACTCTGATGAGTCTAGAAGGGCCATGGGGGATGCCCATGGAATTAACAGCTTCCACGATTGATCCATTGCAGCATTGCAGTGGGTAAACTCACTTCAGATACTGAATTTATTCTTGTGATGTTATGGTATTTTCTCCTGATAGGCCCTGTTTGCATATATAGAGATGGAAAGATGAGGAGACTAAAAAGCCATCTGCTTAGATGCCTCTTTCCTTGTGAGACAGAATTCCAGCCAGCTCCTACATGGAAATCTAGTGCAGTGGTTCTCAACTTTCCTAATGATGAGACCCTTTAATATAGTTCCTCATGCTGTAGTAACCCCTAAACATAAAATTATTTTTGCTACTACTTCATAACTAATTTTGCTACTGTTGGGGATTGTAATATAAATATCTGGCTTTTTCTGGTCATCTTAGGTGACCCCTATGAAAGTGTCATGACCGACAGGTTAAGAACCATTGATCTAGAATGGGTATGGGGAGTCTGCTTGATCCTTCCACAACTTCAGGGGAACAAGATCCTCAGATGTACTGAACAGTGAGGCATCTTCTGAAGCTTTAGATTCTGGAGGAAACAAACCCAACAGTCATGGCTCACTATAGACATGGAGCCCATGGTGCTATGAGCTGAATGCCCATATCTTCCTTAAACTCATGTCAAATTTCCAGTTCCCAATGGTGAGTAGGAAGAGGGGCCTTTGGAGCTCTTGAAAAGATGAGATTACCAAAAATAAATTGTGTTTTAAAATGCCATAATGAAGCCTCAAACTCTGTATGCTAATTTAAAAGAAAAAAAAATGAGAGAATATGTGATTAATGGCTCTGAAGGAAAACACAGGAGAGGAACTAAATCTCTCCCACCATCATCTTCTCCCCATGCAAGAGCACCATGGGAATGTAATGTTAGCAACCAGGAAGCTGGCCCTTACCAGGAGCTGAGCTAGTCATTCATCTTTGGGAAATGAAAGAGTACTGTCCCAGCCCCAGACCTAGCCTCTCTCTTCAGTGGCCCAGGCTGAGTGGCATAGTTTGCTATGATGAACACCATGTCCAAAAGTAGTTTAAGAGGGAAAGGGATTATTTCACCTTCCATAGGTCATACTCCATCCCTGGGGGAAGTCCTGAGCTCAAAGCAGGAACCTAGAGACAAGAACTGAAGCAACCATAGAGGAATAGGCTTGGGGCTTGCTTAGTTTGCTTTTTTGTACAAACACCCAAGTGGTGGCACCACTCACAGTGAGATGACCCCTTCCACATAAACCACTAATCAAGAAAATACCCCTATAGGCCAATCTCATGGAAGCATTTTTTTTCACTCAATCAAGATTCCCTCTTCCCAAATGACCCTAGCTTGTGTCAGTCTTACAAAGATCTAACTGGCACAGGGGAAAGCAGTAGTCAACACCCAACAGCATTCATCCATGGCTGACTGAACTTGTGGGTCATTTTATCTTGCTAAGATCCAACTGAATATCTACACACTGTACTGCCTCTCATCTGAAGCCAGGTTGATGTAAACACCTATCTGCCTAGGTGCAGGTCTCTGAGTGGGCACCACCCAACATTTGGTTGGTAGATCTCTGTGAAGACATTTGCTTCTGGGAACCCCTAATGATGGGCAAACACGGGTGATCTTGCCACACCATTTAAGAAGCTCCAGGCTTGGGGCCCCTCCTAATTCTGAGTCCCTAGGGTGCTCTTTGGGTAACCCTCTTCCTCAAGATGGTCTGAACACAATGACTCCTTTCTGAATGTTAGCACATGGCAGATGCGAATGCTTTCCTCAGAGGCCAGATATGGAAGAGGATGGCTAGAGATTCCTGCCTCTCTCCTCTACATCTGTCCTTTAGTGAGGGAGGTAGTTAGCCCCTACCACTTGGGTTCTCTGTCTCCACATAAGGGATATCCTGATGGCCTTTCCCAAATCTGCTCTTCCTGTGTCAGGAAGCCCCAAACTCATTCATTCTGTCTCTCCTGAATCCCACACTCCAGGTCATTCCCTGTCCTCTATTTCTCTCAGTTGTCCCCTCCCTTTCTTGCCCTCCTTTTCCATCTCAGTCCTGCTGCTCGTCATCCCAGACCCTTCCCTCTCCATCCTCTTCCCTCTCCATCCTCACTCAAGATGTCCCACAAACTGGTTCTCTGAAGGCCCCCAGCTTGGAGCTCACCTAGGTGCCAGCCATGGAAACAGCTTCTAGATACTGCAACCCTTCCTTCCCTTAAGCTCCAGGACCTAGGCAGAGGTACTGGTATTGCTGATAACCCTGGCTTGCCCTGGGGGCCTTGAGCATGGGGCAGCGGAGATCTGGAACCATGGTTAGGTCTAAAGAGGATGCAGCCAAAGGAATGGGGTCATAGCACAGTGTCCAGGGGACACATGGTCTGTAGAAGAGGACATAAGCCATTGTCAGGAGTCTCAGCCACTGCATGGGCCCAGGCACAGAGTTAGAAGGGTTTTGCTGGGAATGTGACTCTTCTTCCTCTTCTTCCTCTTGCTGCACAAACTGATATAAGGGGGCTGGAAGTAGCAGGCCTCCATGTGCAGAGGATGGCCAAACACTAGAGCCTGGGATGTAGAACTGTCTCAACCCTCTGTGCTTTGGGGTATGAGACCACAATGGGCACTGGGACTTGGGCTCTGGGATAGCTTTAGTTAGTTTCCAATGGAGCACACATGGCAGGGCACTGGACTGTCCCCTCAAGTTATCTGTGGTTCTCTCCTATAGCTTTCTTCAGTGCAGCTTTAGCTCCTCCTGCCAGCATAGCAGCATGCTCCATTTGGATGGGCAAAGCACATTCTATGTTTCAGAAAAGATAACAGAAGAGATCATTAGAGTAACTGTGTCAGATTAAATGTATTTCCATGTAAAGTCCAAAGCCCCTTCAGGAATGCCTGCAATTTGCTTTGTCTTGCTGAAAACAATATTTTCCCATAAGACTTGAGCATGAAGGCCATTACAAAATGTAATTCATATTGCATAAGCTCAGAGATGTTCAGCCCAAATGACAAATGGAGGCTTTAGTGCAGTATTTATGCTCTGTGGGGAACACAGCATCCATAAGTCATGGGGTCTCAGGGCACAGCTGCCCATCACTCACAAAGGATATGCTCATCCCTGCCACTAACCCCAAAGCCAGGCCTCCTTTCCCAGTGAAGGCCTACAGTGCCCTAGGAGATGCTCAGGAAAGGGAAGACTGAAACACTGGCGTCACATTGCTTCTTACTCTGAAGCCATAACAGGCTCATCTAGAGACTGGGCCAAGTGTTACTATCTCAAAGTCCTGGTATTGGGTGAGTCTGACACTGAGTTCAGCCCCAAGAGCAGAGGAAACATTCTTGCTGTCAAGAGTCTACAAAGGATGTGCAATGGGGCTGGGAATGGATAAACTGGCTACCACACAGACATTGGACCCAAGATCCATCCCTAAGCCCGTATAAAAGGCCAGATGTTGGGCGCTGGAGACTGCTGTATCAACTAAGAGTACTTGGTGCAGAAGACACAGATTAGGGTCCCAGCATCCACATGGTAGCTCACAGTTGCTTGTAATTCCAGTTCTAGGATATCACAAGTCCTGTGTTGAACTTCATGGGCACACACTTTGTTCTTATTACTGGAAAGGCAAATAGAGGCAAATCCTTTGGTCTTCATGAGCATCCAGCCTAGCCCATTCATGATCCCTAGGTCAGTGAGAGATTCTCTCTCAAAAAACAAAGTATTTCTGGTGAAAGCACCAGAGATTGATCTCTCTGGCCGACACATACACACCTATATGAAAACATACATACATGTGCACACACACACACATGAACACACATTTGCATGCGTGCACACATACACACATATGCACATGCACAGATACGCTTTTACTATACGTGGGTCTGAAAGGTGCTCTAATAGGAAGCTACTCAGCAGAACTGGAGCTTCAGAACAGAATAACAGGTGAAAGATACATCTGGGGAGGTGTGAACCATTGGGAAATCCAGTCCAACACCCACATCATGGAAAGCATACTGCCCATCTGCACAAATGCTGGTGAGGAAGTGACCCAGGAAGAAATCTCTCACACTGCCTGGGTGGAACAGTCGTCAAGGACATGGAAAAACTCCAGAAACTGAGAAAGTGTATGCCAGGATCTCACTCATCTACCTGAGAAAATCCATATGCACCCTTAAGAAGGGCTCACTGGGGCAACAATGTAACAGCCTGGAGGACACTGTTGCTTTGAACCACTAGGTATTGAGACCAGGGAGATTTGGGGTTACAGTTGTAAGACTGTGGCAATGGGGCACAAAAGACATACAGCCAAGAAACATGCACTCAGGAGGGGCTGAGCTACAGTGATGCAGGGAGACTTGGAGATGCCTCCTGCTGCAGAGGCAGCTTTTTCATAGTCATTTATGCTTTCTGCAAACAAAGACCAAAATTAAAGCTGAGAAAAGAAAATGCAATCCTGGAAATTGAAAACAAGCTAAAACAAAAGAACCTAATTATGTATCAGGTTGGTGACAAAGCCCAGGAGAGAAGTATTATTTCCAGTGACGTGAGAACACAGTGTTTTGATTGCTTACCCTCCTTGGGAAATATTGTCAGAGCAAATGAAAACCTGAGGAAATCTGACATTTCATCCAGCGTTCTAAAACAATCTAAATTACAGTCAGCCCTCAGTGTCCCTGGGCTTTGCATCTGCTGGTTCAACCAACCGCAGATTGAAAATACTTGAAAAAAAAAAAAACTGGGTGTGTATTGAGCATGTGCAGACTGTATTTTTTTTCTTGTCATCATTCCCAAAACAATGCAGCATGATAGGTATTTACATAAACTTACAATGAAGTAGCTATTATGAGTCACTTAGACTAAAGTACACAGGAGGGTGGACCTAGCTTGTATGCAAATACTATGCCACTCTATACAGGGGCACTTGATACACAAAGATCCCTGGAGCCGGTTTTCTGGGGCACTTAGAACCATCTTGCACAGAGCAAGTGTGTACAGAGTGACCAAAAATTATAAGTAAAAGTAAAGAAGGAGTTTTGACCTTTCAACCTGTCAGGTGACAGATGGATGTGGAGGGGCATGGTAGCCTCACGATGGGCTCCTTGTAATTATTATTTTTTTAAAAAAAAGATTTATTTATTTATTATATGTAAGTACACTGTAGCTGTCTTCAGACACACCAGAAGAGGGCATCAGATCTCATTACAGATGGTTGTGAGCCACCATGTGGTTTCTGGGATTTGAACTCAGGACCTCTGGAAGAGCAGTCAGTGCTCTTAACCACTAAGTCATCTCTCTAGCCCCATAATCATTATTTTTTACTTATTTAATTTGTTTTGTGTATCTGTATGTCAGCTTGGGTGTGTGAATTTGTACCATATGCATTCAGTGCCTTTAGAAACCAGAAGAAAGCATCAGATCCCCTGGAACTATATTTACAGATGATTGTATGTTGCCATAATGGATTCTAGGAACCAACCCAGGTCCTCTGCAAGAGCAGGAGTGGCTCTTAACTGCTGATCTATCTCTGTAGCCCTTAGATAGGTGCCTATGTCTGGTGACTGGACAACCTGCTGCTGCTGCTGCTGCTGCTCTGTATGTGTGTGTACATGCATGTGCATGTATTGAAATTTACTTTTTATAAACCTACTGTGGGTGATAGTAACAAATCATAACAAATCAAAGAAACAACACTGATCTGCTTGGCAGAAATCCTTAGGAGATGATGCTCTGTATTGTAATTTATGTCTCAGTATGGCATTACAAGTAAAATGTCTAATGATGCACATTCATATTATGTAGCAAATATAGGAAAATATCTTGTTGCCTCATTACATTTATAGATTTTATATTGCTGAACATTTAAATTATTTTATCTAATAAGTTCATAAAATTTGGAACATTTGAAAAATATTTACCCTTAATGTTTTTGAGTGATGGAAATAAACCCAGAGCTTTAAGCATGCTAGACAAACACTAGGCAGAGCTTACAGTTTACCTGGTTACTCGGTCTGGGGAGCAGTTTGAATTTATGGAATGGGGACTTCATGAATGAGGTTGGCATTGTTATAAAAGGGCATTGCTATACTAGTCCCTCAGACCTGCCACCGTGTGAGGGCGTAGTGAAGAGGCACCATCTTCTCTGTGATCCAGGAGGCGGCCCTCTTCAGAACCAGACTGATCTGCACTGTGATCCAACACCTGTCACCTCCAGCATGGTGATAAAACATGTCCATGGTGTGGATCCAGAAGGGGTTGGTGTGGCTTGCATGGGAAGTGTCCTCCCAAGATCTTGTATAGATCTGACTACAGAGATGATTGGGATTTCCAGGCCCTGACCTATCGGAGATCAATTCATAGGTAGAATTGTAATCAAAAGGGCTCAGAGAAGTGGTGGAAGCTGTGACTTGTAGGGCCTCCCTGCGGGAAGGGGTCATTGAGACATGCTTTTAAAGAACACATCTTGTCTCTCTTCTTGCTTCCTGGCCACCATCATCTTTCATTGTGTAAGTGCCATCTTTCTTCACAATGCAAGTCCCATGATATCAGCCCCAGACCCAAAGCAATGCAGCTTCCCACCTTAGGCAGAATCCTTTCAACCGCAAGCCATAATAAGCACTCTCTCTCTCAGTGTGGTCTGTCTTCTGCTGTCACAGTGTCAAAGTGGCTGATACAATGTTGCTTTCAGTTGCAGGGAAGGGCCCTCAGAGAGGGACAGCATGGCTCCCCATCCAAAACTGCATCTGCACCCTGCACAAACACCTGAAAGGCTCCTACTGTGGTGACCCAGCAATTATGAAGCTTTCTCCACTTCATTTAACTTTGGCATTGTTTTGTTTTACTTGATGTTTTAATTACCAAAGCAGTGTAAATTCACTGTAGCAAGGCAGAGAATCTAATGAAAGTGTGGGCTATCTCCCTCCCAGCCTTCAAGCCCACCTCCAAAAAAGGATGCGGGATGCTCTGCAGTTCCTCCACACACAGTGTGAATTGCAGAGTGAGCTTTTCTTCTGACTTGTTGCTGTTTGTCAATACAAAAAGAAAAAAATAGAAAAGAAAAAGAAACGTTAGCAAATTGAGAGTCATGCCACATTCCTAAGGAATAAAGGCAGAATCAGAGTGAAAAAAGAGAGACCATCACAGATAGATGTGAAGAGGAATTGGGGGATGGTAGGTACCCAAGAAGAGAGTTACTGAAGATGTTGCTCAATTGAGCTGTGAGGGGAAGGTGCTTTCAACAGAAGAGGACACCTGTTCTAGGATGCTGTGCAGCAGGGAGCTGAGAGGAGAGACTTCCCACAGTGGCTTAGAAGCCGAAACAGCTGACCCAAGACAGAGAAATGCAGTGGTTCCTAGGAAAGGGGGGACGACAGAGACCCCATTGTGGAGTTTCTGTCATTACTAACAGAAGGGAATCAGGGCAGACACCTGGTCCAGGCACTTCTTGTCTGGGGCAGCTGCTGATGGAATATTCTGAATGCTCATTCAACTCCTTCAGTCACTGATGTTGGAAAAACCACCTACATGTAAGTGGAAGCGAGCGTAGCAAGCTAGTCCTCCCTCAGCCATGGAGACAGCAAGGGTACTCTGGGCACACAGATCAAAACTAGGTTCATGGAAAAGAAGGAATGAGGTAAACAGGCAGAATGGATGGGCTGGGAAGCAAATACATCAGGATCTAGATCTATAAAATGACCACAGATATTCTACTTAGTGGGGTATACTGGAGAATTTAAAGCACACATAAAATAAAACAAGCCCGCTCACCCAAGTTAGAACAGTTCAAAAAAAAAAAAACCCAAAAATTTAAATATGAATGTTTCTCTAAATAGAAAAAAAAAAAAGAACAAGACAGGGAAGCATTGTGAACAGGACTCAAGATCACAGTGGTGACTTGCCAGTTTCAGCTGAGGAGACAGCTCAGGAGCAGAGGTCAGAGGTCAGAGGTCAGAGTTCTCAGCAGAAAGACAGTCATTCATTATCTGTTTTATTACAGTGAAAAACACTGAGAAAAGGCAAGAAAGAGACACGCATGCTCTCTCCACAGTTTCCAGCGCTTCCCAAGGATTCCAGGGGAGAGGGAAGGAAAGACAAACAGGCAGAGAAGGAACATAGGTTCTCAGAGCTGAAGGGATGAGAGCCATCAGCCACCTCTCTGTGGGGTGAGGATGCCTCCCAGTGGACCCGCTCCTAGGCCATGCTCCCTCTGGGGCCATGGCCCACAGAGAACATCGGACAGCAAAGGCAAAGACGAAACCCAAATCATCCAAGGAAGGGATAGCTCACATAAAAAGGAAAAACTCCAAACAGAGGCTGCCATAGGTATTGACCCTGTTGCTAAAGGAAACAGGAGCCCGTCAGCAGGGCGAGCACACTGTCAAAACGAGCTGATCTCATTGCTGGACTTGGCAGTTTTATTTATAGAGAACTTTCCTGGAAATCTACTTGTGCATGACATCAACAAAGACATTCTCAGAGACATCGTCACGGGAGTGGAAAGTGAGAAATTCAAATGTTCTTGGAAAGGGAGTGTTAACCCAACCTGCCACCCCTGATACTAGAGTTCTGTAGAGCCATTTTTAAAAAATAAGGTGTGGACCAGGGAGATGGCACCGTGGATAATGTGCTTGCTGTGTAACCATGAGGACATGAGCTGGGTCCCCCACACTAACTCAAAAGCAGAGAACAGTGGCAGGTGTCTATAGCATCAGTGCTATGGGGGAGACAGGAGGATCCCCAAAGCTCAGCTCAGTTACCAGACAGTCTAGCCAAGAAATGAGTGCCAGGTTCACTGAGACATCCTGTCTTCAAAACTAAGGTGGAGAACAATCAAGAAATATATCCAACATTGAACTCTGACCTCCTTATGTGCTCATATGGGTCAGAATACAACACATGCATGTGTGCGCACGTGCGTGTGCACACACACATGCACACACACACACACACACACACGGGTTCACACACATGAAAGAATGAATTGTGACTTTATACACTGTCAAGATGGGAAATAGTTAAGTGCAGAAAAGAAATATCCCGATTATCTCATCAAAATCTGACTTTTCTACACCCACAGACGCAAACACAAATTATCCAGGAATCTAGGTCTTTGCTAGAAATGGCTTTCACTTTTTATTTGATAAACTTCCACACAGTTTCATTTTTGTGCTGTGGGGGAAAAAAACCTCAGTTTTTAAAACTGTCTAAGGAATTTTCTGCGTGTGTCTGATGGTCTGGTTGGTCAAACTCTGAGTCACCTTGAGTCTGCAGTGACTGGGAAGCAGGTCTTTTTTTTTTTTTTTTTTT
>NW_022196914.1:34711453-34712746 GCF_008632895.1 Mastomys coucha | reverse complement strand
GTCCTGGAACTCACTCTGTAGACCAGGCTAGCCTCCAACTCAGAAATCCACCTGCCTCTGCCTCCCAAATGCAGGGATTAAAGTCATGTGCCACTACCGCCCGGCTGGGAAGCAGTTCTTGATGACTGTGTTCTGTGGCCCTTACCAGTGTGTCAGCCATAGCAAGCTCACTTTCCTGAGTCTGGTGCTGCTGACAGGATTACTCCCCTTAGAATTCTGAGTGCTTATTTCTTGGCAGAGTGGGTCTGGGTGGCCTTACATTTTCCAAAGTGCCCCTCTGGTCCCCCAGGTGCCAGGTAAATAGCTGTCCAGATGCTGATATTGGAGGACAGAGCCTATGAGACTTCACAGCTACGTTCTCTTTGGGCCTGGCAGGCCTTTGAAAATCCAATGGAACGTCAGATTATTCAGAGTGTGTTAGTTCTAGGAACAAGATTACATCTTCCTGTGATTTCAGATTGCTCTGGTCTGGGCTGGATCTGCTATGGTAAAGGATGAGTCTGTGAGTGTGTGCGTGTGTTCTGTGTATGTGTGTATGTCATTGAAAATATGTCTATGCATGTACACGTTTGTGTATATGTGTATGTTCTGTGCACGGTGCATGCGTGCGTATCTGAGCTCATGTTTGTGGAGTGTGTGTGTTCTCTTGTCAAGGTCTTGACCCTGGTTCTTATTAAGATTTCGGCTTTACAACCCCCATTGCCATGAATTCTGAAATACCCATGGAACCTCCAGAAAACAGGTTAGATCCTCAAGGTTTCCAGAAGGTAAGGGGACCTGTTCCTGTGCTGAAGAGAGCTTCAGTTGCCGGAAGAGGCGGTTCCTCTGCCCTCAGAGTTGTGGAGTCCCTGCTGCTTTATGAATATCATCTTTGAGGGAGGAGCCATATATAGTCCACACCTGTTGTTATGGTGCTGTGGCATGCGCACAGAACACATTAAACCTCATGGCCATAGGCTTGTACCTAACCCTTGGACAGGTTCAAGGGCCTGGATCAAACTCCATTTCTGCTCTGTGAGTATGCGCACACTCCAAGAAGCTCTTCCATGGTGTATCTTTGCTCTGCTGAGAGGCTGAGCCAAGAGCCTCTAAGTCCTCAGAATGCCTCTCATGGGTGAGTAATGGCCACAGCACACCATGGAACCAGAGGTTAAATCTGTGACCACCTCTGATGGCCATAGAGAGGATCCCTTGTCACCTGATAGGTCCTGTGAGGAGAAGAAGTGAAGAAGCAGACCTGGCTCTTCTCAGCAGCACTGCTAATGGTGGTGGTGGAGAAGAAGGAGGAGGAGG
>NW_022196914.1:34710899-34711321 GCF_008632895.1 Mastomys coucha | reverse complement strand
AGGGGAGGAGGAGGGGGAGGAAGAAGGGGAGGAGGAGGGGGAGGAGGAGGAGGAGGAGAAGAAGAGGAAGAGGAAGAGGAGGAAGAAGAAGAAGCAGAAGCACTTGTTTCCGAGTGTTCTGCGCATCGCTCAGGCTGGCTGGAAGAAGAGGTGAAAATGGGTCAGCTGGAGAGCTGCGTGTCCATAGAGGGCAGTCTAGGAACACCAAATGGACACACCTCTACTGGTTCCAGCTTGTTCTTCCTTGAGAGAAGATTTGTACTTGCCTGTGCAATGAAATCAACATGTCTATTGCTCTTTTCAGAACAAACATTTCCCCTTTGTTGCAGATGAGCAGGAAACTGACTCTCTAGAAGGCCACCCATTCCTGGGTAGATAACCTGGCATGTGCAGGGTCTGAAGAGAGGCAGAGGCCACCCATT
>NW_022196914.1:34706129-34710860 GCF_008632895.1 Mastomys coucha | reverse complement strand
TAGATAACCTGGCATGTGCAGGGTCTGAAGAGAGGCAGAGGCCACCCATTCCTGGGTAGATAACCTGGAATGTGCAGGGTCTGAAGAGAGGCAGAGGCTGGTGGGAGTTGCAGTGCTTACTGTTGGGGAGGGTGGGATACAATAGAGGAGCTAATTCCCAGGCCAGTGTTGGATAACTGAGGCTGCCTGCCCTTCCCCTTCTGTGTGTAGAGTATGAGTGTGCTCACACTCTGAGAAGCTCTTCCACGGTGTATCTTAGCTCTGCTGAGAGGCTGAGCCAAGAGCCTCTAAGTCCTCAGAATGCCTCTCATGGGTGAATAACTTCTCTACCAGGTTAACACAAATGTCCACAGGCTGTGGAAAGAGCCAGAGATGAGCTTCTGTAGGGCTGACTGAAAACAGGGACTCCTGTACTGGTGGTGGACTCTGCAGGTTCCCTGAGCGTAGCCTTTAATTAAAAACATGGCAGCTGACCCACAGATAGACTTGAGGTGTTAGTGTGAGAAGGTTAACAAAGAAAAGGCTAAAGTCACTGCTCTCCGTTTGTCAGTCTTTCCCTCAGCTTTGGTTATTCACAGTGGCAACATGGCTGCTAGAGCTCCGGATGTTCATAATACATCTTCTTTATCAGATGGTAAGTTTTATGACACACTTGGCAAGGCTGAAGGGCCCTGCTGTTGAGTTAAATGCTAACCAGCCATTCTTAGAGGAAACTGGTGTTCAAATCAGCAGATTCTGAGGAAGATAGCCTTTCCCTTCAAAGGGTGGGCTCACCTTGCCAGGCTGAGGCTTCTAAAGGCCATAGCTGACCTGCTTTAGTGTCTGATCTGACCGCAGACTTCAGACTCAAGATCATGTCTACTGCTCACTCTGAGCCTCTAGTCTGCTGTTGTCCTGCACATCTTATGTGGAAGGATCCCTCTGGGGAGCTCCCACTAAATCCAAAATAAATTCTTTTTTCCTCCTATGGGTCAATGCTGTCAGATAGCCACTCCCTGGCATGGTAGAAGCAGAAATGAGGTGTCTTTTCAACCTGTCCTGCCTCCATCACAGAGAGCCACACCCATCTCAAGTCTGCATGAAGAGAGATACACCCATCTCAAATTTGCATTTACAGTGGTGCATCCAAGAGGACCAGATGTTCATACTGTCTCCAGCCTGTGCTAAGTGGCATGTCCAGGTAGTAATCTGGTCATAGACAACAACAGTGCTCAGAAACCAGACATACTGCCATCTCCCAGTTTCTGTGTTGGCCTCATTTATGAAGTATCTTGATAATTAGATAAAAAGGTGAGTTCTACAACTCCAGTTAGAACCTAGATTCATGTCTGTCCATGGCCCAGGGCTTCACACAAACGAGGCTGCGAAGCCCCATCACCTCTTCCTTCCTTATATAACCATACTATAAGTAATGGCAAAACCACTTTAAAGAAAAAGAGACAATTCTTAATTGAGCAGGAGACTAATTCTCAATTAAACCTGTTATGTTTCTAGCTCTCTATGTGATTTACTCACATACATGAGATAAAATATAAGTAGAACACGCAAGGCTGACTCTGGAGTGGTATTACTTAGAAACAGAAAACATTAGACTCCTGAAGATAGGAGATAGGGTCTTTTCCACAGTGGGCTCCATGTTCCAGGCACAGGAATTACTGTGTTAATTGTTAAGTCTGGGAAATCAAATGATTTTTCTCTGAAGCAGAAAAGCAGGTACCTAAGTTTGGCTAACATGTTATTTTGGTTGGGAGCAAGAAAGAGAAGAAAAATCCCTTCATTAAGATGTAGCAAAGCCAGTTTAGTCCTGAGAAGCATGAAACACCAGAAGTAGGAGGAGAGTGGCTGGGCAGTGGTGGTACATGCCTTTAATCCCAGCACTTGGGAGGCAGAGGCAGGCAGATTTCTGAGTTCGAGGCCAGCCTGGTGTACAGAGTGAGTTCTAGGACAGCAAGGGCTATACAGAGAAACCCTGTCTCAAAGAAACCAAAAAAAAAAAAAAAAAAAAGGAGAGTGATACCACAGACTAGCTCAGCTGGACACTGGGTAGTCCCATTAATACATCAGCTGTGGTTCTTTCACTCCCTCATGTTCTTTGGATGTGTCTATGGCATTTCTTAGGCTTGGAAGTAAAATGATGCTAACTGGTGCTGGATAGAGGAGCCTTATCTTTTATTATGGTTATTTGGTTGAACACAATGAAGTACAGTAGTAACTGATCTCCCCTTCCTCCTGGATGAGTGAGCAGGTGATTAAATATTGATGTCAGCATCCTTGAGTATATTCAGATGAGCAACACAGAGCTTCTACTTCTATGTAAAATGATGCTGGGTTTGATTGTGGTCCAGAGCTTTGAAGCACTGTTGGCATCTCCTTCCTAGGAGGTCTCACCATTTAAACGAACAGATTTGATAACGTGTTGGTAAGGTGGGGTCTAGCTTGTCTCCACTAGGTCATCTTCACATGAGTCCAGTGGTTATACGGCTTTGTTTTAGGGATATTTCATTTTTTAATAACCGTTTTTTGCTGACATTCATGGAGAAAATGAATCCTTAGAACTGTGCCGCTAGTGAAGGGAAAGCCTATCTAAGAGTGTGTTTCTTTACAGAGCAGTGCCACACCAGCCTCGGGGCCCTCTGCTGGAAAAGTAGAATCAAGTCTCAAAGAATGCCTTTTTAAATTGTGTCCTCTAGTATTATAGATGTAGGACAGTACTGTATCATACCTCTGTGAATGTGAAATAGCTTGTCCCTGCTTTATGATACGTAGTAGTGACCGTGCTTTAGCAGGGCTGGGTTTTGTTTTGTTTTGTTTTGTTTTTTCGAGACAGGGTTTCTCTGTGTAGCCCTTGCTGTCCTGGAACTCACTCTGTAGACCAGGCTGGCCTCGAACTCAGAAATCCGCCTGCCTCTGCCTCCCAAGTGCAGGGATTAAAGGCGTGTGCCACTACCGCCCGGCCAGCAGGGCTGTTTTTAATGATGTTGCTCAGCATGTTTTCTTTCCAGATGATGATTGAGAAGCTAATTTAAAAAAAAAAATGGTGCCAGGTACCACAAGAGTAACAGAACTGTGCAGTTTTCTGGAGTTTTGTTTTTTACTTTTTTTTTTATAGAGTGTGCTGGATGTCTCTATAATTTTGTTCAAAGGACTGCAGAACCTGGAAAAGCTGTTGTTGCTATTGATGCATAACATACTGCTATTATTGGTCTTTTCATACAAATATAAAAAAATACATATATATTTTGAATTTTTGGAAACTTTAGCTGTGCTGTCAACTTTGGAAAAAAGTATCCCACTTTACTGTATTGAGTCGCTATTGTACAGAAATTAACAGCCATATTGGTCTAAAAATGTTGGATTTAATTTTTTTTCCATTTGTACAGGGGTAATACACTGTATTAAATATGTAAGGTCTTATCTATGTGGGTTTGATTACAAAAACTAATAAAGAATTCTCTAAATAAAAAAAAGGGGGGGCTGGAGAGATGGCTCAGTGGTTAAGGGCACTGACTGCTCTTCTGAAGGTCCTGAGTTCAAATTCCAGCAACCATATGGTGGCTTACAACCATCCATAATAAGATCTGATGCCCTCTTCTGGTGTGTCTGAAGACAGTTACAGTGTACTTACATATAATAACAAATAAATAAACTTTTAAAAAAAATGTAGCAAAGCCAGTAGACATAAAATCTTGTAAAATTACCACTCACATCTGGACTCTAAGCTCCAATTCAAATTCCAGGAGCGGGATCTAGGATAATATCAGAGTCCAGGTGGCACCCTAGGAGGGACCTGTGGCAGTATCCCTGGGAAATGTGAGAGCACCTTCACCCTTGGAAGTGTCACTAGGAGGTGTGGTAAAGCAGCTGAGCTCCCAGAATGGCATGATCCTATCACAGTAGGGCAGCAATGTCCACAAGGAAGGGTCTCTGCACTGGGCTAAGGGGCTGCTTAGCCGGGGTGCATCCAAGGACCATAGGGTCTGGCTACCCACGGATCCCTAAGAGCGTGGGGCAGGAGCTGCTCATAGGAAACTAGGTTGAGAGTGCTCAGCCCGTCTTTCAGCCTTGGATAGTCCAGGTGTACAATCAGGCAGGGCCAGCCTCACACACTCAAAAGGACAGGACACTGGTACAAGATAGGACTGACCTAGGCATGGGGTGAAGATGATTGTGAGGAGAGTCGAACATGGAGAGCAGCCACTACCTAGGCCTCAGCTCACTGTTTTCTTTTCATACAGTCAAGGATTTCCTGCCTAGGAAATTGTCCTATCCATAACTAACATGGGTATTTCCATGTCCAGAAGCCCATCTCCTAGAGTGCTCCAGATTCTATCAAGTTGATATTAACCGCCACAATGTCTATAACAGTCAAAGGACTGTTTACATTTTCTATTTTTTCTTGAGTTGATTTTTGATAACTTTGACTTTTAAATACCATGATGCCCATGTCTCCTGGTTGTCAAAGTTGACAGCATGAAGCTGCTCAGAACACCATTTACCTTGTTGGGGTAGGACCTGTCAGGATAACCCCGGATCATCTGCTTCCTTATAGAACCCAAGACCACAAGCCCAGGGATGGCACCACCCAAAATGGGCCAAGTCCTCTCTGTAAAACACTAATTAAGAAAATGCCGGCATGGTCGTCTGGTGCCCCCGCCGCCTGCATCGCCGCCGCCGCCCCGCGACGCCCACCGCCGCCTGCCCTGCCGCCGCCGCCTGTGCCGCCTCGGGACC
>NW_022196914.1:34704141-34705154 GCF_008632895.1 Mastomys coucha | reverse complement strand
AATAGTAAGAGTATGTGAAGCAACTTATGACACTACTCTTGTGGAGAAAGAAGGCATTCATGTTCTTGACTGGCCTTTTGATGATGGTGCACCATCATCCAACCAGATTGTTGATGACTAGTTAAGTCTTGTGAAGATTAAGTTTCGTGAAGAACCTGGTTGCTGTATTGCTGTCCATTGTGTCGCAGGCCTTGGCAGAGCTCCAGTGCTTGTTGCCCTAGCATTAATTGAAGGTGGAATGAAATACGAAGATGCAGTTCAATTCATAAGACAAAAGCGGCTCGGAGCTTTTAACAGCAAGCAACTTTTGTATCTGGAGAAGTACCGCCCGAAAATGCGGCTCCGCTTCAAGGATTCCAATGGTCATAGAAACAACTGTTGTATTCAATAAATCTGGGGTGCCTGATGCCATTGCCTTGGAAGTGGAACTTCAGATGGGACCTGATTTGTCATACGTAATTACCCAATGTGTCAGCTTACCGAATAAGTCTACTGAAGCTCCACAGGAATATTGAAAACCAGTTTTACCAGGCCACAAGTTTGACAGAATTGCAACTTCTATATTTGGGCTATGATCAACACGTTTGGACACTTAGCAAAAGATTTTTGCTGGTCAGCATTTAAAATGTGCTTATTATTTGTACCAACTGACATTTCCTAAAATAAGGTATTGAGTTATGTCATTAAATGTACTCCTGTACCAGAATATTATTAGTCTATAAGGAATTTAGAAGGAGTAGGTGCCAAAATACCCAGCACAATACTTGTATATTTTTAGCATCATACAGAACCAAAATTGCAAGAACTAAGAACTCCCTAGACCTTCTATGGTGTATTCCTTCAGTCATTTCAAACACTGCAGGGCTTCTCTTGTTATCTGCCTGCTCACTCTGTTTACATCTCTCACATTTACACCAGAATTCATCAGGTTTGTTTAGCCATCCATTTTTTTTTAACTAGGTCTTGTGCTGATTATTTAATGTCTCTGTCTTATTTTGCGCTGTTTTGGGAAA
>NW_022196914.1:34669264-34703099 GCF_008632895.1 Mastomys coucha | reverse complement strand
ATAATCTGAAAAAAAAAAAAAGAAAAGAAAATGCCTTATAGTCTTATGATGGTTTAAATATGCTTGGCCTAGGGATTGCACCTCCATTGAGACAGGCTGTATTTGTCTTCAGTGTTGATGTGCGCCTTTTGGTTTACTGCTCATACAAAGATTTATCTGTTGCTCTACATTTCATTGGTTTCCATGCTGCTTCGTTTATTGTTCTCTTTCTCATAGCTTTGTATGAGTGTGATGGATGTGCACATGTGTGTGAGTACCTTAGCATATGAGGGAAGGCCAAATGAAGATACCTGGTTCCTACCCTATTATGTCAAGCCTTATTCCTTTGAAACAGGGTCTCTCTCTGAGCTTGAAGCTGGGCTAGTGGCCAGCAGCTCCAGAATACTTCTGTCTCCACCCCACAGCTCCAGGGTTTACAGGAACACACATAACCACGTTGCACTATGCTTTTGATTTCTTTCAAATGTTTTGGTCATTGTATTGAGACACTGTCTAACTTATTGTAGTGGCTATTCCTGGTTGTCAACTTGACTCTATCTGAAATGAACTACAATCCAGAATTAGAAGGCTCACCTGTGGCCCTAATCTGGAGGCTGAGAGATACAAGTTTCCGACCTGAATCTTGGCATGGAGATCTTGAGGTATAGTGGCTATGAATCCCAGAAGATTAAGATAGGAAGATCTACGAGTTCAAGATCATCTGGGATTAAAGGTGTGGTGGCATAGTGGCTATGAATCCTAGAAGATTAAGATTGGAAGACCTATGAGTTCAAGCAAGGTCATCTGGGATTAAAGGTGTGGTGGCACGCACCTTTAATCTGGGCCACACCTTTTGCTGGAGACCTATATAAGGACATTGGAAGAAGGAAGGCTCACCCTGCTTCGCCTGTTTGCCTGCCTACTTGCCTTGTGGGACTGAGCAACTGCTAGATCCTTGGACTTCCATTCACAGCTGCTGCTGACCATTGTTGGGAGTTGATTGTTGGGAGTTGGACTACAGACTGTAAGTCATCAATAAATTCCTTTACTACATAGAGACTATCTTAAGTTCTATGACTCTAGAGAACCCTGACTAATACACTTATATAGCTTTATCTAGCCTAGAATTTGCTATGTAGTCCAGGTTGGCCTGAGACTTGCAGCAATCTTGTGCACACTACCCTGCCTTTGAGGGTTTTGAGGCTGGCTTTCTCATGCTGGTTCCTTCTACACAAATCTATGAGCATGGATGCTGTTTTTCACTCAGGAGTCTGTGCAGTAGATGTGGCCTTGTTGAAGGAAGTGTGTCACTATAGGTGTGGGCTTTAAGATCCTCATCCTAGCTGCCTGGAAGCCAGTCTTCTGTTTGCCTTCAGAACAAGATGTTGAACTCTCAATTCCTCCTGTGCCATGCCTGCCTGGGAGCTGCTATGATTCCTGACTTGATGTTAACGGACTGGACCTCTGAATCTGTAAGCCAGCCCCTAATTAAACCTTGTCCTTAAATGAGTTACTGTGGTGGTGTTGTCTGTTGACACCAGTAAAACCCTAACTAAGACAAGTCTTGCCTACGGTTGGATCTTATGGAGGCATTTTCTCTATTGGGACTCTGCCACGGACTGGGATTTCTTACGGGGTCCCTTGTTCTGCGGGACGAGGGGTTCTGGCCAGGTGTGCACGGGATTCGGCTTTGACAAACACTAGACACAAGTGGTAAAGTCTGAGTGTATTTTTCAAATATGGAGTCAGGTTTATATAGTCGATACAGAAGGGTTTGAAAGAGTCAGGTGGTACAATGGTCAAGATACATCAAAACAAGGTGCAGGTACATCGCCCTTCCTTAGGAACACAATGAGTCAGCAGCAAAGTACATACATGTTAATTTAGCAGGAACTAAACAGGGATTACAATCTGAAAGAAAGCTAGCTCTGACTAAGGTGACCTTGGCTTAGAAGCCAGGTGCAGATAGTTCCTCTTCAGTTTGTTGTTTTGGTTACAGACTGGGTGGGCCTAAGTAAGTTCCTCAACTATGTTGTTTTTCTGGGCTAGCGGAGGCTAGCCCAGGGAACACTTGTTAAGCTAGTTCCTAGGAGTGATTCAGCTGCAAATCTAATATAGCCTGCCTTATGTTGACTAAGAATGAGGATTTCACCTGATTTCGTCCTGGGATAGTTCTCATTCTGTAAGCTTTAATGCCCTACCCACAATGCTGGAGGCAACTAGTTTGAATGGCTTAAGATTCCAAGTCAGGGTTTGACTAGGACGTTGGAACATTGGTAAAGGTCAGAAAGCAATGTCCAAATTTTCTCTTGCTAGCTTTAAAGAAATGATATCTTGGTGAGTTCCTAGCACACAAGTACGAGGACATATCTGGGCTACCTCTGAGTTTGGGGTGCCAGGCGACAATGCGGGGGCAGGAGACTGACTTTCCTTGAAGTTTACGCCTCAAATACCGCTGTCACACAAAGTGTGCGTGGCAGGACTCCGTCTTTTCTGATGACTCTAGCCTGTAAGTGGACATAAAACTATCCAGTAGAGTGGTGAAAGTACATTCCATGACTTCAGTAGCCTTGGGTAGATGGCTTGGTACAAGGGATGGTTTCCCTCTGGTTGAGTGGGTTCTAAGTCTAACTAGAGAGGTATTGGTTACTGTCTTAGGATTCATTGCTATGAACAGACACCATGACCAAGGCAACTCTTATAAGGACACCATTTAATTGGGGCTGGCTTACAGGTTCAGAGGTTCGGTCCATTATCATCATGCCAGAAAACATTGGAGCATCCAGGCAGACAAGGTGTTGGAGAAGGAGCTGAGAATTCTGCATCTTGATCTGAAGAAGGCCAGGAGGAAGACTGTCTTCCAGCCAGCTAGGAGAGGTGTATTAAATCCCACCCCTACAATGACACACTTCCTCCAATAAGGCCACACCTACTCTAACAAGGCCACACCTCCTAATCGTGCCACTCCTTGGGCCAAGTATGCTCAGATACATGAGTCTATGGGGGTCAAACCTATTTGAACCGCTACAGTTACAGTTAAGGTTTGGATGCCACTCCTGCACCCTCGGGGTTATCATGCCATGCTGGTCATAACTGAGGTATACAGGCATCATAGTGGGGTAGACTATTGGTTGCTACCTTCCTTTAGAAGTTGGGATGGGGCCTTTCTGGTACCATGAAGTTTAGTCTTCAGAAAAGAGATTTTCAAGTCAGATCTAGCTCAGGTGTTTTTAGTCCTGTGTCTGAAGTGCATGGTGTCTCCAGGTATGGCAGGCAACCAAGTGAAATAGCAATATGATGTTTTAGGAGGCTTTTTGGCCTGGCGTTGGAATCTCTCCTCATCATAGACACTTACCAGCCTTGCAGGCCTGGTAGGTCACTTAACATAAAAAAAGATGAAGCTACAGACTGAATGGTGTCCTCTTAAACACGACTCAAAGCTGTAGCTCCCGTGAGAGGAACCGTTATGTTACATAGTATCCATTCCGCATAATTTTGTCTATGTGGGGCTTTTCTAAGCATGCCCCCTTGGTTAAATGAAGCCCAGATAGGCTAAGGGCTGCCAGTTCCTCTGAGGCTGTCACATTTCATATATTATTATTATTTTTTTTTTTTTTTTGATTTTTCGAGACAGGGTTTCTCTGTGTAGCCCTGGCTGTCCTGGAACTCACTCTGTAGACCAGGCTGGCCTCAGAAATCTGCCTGCCTCTGCCTCCCAAGTGCTGGGACTAAAGGCGTATGCCACCACCGCCTGGCTCATATATTAATCTCAATGTTTCATTTTTGTCCCTGTTCTCCCTCCTTGAGAACTGTGGTCTAAAAATCTCTTCAGGGAGCAGAAGGGTGATGGTCAGTTAATCTTTGAACTACTTCCTGACGGTGAGGGGCATAGTCCCTGCCTGAAGGCATCACAGATTAACTTTATTGGTGGGGGAGGAGTAGTTGTATTTCCAACAGCTGGGATTGACTGGAATCCCGGTGTAATAGGTGTGGTCTGCTTCCTCCCTCAGGGTGTCCAGGCACTGTTACACACCAGGCTGGAAGGAAGAAGCAGAGGCCAGAAGAGGTGAGCTCTGTAGGGGAGAGCAGGGGATGGGGGTGGGAGGGGTAGGGGGGTGGGAGAATGGGGCAGGGTGGGGGATGGGCTTATTTACATTTCAAATGTTATTCCCTTTCCTGGTTGCCCCTTCTAAAACCCCTCTGGGACAGGATCCTTCCAGTTGGCATCTGCACCCTGAGCTAAGGCTGTTCCACATCCCTCTGTACACAGGACAGAGCTGGTCTTCCAGGAGCGCTGACACAGGCTTACAGGTCCACAGGAGGGACAAGCTCATGGCAGAGACAGCAAGACCAACTAACACCAGAAATAACCAGATGGCGAAAGGCAAGAACAAGAATCTTACTAACAGAAACCAAGGCTATTTGGCATCATCAAAACCCAGTTCTCCCACCACAGCAAGTCCTGGATACCCCAACACACCGGAAAAGCAAGATTTGGATTTAAAATCACATTGCATGATGATGATAGAGGATTTTAAGAAGGACACAAATAACTCCCTTAAAGAAATACAAGCGAACACAGAGAAACAGGTAGAAGCCCTTAGAGAGGAAATACAAATATCCTCTAAAGAATTACAGGAAAACACAACCAAACAGGTGAAGGAATTGAACAAAACCATCCAGAATCTTAAAATTGCAGGAGAAACAATAAAGAAGTCACAACGAAAGACATCTCCAAGGATTTTAGTGAAGCAGCTCTCTTAGACAATCTTAGTTTGTGAGTATTCCTTTATTTGGGGTGGTCTTGCATGCATACACCTTATTTAGAGTGAACCAGGGCTATAAATGAACCGCGGATAGTGGGAAGGGGTTCTTCTTAGGATTAAGTTTCGTTGGAGTTTAAAGTACTGTGAATGAATGCCTCATTTGTATGGAAAGGCATTCCAGGAATCCCAGGTACTTGCAGGGTGTGTTTGGGGGTGGGGCAAGGGTTGGGGGAGGAAGTTGAACTTGTAGGTTTGTCAAGGACTCTGTTACATTCTTCAGGTAGACCTGAAGTTGGGGAGGGGGGAGGTGGAGGTGGAGTTCCCCAGATCAGGCAGAGAAGAGGTAACCCACCTAAGTAAAGGGAGTCCTACATATTGTATTGAGCTCAAAAGAGATGTTTGCACATGATAGACTACCTGGGTAGCAAGATGCAACAAACAGGGAGTTACATATTCTAGAAGGTACAGACTTTACAAGATTGAAGCATAAAGTTTAAGTGAGAATAACAAGGTTATAACTGTTGATGGTTTCAGAGAGGGCAAAAGTCAGGAGAACCAGGGCCATATTTGTTCTGGGAGATTCCTCTCCAAGGTATGATCCCTTGAATTGTAAAACAACAACAAAATCATACTGATGACAGAACAGATTAAAAGGAAGATAGAATAATATTATAACCACTGAATACCAAAAGTGTCAGATGAAAAAATAATGAGAAAGATAGGGGATTAAGTAAGGTTACTGTTACTGATTTAGATAAATCTACATCAATAGATTTATGTAAATAAAGCCTATCTTGAGGGGGTGGCTAGAGAGATAGTTCAGTGGTTAGGAGCACTTCCAGAGGACCATTGTTCAGTTCAGTACCCACATGGCAACTCATAATCATCTCTAACTCTAGTTCCAGGGATCTGACACCCTCTTCTGCCCTCCAAGGGCATTGGCCTCACATGACGTACAGCCATGTAGTATGACACTGTAGGCAAAGTGTCATAAGATTAAAATGTAAAGATTAATAAATAGAACCTATCTTTGTATTATACCTGGAGTGGTTGTGTTTGTCCTATCGTGTGTCGGTAGACCATACACAGGATTTAATAGGAAGGCCTGTACATGTCCTAAATTATTGTCTTTTTGGAAGTTTAGTTTAGTTTTTATTTTGTATTTTATGGCTATACTTTACTGCTGGGTGGTTAAGAACACCAGAAGAGGTAGTCCTCGGAGGTTGTTAGGAAGTGGGAGGGGGTGGTTAAGAACACCAGAAGAGGTAGTCCTTGGAGGTTGTTAGGAAGTGGGAGGGGGTGGTTAAGAACACCAGAAGAGGTAGTCCTCGGAGGTAGTTAGGAAGTGGGAGGAGCTATGGTTTCTTCAGTCTTTCCTTTACCAGTTAAGCCCTCTCTGATAGGATGAGTCAGGCTCTGATTAATCAGGCTGCTTCTTTAAAGGCAGGGAACATGTCCATCTGTGTTCCTCTTTGCAGAATTTGC
Source organism: Mastomys coucha (assembly GCF_008632895.1). Classification (NCBI taxonomy): domain Eukaryota; kingdom Metazoa; phylum Chordata; class Mammalia; order Rodentia; family Muridae; genus Mastomys; species Mastomys coucha. The sequence continues at coordinate 34,696,869 of NW_022196914.1, read as the reverse complement.
ACTGGTTAGAGTCTACTGTCTGGTCTCCTTGGCTTCTCTAAATCCAGAGGATGGGTAGCCCACACAGAGATACAAGACTACTTGAAAGATGCCTGACTCACAGACGGTGTTTGTGAATGGATTGAGCTGCTGGTTCCTGAGAACTGAACTGCTGAGATCCTGACAATGCGGATTTGCTCCAAAAAACTGTTTTGAAACAGGTTCCCATCCTCCTTTGCTCTATTAACCGTTCCTTTCCACTACCTCTGTTGTGGTGGGCTAGAAGGAATCTTAACTACAACCTTGAACTGTAAGGCGGTCAGTTCCAGACAAGAGACTATTTATTTACTTAAATGAGTGCCTCTGGCCAATTTTTGTTTAAAATGGCCACTCAAATTAAAAGTCAAAGTGGGAAGCTGGAGAGATGGCTTAGTAGTTAAGAGCACTGACTGCTCTTCTAGAGGTCCTGAGTTCAATTCCCAGCAACCACATGGTGGCTCATAACCATCTGTGATAGGATCTAATGCCCTCTTCTGGTGTGTCTGAAGACAGCTACAGTGTACTCATATAAACAAAATAAATAAATAATTCTTTAAAAAAAAAAGGTGAAAGTGGGTGAATTCCTTTGGATCTAATGCTAAAGGAACATACTTTAAGCTCTGGGGAATTACGTTTGTGCCCATGGGACAGACTGTCTACAGTAGGCAAACAGGATGCTGAAAGGCAGGGAGAGGAAAGGGGGAGAACCTGAATCGTGTTTCCCTAAGAAATGATTAATCCACTGGTGGAGACCCATCCCTAATTCCCAAGTGCTTGAAGAAAGGGGATGATAGTGTCCTCGTTAAAACAGAAGGATGTTCGGATGTACCTTGTGCTCATCTTTATCTCCTGGCTGGCTGAGCCATGATGCAGCTGCTGGAGTCTGCAGGTTCTTGTGCCTCTTTGCAATGAATAATATAGGGTCATATGGATAGTTACAGATCAGGAGATAGTTTATTACAGGAAAAGTGCAGATGAGTTTGGAGGTGTGCCAGTTGGCCTGTGGCCTAGCACCAAGAAGGAAAATAGGAAGGAAATGGACTGTGTGACCATCTTTGTCTCATGCATAGAATCCACCTCTCCCAGTTTCATACAATGAGGACTATTTTTTTTTTTTAGCATGCTCCCTTGGTTGAATGAAGGCCAGGTAGGCTAATGGCTGCCAGTCTCTCTGCAGCCAACTTTTATTTGTGAATTGTAATGGTTCTCATAATGGTTCATTGTTTCTGTGTCATACTCACAGACCCTATCTGGAGGCAGAGTCTGTACGAAGGTGTTGAGGTGGAATGAGGTCGTAAGAGTGGATCCTGAAATAACAAAACTGGTGTGCTTTTACGCATAGGAAGAACCATTAGAACACATGTACACAGAAGGGTGGCCTCCAATGAGGCCTCAAGGAAAGCCAATGCTTGGGTCTCAGATCTCCACCTCATGGATATGGTAAGGTAGGTATGGGCTAGGGTCCTCAGTTGTGGCAGGATTCAGTCTGCACAAGAGACAGTGACAACGGCCATGGCAGTGACTCTAGGGGAAACTTCAGGAGGCTTCTCTGTTAGGCTGGGAGTACCAGAGATCTGGCTAATATCTGAGTTGCCTGGTCCTGGTCTAAACTGTGAACAATGGAAGAGTGGGCTTCTTGTATAAAAACCCTCTGCTTGCTCCTCTCCCAAGTGAGGGCAACCATGCACGCTGCTACTAAGGTGAGCACCTGAGGCAATGGTCTTGTAGCTAGGAAACCAAGAATCCAGTGCCCCAGCCTCTTTGGACAGTCTGGCAAAGACACTGAGAAGGTAGAGGGGCTGGAAAACAGGGCAGAGAAAACAGCTGCCTACTGGACCACAGGCCAAGCGACCATGTGGCACAAGGTTGGCACTACCAGTGTCCTAGACTAGAATCTGTCCTCTGGCTTCCCAAGCAGACCCTTTGTCCCCAGAGTGAAGGGTGTGTGGGAAGGTGCGCCTGCCTGCCTGTGTCGCATGTGCACATGTTTCTTCCCATGAGGAGAGTAACATGTCCCTAACTCCAACCTGGTCCTCTGAGCTCTGGGGGAAGCTATTTTCCCCAGGAATTAGGCTGGCTCTGTGGGGGATAACCAATTTTCTGTGTTTATTTGTTTCTTGTACACGAAGGCCTCTGTTTGGTTCTAATGAGTAGCTTTTCCTAAAGAGAAGCTGTAATAGCAGCAGAAACGTAAGTAGATTCTGTAAACTTGTAATCATACGTGTCAAACATACTGCGATATTCCCCCCTCTCCCCGTAAAATAGAAGCGGTGAAAAGTCATAGAGAGTGAGGGCGGGAAATCGTGTTTTTCCTGACAGAAGTTAATTCTAAACTAAGTATTCCCCCGCAAGAAAGGCAGGAAAACATTTTTACATGTCTATCATTTGTCCTTAGAGGACTCAAAACAAATAGTTTCTTAGCACTCGACACCAGAATTATTCTGGTGGCCTCAGGCTATGTGCTGTTTTCCAGTTGGAGGAGTTAGGGGATGAGAACACAGTAGTGCTGTACTGCATTAGGGGGAGCACGTCCTGCGGGTTAATCAGAACCAGCAGAAGCCAGGATGCTGCTGACTTGTGAAGACCCTGGGTTCAGAGGCATGGATAGGGAAGGTGCTTGAGGGGCCACAGGTAGCCAGTTCCACAAGTTCCCAACCCAGAAGTGAAACTCAGCAAGGCAGGCATGGGCAGTCTCCCTCCATGGGTCACATCCTGGATCAGTGTCATCAAATCTCTCAGTCAGCACTGGTACAGAGCCCATGGGGAGAACAGGGTACCAGATTTCTAAAAGACCTCATCAGTGAGCACTGTATGAAGTAGCTTCTCCCTCAGTGTAAAGGCCCTGGCCAGGCTGCAGAATCCTCTGCAGACGTGGGAATGAGAAACATCCTCCTTGACCAATGAGCCAGAATCACATGCTGCCTAAAATCAGGGACCACAGCCTTGGCAGCTGAGGACACTGTACTTTTCAGTAGACAGGGCTGCTGAGATGGACCCATGCTCTCCTGCATGATAGGTCAGTGACCTACCACTGAGCTGCACCCAGGGCCCAGGTATGCTCTCCTTTGGTTTCCATAATGGAAGGCTATGATGCTGGCTCCTTGGTGAGGAGGCACAAACTGTACACAGGATTGACTGCTGCTTTGGGAAGAATCCGCTATCCTTCAATTTGACATTCCAGAATTTTCTCCTGTGGTCCATAGGGCTGTGTCTCTTCTTCGTAGACACCAGAGCCGAGTATCAGTTTAGCTAAACGCAGAGTTGCCCTAACAAAACCAACCTCCATTGCTGCAGATGAAGAACAAACTCAGGGTCCAGAGCTCAGGATGTCCCCCAACCTGGGTCTAGCAGAGGACCCAAGTGGCGTTCTCTCCCTTTGCCTCATCTACTCCAGACTGACCTGGAAGGGGATATGGCACCTGACTTTTCAGGGTTGATGATGGCTGAGGCACACGAAGGCCTTCACAGGAACCCATAGGAGCTTCCTCTGTGCAGCTGTTTATGGGATTTCCAGACGGGGTGCTGGGCTAGTGCTTGCCCTTTCCATCCTCCTGTGGTAAACGCATGTCCTTCATAGGCTTTCTAGAGCGCCAGCATCAACCTGGAGGGAGCTGAACTTGTGAACATCTCCCTGCAGGAGCCTTCTAGGTTTCTGCCTTCTGTCCCTTTCTTTCCTTCCTCTCTTCATTCCCTTCTCCAGCTCAGCATTATCCCCCTAGATCACAAGGGATTCCAGTAGAAATGATATCTCTTCTACCTGTATCTCTGTCTCTCTTTCTGATCTTATTTTGTTCCTATTTCCTCTCTGTCCTTCCCTCTCCCTTTCTTCCTCTTCCTCTTTCTCTCACATACATACTGCATGACCATTTGGTATAGCCAAGAGGTGGCTCTCTAGCCTTTTCTCCTACCCAGTATATATAGCCAGTCACCACTGACCTGGAGACAAAAGGGAGAAGACAGTCTTTAGTCCCAGGAGAACCTTACACAGTCCTGCGTAAACAAGGTGCCCTCTTAGTCTCAGAGAGCTGCAAGGGAATGCAGAGGCCGCCCTGCTCCAACTTGAGGTAGCTTAGGGATAACTCAGGAGGGCTTGTGTATGTCAGGAGGCAGGCAGACAGAGGGCTTCTGTTCACTGAAGGCTGCCTTACTGAGGCACTTTTCACTGGCACCTGGCTGTTTGAGGATCTCTCTGGAAAGCTAAGTGATTTACTGACTGTCACATGTCAGCTTCTCAGCTTTCTCTTTCCTCTGCAGGAGGGAAAGACACATTTCCAGAAAGTTCCTTATCCCATCTCACCCTGGCTCAGGTGTTAAGCACCCGACACAGTGAAGGGCATCAAAGCAGAGGTGGCAGAGGCGTGGGAATGACATCAGTATGCCACATGGGTATGTGTGATTGCTACTCCAGATTATCAGTGTCGCGAGATTTAGAATCACTATGGAAATGTGCCCCTGAGTGTGGCTGTGAAGGTGTTTCTAGAAAAGGACCCCTCCTGAACATGGATAGCACTATTCCATTGGCTGGGGTCCCAAGATGAATAAAACAGAGAAATTGTGCTGACCACCAGCAATCACCTCTGCTTCCGACAGTGGATGAAATATGACCAGCTGTTTCACTCTGCTTCTGACATAGCTTCCTCATCATGATGGATTGCATCCCTTCAAACTGTGAGCCCAAGTTAAGCCTGTTCCTTAAGTTGCTTTTATCAGGTGTTTTGTTACAGAAACGCAAAAAGGAACTAACATACCATGGTAATGGTATTCAAACATGTGCCACTCTGGCCTTCAAACATCCTTCTGTTAGGTTACCTTTTCAGACATGCCTTCCTGCAAAATCCCAGGGTACATGCTCTGTGGTTGCAACCAGAACCACTCCAGGCCAGGGCAGGGTGGGGCTCTGAGGCTGCTCACTGTCATTTGCTCCTTGTCATTTGAATGAGTGCAGTGTCTCATAAGAAGCCCCAGAGGGCAGGGAGCTTGTGGGTCCCCTTGAGGCTTGCTGTCCGGGGCATGGGCTGTCCTCCAATGTCCACAGCCTCCCCAGTAGGGCAAGTGCCCAAAGCAGGCCTGTCTTAATTGAGATTTTACTGCTATAAACAGACACCATGACCAGGCAACTTGTAGGCAGCATTTAATTGTGGCTAGCTTACAGGTTCAGATGTTCAGTTCATTATCATCAAAGTGGGAGCATGGCAGTGTCCAGGCAGGCATGGTGAAGGCAGAGCTGAAGGCTACTAGCAGAATAGTAGCTTCCAGACGAGCTAAGATGAGGGTCTTAAAGCCCACACTCATAGTAACACACCGACTCCAACAAGGCCACGCCTTCTAATAGTGCCACTCCCTGGCCCAAGCATATACAAACTATCACACAGCCCGGGAAACACTGTGGGGACATGTGGCTGCATCTGCCCAGCTGCTGTTACTAAAAGAACTGGCTCATCTCTCCTGACTTTATGGCTGGATAACAAGACTGGTGTAGAACATCTCCATCAGGGCCACGGCAAGAGGAGTACTTGCAAAGAGAACGGGGTTGGATCCACGTGAATTGGGGTGCCCCCCTCTCTGTTGAAGAGGAGGATCTTTGGCTATACCATAGTGAGGGTGTATCCCAGTACCAGCACACTCAGGACTGAGCTGCTGAGTGGGCACATGCAGGCTCCTGGTGGGACATTTTCTATGCCATTGTCTCACGTGCCCACAAACCACATATTCCTGGGTACTCTTCCCTATCCATCTGTTCGGTTTCATTCCAAAGCTAAACATCCTTAGCATTCTAGACATCTGTTTAGAAAGGCCCTTTGCCTGATCTGGGTTCTGGCCTCAGCATGTAGGGGCTCTCCTCTGCCCTGGGACTGCTGAGCCTAAGATCTCATGAGTAACATCCTGGCCCTAAGGAATGCCTTTGCATCATGCCCCCTTTTCAAAAATAAATTGTGGTCCAGATATTGATCAGGAGCCAAAGGCTCGTCTGTATTCTGGGTAGGGTATCTGCCTCAATGCACTGCATGTATACACATATAGCACATGTGCACATTCATGAAAGCATACAAACATACATGTGAACAACTACCTCACATGAGCAAACACACCTGCACAGCCCACAGGTGAGCACACACTTACAATGTACCACCACATTAATGCAACACAGATAGATATACCATGTACATGTACTGTTTGCACACAGCCTCCAAAAACATAATGAATAAGCACACATGTGCACATGTCTCCTCATATATGTATACTACATAAATATGCCAGACATGAGCACCCTTTGCTTTTGAAAAACATACCATCCCACATCATAATGGCATAAGGGACATATGTATGCACACATGTTATGCTCTCCTAAATAAGACCTGGTAGATTCCCTGCAAGTTCTTCCTTGGAGTCTGGACTCTTCCCAGGGCAGCCTGAGAAGCCACTGTGGGTCACTGATCTGACACTGGGCTCTGGGCTCCCTGCTCTGGAGTGGCCTTTTAAAGCCCCAAAGGGCAGTACTTGCCTGTAAGCATGTGTACTTTATGGTATGGTTTCTTACCAAAGTCTCGTCCCTCTGAGCTGTGTACACATGATCAGTTGCTGCCTTATCCCCTGCTGCTAGTGTGAGGGAGAGTGAGGATTAGTAAGGCTCGGTTCCTTATCAAGGAGGGGATTTGGGGGCCCTTTGAAGTGGCCTTTCTGAGTCCAGAGGCTTGTGTTTGGTGCCTGCTCCATGGCTGACACACTCACCTATAAATAATGGTGGTGACAGGTCCCCTGTCAGCACCCGCTGATGGACGGCTCCTTCTCCTGCCATTACAGCCTTGTGACTGTGGGAAAATTAATTTAAGTGGTAGTTAATTTCTAATGAATTCCATTCAAGCGGCTAATATGGTCCCTCGGTGTTATGGTAACCTTCACGGATCATTGCATTATATAAATAAATTCTACTTTATGCTGGTTTATTAAAAAAAGAGAGTAAAGATTGGGAAGTCTGGGTAAGTCTCAGAGAGTCACACAAACAATCCACAATGGCTGGAAACTCTTTAAAGGGAAAATAAAAGTCATTCTGGAGCCTGTCCAAGAAGGGACAGCCATAGAGTTATTGGAATCATCTATTTTTAGGGATCTGCATACACATTTCTCCCCTCCCTGAATCCACGTAGCTTACGTTGTATTCCAAAGGGAGGGTTTCTATATTAAGCCACAGTGAACTTGTCCTATACCTTAGGAAGTCTTGATTTCAACATCCAGATGAGGGGTGCCTAGGCAAGGCTCACCCTAGTTGTAGGTGGAAGGAGCTCGGCTTCAGGTCACACTTAACAGAAGAGGAAAGTGCAACCAGGAACCAGGCCTTGGCATCTCTGTGTAATGAATGTGTATTGTATAGTTTGAGGTATGAGGTGTGAAATTGTAGTATGTAATGCGTGTGGCACAAGTATGCCTGAGGCAGCCTTGGGAGGAGCAGCAGACCATTTCTCCCTAGGGAGAGAGGCAGCCCAGTTCACAGTTCATAGACAGGGGAGGAACAGGGTCCTTTCTGGCTGGTGTACACAGAGGAGCTCTTAGCTCTTGAATCCAGTCCAGCCTGAGTCTTCATTCCCACCTGTGGTAGGCCACTCCCAGTCTCCCTCTGCTCTACTCTTCAGCCCTTTCTTCATCATCCCTGGAAGCTGCTCAGCTTGGTGGCATGGGTAGAACCAAATACCTTGATACCCTGACACTCTGTCCTAACCTGCTATAGCTCTTGGCCTCTCCTTAACTGGACATGCCTCTTTCACACAGATAATACTGTCTCTTCTCCTTGGAGTCTTGTAGTCCAGATTTTTTAAGACCGTTCATTCTGTTTTCATCTAATACAATATTCAGACCACTTAGGGAAGGACCTTAAAACAGTATTTGCCATGATGGGTGGTGGCCTAACAGCAGGTCTCATTCAGAGTCTCAGAGTCTTCCATAGCCATAGATAGTTTCAGAAAGCCTTGTCTTTGTCTGATCTCTGTCACTGTATGAAAGCTTCCTCAGTTCCCTGCCCTCTCTGCCTAAATAAGTATAACCCTCAGCCATGGGCAGCAAGAACACATACATCTGTCAACATTGACAAGAATCAGTGAAACTGAGTCACAAAAAGTTATCTCATAATATTATAAACATGTTTACAGGTTTGTATTAGGTCTCATTCATAGCTTTCTCAGGCCACATATGGCCTGCAGGCTGTAGTGGACTCTCAGGGACACTAGTGTCCTGCTGAGATGTCAGGGAGGCAACATGCTGAAGGGTCAGTTGGGAGCTGTGCTGATGAAGCAGCAGGTCTGATAGGAGTGCACAAAGAGCATCAGCTACTGTACTGGCTGGTTTTGTGTGTCAACTTGACACAAGCTGGAGTTATCACAGAGAAAGGAGCTTCCCTTGAGGAAATGCCTCCATGAGATCCAGCTGTAAGGCATTTTCTCAATTAGTGATCAAGGGTGGGAGGGCCCCTTGTTGGTGGTGCCATTCCTGGACTGGTGGTCTTGACTTCTCTAAGAAAGCAAGCTGAGAAAGCCAGGGGAAGCAAGCCAGTGAGCAGCACCCCTCCATGGCCTCTGCATCAGTTCCTGCTTCCTGGCCTGCTTGAGTTCCAGTCCTGACTTCCTTTGGTGATGAACAGCAATGTGGAAAGTGTAAGCTGAATAAACCCTTTCCTCCCCAACTTGCTTCTTGGTCATATTTTGCTCAGGAATAGAAACTCTGACTAAGACAGCTAGTGAGATGCCTGCTTGTCTGAAGGTGCCAAAGGGAGGGCGGCTCTGGCCAGTGTCCAGCACCCAGTGAAGGCAGAGGTTTATTGACAGTCTCTTGGTTTTGATTTGGCCCTTAGAGCCCACAAGGTCCAGTCAGAACACTGTGAAGCTGTTCCAGGGGAAGGACCTAATGTAACTAATGTTTCTACACATCTTACTCAAAGAATTAAATGCTTTTCTAGAAAAACCAGGTCAGTAAATTAGGGTGTTAAAAATTTAAATTTAGATAAAGTACAGTATTTTAAGACTTAAATTTTTCATCATGGCAAAAGTAAAAATTGACCAACCAATGAAAGGAAGCAAAGTGTGCTCCCATCAGACCTCTGAAGCATGTTTCTGCCACACTTAGGATGCAAAGGCCTGGTGTGGCCACCTGCAAGTACTCTTGCTGACTGTAGGTATGAGGCCAGTGTAACTTTGATCCCAGTAGCTAGGGCAGGACTCACCGTCTCCATCCTGTCAGTGTGACCAATCAGAGGACTGGAATCTGGGGTCTCTAGAGCCTGAGTGAATTGAAGAAGCAGACCTGACACTGGAATTCCACAAGCCAGGTCCTAAGAGGTTATGTCTGCCTTACTCCTTACTCATCCTGGAAGCTGGTGGGGCAGCTTGAATCCTCTGGGAACAGCCTCGGAGGTGTCACCATCACTGGTGTATGGTGCCATCTCCAGAAGACAGGACTACAGCTAGTGCTCTGAAGATCAGACAAACTGCTTCACAGAGCTCTTCCCAATGACTCAAAACTGTGCACCATGAGAGTTGCCCAAGAGGTGAGCCTAGATCTCCCACTTCTTCTAAATAGCCGTGAGTGTTTTCATACTGACAGAAATCTTACCCCTACCCTGGCCCTGCCTATAGCTAGAGGTTAGGGTTAATGAGTTAGGCTATTCAAAGGTTTACTTATTTCTACTAGAAATGACTTTGACTGGAGAATTCTGGAAATAAAAGGATGACAGAAGTTTTTCTCCACCTTCAGTGAAACGAGCCAGTTCAAGCCAGATTAGATTATATTCAAGGCAGGTTTATTGGGAAGGTGCTCTTGGGTGGAGGACTAGCCAGGAGGTCCAAAGCCAGGGAAGTTGCCATGGGGAAAATGGGGGAGGAAAAGAAAGAAAGGTATGCCTGTGCAAAGAGAGAGGCAGAAAGAGACAGAGAGAGAGAGACAGAGGGGAAAAAAGGAAGAAGAGGAGGAAGACCAAAATGTTTGGATTATATAGGGAGGAGCCTCTGGGGGAGGACCAGCCCAGCCTTTGGGCTGGAAAGTTCAGGTTTGGAGACAGGGTATGACAGATGGGGTCTGAGGGATGCTGGGAGAACCTGGAGACCAGATCTGCTTTGATATGTAAAATATTCACCTCAGTCCCTCATCCTGGGGCCTGAAGCCAAACATCCTGTATTACTAATACAGTGACAGACATACACCAAGAATCTGCTGCTTGCCACATTCTTTTGACTCTAACATTATAGTTTTGAAACTATAATTTCTCATCTTATAGCCAGGGAACTCAGGCACCTAGAGCAGAATGTCACACAGTTGAAAATGGTGGAGTTGGGACTCACATCTTAGCTGAATTGCCTCCCTAGTCCAAAAGGCAGAACTAAAGCGACCAGCATGTGCTTACAGCCAGACGGATCCAGTCACCCTGGCCCATGGTCTTCTGTTGGCTAAGTGGGTTCCTGCTCTTCACCTCCTGCTGGCTGGGCCCATCAGAGGATTTCTGCAGAGTTCAGGGTTGCAAACCATCAGCATGTGACCTTGTGTGGATGAAGAACCCGAGAACTTGCTTCACACCACTGTTTGTACTACGTCCTTCTTTCACTAAGGTGCCAACTGTTCTTCCTGTGTCCTCAGCCTCTCTTCCAGGCTTCAGGTTTGCCTGTACGCTTGTACATACCCTTCAAAACGCAACAGATCATGGCCCACGGTTTCCTCTGTCTTCCTTAAAAATAACATTATTGCCAGGATCCCTCTTCTCAAAGCCGTGTCTGGAGGATCTCTGCTTATACCTTCTGGCTCAGCAACTATCAAATGTAAAGCTGTGTACACTTCCCAACAGTTATTGTCAGACCCCAGGAAAAGGCAATGGTTATCTCCTGAAACTATCTCTGAATTCACAGCACTCCAAGAAAATGATAGAGGGTACCAGCAGCTACCAGGGTAAATCCTTACAGGGGTTAGCAGGTTCACAGCACTCTACATCAGTCATGGGGCCACAAAACATGCTAGTCTGGAATCAGTTGGTAGACTACACCAGGCAAACCTGTTCAACAGATTAGTGGGACTTAGAACCACAAAAAGGCACAGTGCGAAAGACCTATGCCAGGAGGGGCATGAACCCCAGACCCACTTCTTTTTTTTAAAGATTTATTTATTTATTATATGTAAGTACACTGTAGCTGTCTTCAGACACCCCAGAAGAGGGCATCAGCTCTCATTACTCGGATGGTTGTGAGCCACCATGTGGCTGCTGGGATTTGAACTCAGGACCTTTGGAAGAGCAGTCAATGCTCTTAACTGCTGAGCCATCTTTCCAGCTCCCCGGCCTGCTTTTTTTTTTTTCCCCGAGACAAGGTTTCTCTGTGTAGCTCTGGCTGTCCTGGAACTCACTCATTCTGTAGACTAGGCTGGCCTCGAACTCAGAAATCTGCCTGCCTCTGCCTCCCAAGTGCTGGGATTAAAGCCACCGCCTGGCCAGGCCCGCTTTTTAATAGGGACAACTGAAAGCTTTGAAAACTTGCTGGTATCCTAGCATTCCCTGCAGAAGCCAGCAGGCTTTGAACTGAAAATATACTAACCTCCTTCTGAAAGCATTAGTTTGGTGGTATAAAGAACACTACTACTCCAGAGTGTAAGGACAGTGGCCACAAACAGTTTTTAGTTGGTATCCAAAAGACATTTCTATGTCAACAAGGTTTTCCTTGAGCAAAGACTGGGATAGCTGCTACACAAGAACATCATTTGTTCTTAAATTGGGATTGTTGTACACCCCACAGGAGAGCCTTCTGGCTCCTTAAAGCACTTACAATCTGTTGCATATGGTAACAAATGGCAGAGAGGCAGAGGCAGGAGGTTCTCTCCAAGTTTCAGGTCAACCAGGATTACAGAACCAGACCTTGTCTCAAGAGATAAAGCTAGCTCTGTATTTCTGCTTCTTACACGGCCATAGGAACTGTAACAATCCTTCTCCATCTGCAGCTCTGGTCTGATTAGATGTGAAGGAATTGGGCTACGATGTGGGGAAATCGGGTTCAACAAAGTCTTAAGGTCCACGGATCTTACAAAATGCTTACGTTTATTTTTCTCTGATAAGGTGAAAATTTTCCCATCCACACTGCTTGAAGGCAAGGGCTACATTTTTCGCTGTTTATGCTTGGGGTTGGTCTTACAGAGGACAAACAAGCGCCCACGCCTCCTCACCATGTAGCAGTCTCTACAGCGTTTCTTGACGACACCCTTGGTTTTGAAGCCCAGTGAGGGCTGCAAGGACGGCAAGGGACGGCCAGAGAGAAATGAGAGCACCTCTGCGCAGGGTTTGGCCTTTGGCAACGTCCCCAGCAAAAACGAGGAGAAAGTTCGGGGCTTCACCGCGAGGCGACTCAGATGCAGGAACGGGTCCACCACCGAAGCCACCACTCTCCGGACAAGCAGGGCGGCCATGCTGAGCCCAGACCTGGGGGGAGAAGCGTGGTCATCCGGTGCTGCACGTCTGACTATCCTTAGGCCCTCCTCTATCAAGGTCATTTGGCGTCAGAAGTCAAAGCACACTGGCCAGGGTTGCACTCCAGGCTCCGCGTCCCCACGTGCCCCGGCCTGCGCGCTCCCGGGAAGCCGCAGACGCCAGAGGCTCAGCCCCGCCAGGGACCCCGCCCGCACTCCCAGCCAGCAGCTCTGGCACGCCCCTCTGCCTGCCCCCACGGAACCTGGGACCCACACCTGGGAAGGGGTGCCACCAGCGGAGACGGCCACAATCAACTTCGGGCGCCGGCTACCGAAGCTTCCGCGTCTGCGCAGTGAAAGCCGGACGCCGCCAGGATGAAAGATGGCGTAGGGTCACGTGGGATTACGTGTGCCCTGCAGAGGAGAACTAAGGCGCATGCTTCCGCAGATGAAGCGGTCCTTGTCTGCGTATTCTTTATCCAGAATCCTGCACTCTAAGCTCTTCCTCTGCAGATGCTGGGACCACTACGTATTCGCAAGATCGGTGCCCATGGAAGAAGAAGAAAAAAAAAAGACAAAAAAGCAGGCTTTGACTGTAAAAGAAACCGCCAACAGCGAATATATTGGAAACAAAACCCAAAATCCAGACAAAATGTACAGGTTATATGTTTTCATTAAGTGACATTCTGGCACACATGAGAAAAGCCAGAAGAGCAAGTGCAGATTCTGCTCTAGCTAGTTAAGTCCCTACCCACAAACTATTAAAAGCAACAAGGGATGTGGAGTTTGACAGTGAACTCCACATAGCATCACAGGCTTCTACAGTTAATTCCCATATACACACACACACATGTATATATACAGTTAATTCCCATATATATGCCTTCTACAGTATGTGTGTGTGTGTGTGTGTGTGTGTGTGTGTGTGTGTGTGTATCAAATTTCAGGTAGCCCTCTCTGGCTCCCAGTCTCACACTTCACACTAAGTTCACTCAGCCCATTTTAGGACCTATGAGAATACTTTGACCTCAGAGTTCTATCAGAGAGGTGGCCTGGGAGTCACAAGGGTTTGCCATGCAAACCTGCAGACCTCAGTTCAATCCCCAGAACTCACATGGAAAAAGAGACCAACTTCCTCCAACTTTCACGTGTGCTCCGTGGCACCGGTGTATGTGAACTCGTGTGTTCGTGTGTATGTGTGTGTGTGTGTGTGTGTGTGTGTGTGTGTGTGTATGAACACATAAACAGGGGGTGTTAGAATTTAAATAGAGACTCATCAGGCTGGAGAGATGGCTTAGTGGCTAAGAGCACCTACTGCTCCTGCAGAGAACCATCATTCTGTTCCCAGCACCCATACAACTGCTCAAACGGTCTGTAACTCGACCTGTCAGGAGATCCTGTGCCCTTTTCTTGGTACCAGGTACTCCCACACATGGCCATATATAAATGTATATACTCATACATATAAAATAAAAGAAATCCTTTAAAAAGAGGGAGAAAGAGATAAATCTGCAGAACAGGGTGTGGTGACATAAGGCAGGAAGATGGTGAGTGTTTAGGTTAGCCTGGGCTATAGAGCTTAAGGCTAGCCCGGGCATCTTAAGTCCGTATTTATTGGGGCAATTTTCAATTTTGTGAGGCCTTTGTCCTTGTGTCTTAGGGTCCTCTCTGGTCAGCCCTTTCGTCTTCAGACTCATCTAGTCCTTATGGTATGGCAGAGCACAAAAAGGTAGATGCCAGGTCATTAACCTCCGATCCTGGCCAAGAGATCCCAAACAACACATGCTAGCTTCTGGTATTTTCTCAGAATTCGTGACCCGGCCCTGCTCTCAGTCTGGGGTCCCACCTGTCTACTTCTGAGCAAAGTTGCTCATTCTACTTTGGGTTTGACAGTGTATGTTGTTCTGAGGAAGGTTCTGACTCAGAGTCAAATGAGACAGGCGAGGCCAACAACATTCTCCAGAGTTACAGACTGCGATTCTCATCAGGTCTCTTTACATAGCAGAGCTTTTCGGGACTGCTTTCCCATACTGGGTAAACTCCTTTACAGTCTAACTGGAAACTTTACTACTGTTGCGTTGCAAAACTGGTCAGAAATCATCCTTCCCCACCCCAACGTACAGGACCAGGAAAGTTGACTGCATGTGCTGTTTCTTCTGTTGAACAACATATTTCTTTACTCGAAAAAAAGCAAAAATAACAACAACAACAAAAACACGTAAACTCTGCATTTTCTTCATTGCCATAAAAGTGCACACAGCGCATCTTCATTTTCCGTCCTCCACTGCCTTTGTCTCGGTAGAAACCTTTGAAAAGCGTGCACAGTGAAGCCACGGCTCAGCATCCCAGCCAGGTGCATCACCCGCCCCACCAGCAGCCCAGTCGCCCAGCCGCCCAGCCGCTCAGTCACAGGACGAAATAAGTTCCACAGATACTCCCGGCCGACTGCTGTGCGCCTGCGCCGGCGCTTTGTACGCCAAGCCGGGTCAAGAGTCACCGGCAAGATGGCGGCGGCGCTGACCTTCCGCCGGCTGTTTGCTCTCCCCAGGGCTGCGCGGGGTTTCGGGGTGCGAGTGTCGCCAAGCGGGGAGAAGATCACGCATACCGGCCAGGTAACGGCCGCGCCCGCCATGCCTGGAACCCAAGACTGACGGTAGCAGGGAGCGTAGCAAGGTGTGCTTCTGCCAGGCTAGCGCGCGGCACTACTGGGCTCACCTTGGGGTGCAGTCCGCTGCCCAGCTCCGATTTCTAGCTGGTGGCTTTTGGTCGGGAGTTGGATCTCCTCATTCTTTAGGCCAAATCTTTATATTAAGTTCAAAGTTTTAACTATGGTTATTGTGTTTTGGACCCCCCCCCCCCCGGGCTGAGGTGCATATTTTACATATCAAAGGAGACCTGGCATCCTGGTTCTCCCAGCATTCCTCAGTCCCTACCTGGCATACCCTGGCCCTAACCCTGAACTTTCCAGCCCAGGGGCTGTACTGCACTTTTCCCAGAGGATCCTCCCTATATAATCTAGACATTTTGTTTTCTCTCACCCTGTCTTTTTTTACTCTTCTTGAGCACACGTCCTTTCTCTTTTCCCCCCACTCCCTCCGGTCCCCATGGTGACTTCTCTGGCTTCAATCCTTGGAGCCAGTGAACTCGCCTGAGAGGAGCTTCCCAATAAACCTGCCTTTAATATAATCTAATCTGGCTTGAATTGGCTCATTTCACCAGTGGAGAAATAATCTATCAATAGTGTGTAAAGCAACCCTAGCGTTCAGTGAGTAGTGAACCAAAAAACGAGAAGCTATGTCTGCTGAAATGAAATCTCATCTATTGGAGTTGGCTACTTGTGAAGGCAGGAACTTTGTCTCCAGTCTGCACTCCAGTCAATCATCCCCATGAGACTATTCAGTACAAGTTCACTTTGCCTCGTAGTGGGTCTGTCTCTCCTCATCAATGGGTGTAGGCCGAGGAGAACATTGTTCTATAATATTTTCGATCAATATTATGCGACTTCATTTAGAATGCAGACTGTAAAAATAATAGATGGCCCATTTTTTCCAGGTGTATGATGAAAAAGACTACAGGAGGATTCGTTTTGTAGATCGTCAGAAAGAGGTAAATGAAAGATTTAAGAATTCATAAAACTTAAACAGGTTGAGCAACTCTAATGTCGGAAGTGTATTGAGCACTAATATACCACAGTGAATTCTGCACCCTACTTGGGTGGTGGATTGTAACGAAAACACAGGCACAATTGAGATATTGCATAAAAAAGTACCTTCAAGCTCTGTGTAAGGTGTAAAGAAACAAGTGGATTTCATGTTTATACTTGGGCCCATCTTTAAGGTAGCTTGTGTTCCTCAAAGGTATTTGATCTTTGAGGTAGCTCTCCAGTATCAGGCTTCTCCCAGAAGTGGTACTTAGCATGTGCCAGCTTAACATGGAAGAAGCTAAAGAAATCCTCACATATTACAACCACCCTAGAAAACCCAGAGTCCTAAATATAAATTGTGTCAACTTTTTTTTTCCCTTTCCTCTCAGACTTCAGAGTGTCCTAGAACAGTAGTTCAGGTTTTCATAAGCATAATATTGTTTCCAGACTGGTACTTGTCATAGCATTTTTTTATTGCTGAGATAAAACACTATGACCCAAAGCAGCTTGGGAACAAAAGGGTTTCATTTTATAACTCTCAGGTCATATTCCTGAAGGAAGTCACGGCAGGAACTTGAGGCAGGGACTGATGCAGAGGCCATGGAGGAGTGCTGCTTACTGGCTTACACTTTATGTTTTGCTCAGCCTGTTTTCTTTTTTTCTTTTTCAAGCAGGGTTTCTCTGTATAGCCCTGACTGTCCTGGAACTCACTGTGTAGACCAGGCTGGCCTCGAACTCAGAGATCCGCCTGTCTTTGCCTCCCAAGTGCTGGGATTAAAGGCTTTTTTTTTTTTAAAGTTTGCTTTTTTTTTTTTTAAAGATTTATTTATTTGTTATATGTGAGTACACTGTAGCTATCTTCAGACACTCCAGAAGAGGGCATCAGATCTCATTATGGATGGTTGTGAGCCACCATGTGGTTGCTGAGATTTGAACTCAGGACCTTAGGAAGAACAGTCAGTGCTCTTAATCGCTGAGCCATCTCTCCAGCCCCTCATCCTGTTTTCTTATGGCACCTAGGACCACCATCCAGTCCAGGGGTGGCATTGCCCATAGTGAGCTAGGCCCTCCCACATCAATTAGCCAAGAAAATGCCCCACAGACTTGCCTCAGGCTAATCATGTGGAAGCATTTTCTCAATTAAGAGTTCTTCCCAGATGACCCTAGAGTATGTCAAGTTGAAACTAGCCAGCAGAATCCCTCTTAGATTAAAGGAAGACATACTATTAAAATTTACTCTTCTGATGACTTTTTTGAGGTAAGATTTTTGTAGTTTTCATCAAATTAATTGTACTATGCTCTCCCAGGGATAACCAGTAGATTCAGTCTCCCACATAGTAGATTCAGTCATTTAGTTCAGACACGTGTAACTATCCTGCTAGGGAAAGAATAGAAGGCTGTGGTCTCCTCTGTCTATGTAGCCTGTTTGTCTGTGACATTTGTGTCTACAGCTCCTGGTTTCTTCCTTGCAATATTTGGTAGTTCACAGTGTGTCCGCTGTGGCTCCAGAATTGTTTGCCTTCCATGTCTGCCTTCAGTCACACTCTTTACCTTTGCAGTCAGCTTTTTGTTGTTGTTGTTGTTGTTGTTGTTGTTCTACCATATCCTAGCTCCGAGTTCCCCCGCCCTCTCTGATCTTGGCTACATTATCCCAGTGACTAGTTTTTGCGTTCTATGTAGCAGACTCACTTGCTATGCATTAGTTATCTGTGAGGTCATATTTTCAAGTTTCAGCCAGAATCCTAATATGCCTAATAAGAGGCACAGCAAGAAGGATTCTGAAGTCCACTCCAGGTTCAGTGAAAGAATGCTGGGGTTGGTTCTAATGTCTGCCAGGAGAGAGAGGGCACAAGGGGTGGGTGGGAGATATGAATGTGTCTATGCATGCATGAGTGTGTGTGTGTGTGTGTGTGTGTGTGTGTGGTGTGTCTGTGTTAAGTGGGTGGAAGTCAGTGAACTTATATGCTAGCACAGTTTCAGGGTGCGTAGCATAGGCTGCTACTTCTCAAGTTCAGTTTTCTCATTTGTAACTTTGAGTGTTTTTCAAAGTGTTTGTCACTATAGGTGTCCAAGAGATGGATTGCCTTGGGAGTAGCAACCTCTGCTCTTAGCGTGGCAGGACACATCTCTGTTTACTTTTCGGTGCTGCTGTATATCCTCATCATTGTGGCCTTTGCATGTGCTCCTTCCTACTGCCCTTCAATGAGGTGTCAGACACCTGCGTACACCCCTTGCTGTGCATACCTCCTGCCTCCAGTCCTCCAGTGTGGTGTTGTGTATGGGATAATTGAGTACACTATCATGACAGTTATTTTCTCCAGCTAGCTGTGCAAATGTGACTTCGGAAGTTGGACACTAATGCATATTGAGAGGATGGGCAGGCTCAGCGGCTTTTATTTTGCAACGTGCTCCTGAAGATGGGGAGTTCTGTCCCAGTAGAGGTGCCAGCAAGTGTCCTGGACATTAACAGGTGCTGTTATTGAGGGTGCGGCTGGACTCTGAATCCTCACTTTGCCAAGCGTCTTGTGGTAGGGCTGTGGGTCAAGCAGCTGTGGAGCAGATGTGTCCTGAAGCCCCGAGCATGGTCTCCAGCTTCGTTGTCCTTGTGGTTTCTGGGTAGCCTGGTGGAGGGTCACAGGGAAGTTTAAAGGTAAACGGAAATGTTAGAGCCCATGTGGTGGGACAGAAACACTGTGCTGACAGGGAGCTAGCTGGCCTGTTCCTGCCCTGCTTTGATGGGTGGTACTCAGACTCACTAGTGTCCTGACGCCTTGTCCTGGTATAGCTCTGTCTGTCTGGGTACATATTTCTCTGGTGAACACTTGTTCACCAGAACAGGTCTGCAGAAGAAGGCGTGAGTCCCACGTACACTCTTCCTGATGGCTGTGCTTGGCCTTACAGAATTGGTGAACCATGTTGGAACCTGAGTGCTTACTCAGCTCCTCATTTTCAGAGGGCTCCCCCAGATGCTGCAGTTCTGTATTTGCACTGAAGTGTGCAGTTTCTCTCCCCTGAACATTCTTTGACTAGATTTCCTCTATTTCTAGCCTGAGTTTTATCAGTCATAGGTTGGGTAATAAGATGTATTTGGATTTGATTGGAGGATTGTGGATGACAGGATACTGGACAGTTGGACCAGCTCTGCTAGAAGGCTGGGAAGTGTTCGAGAGGATCCTGGCCGGCCGTGACCTGAGGGTTTCGGTGCCCGC
This sequence comes from Mastomys coucha, assembly GCF_008632895.1. Taxonomy (NCBI): domain Eukaryota; kingdom Metazoa; phylum Chordata; class Mammalia; order Rodentia; family Muridae; genus Mastomys; species Mastomys coucha. The sequence continues at coordinate 34,677,579 of NW_022196914.1, read as the reverse complement.
AGGGGACTCAGGATCTGGGTCTTCAGTGCATTTACATCCTGAGAGGATGTATCAGTGCTTCTTACCTTGTAAAAAAGGGGTCAGAACTCAGACCTGATGTCGTAGATCAGATGGTACCCTGGGACCCCTGAATGAAGAAGAGGAAGAGCAGTTGTTACTTGATTGTCAGGCATGTACTAACTATAGTATAGTCCTCTTGAGGGGTGTGGTGGCAGCAGTGTTGCCCACAGTTGAGGACTTTTTGCTGTCTCTGGTGTCATATTCTGGACTGCCAGCCGAGTATGTTTCTCCCTGCAGGAGCTCAGGCCTTCATCTCTGGGACTGGTGGACATCTAGTAGTCAAAGACAAGGAAAACACAGAAGGTCAGGGAGCCCTGACTTCTGAGCTGCTGCTGCCTCAGCTCCTTAGAAGGCAGGTATCACTCAACAGTTTGAAACTAAGCAGTTGGGCCAAGTATAGGACACTTGAGATTGGGTCTGTTGTACATATCTCTGTTGATTTTCTGTTGTCAAGGTTGAGAAACAGACTTCCCTAAGGGACAGACTCTCCTCGGAGTCATGACCATAAAGTAACCAGAGTTTAGAAGGCCAGGGCCTGTCAGAAACGCTGGTGATAAGTCAGGATCTCAGGACGGTGTTTATTAATAAATTCATAACCCCGACCTGGGGCCAGTGGTGTAACTTCTCTCCAAGGCAAGTGCAAATTTCAACAGCCCAGGACAAAGCCAACAGTCACACACACAGTTGAAGGCTGCTGTGGGCCCTACTCCACTTGTGCCTGTGATTAAAGGTTACACACATGTGTACACACGGTGTCTGAATGATAATTGACTCAAGCTTTGAGTTAATTTTACACTGATAGCCTTCCACTCAGGGAACTTCCACCTCACAGCATTGGGTAGTTATTCGGGTGTCATGCAGCCTCAGTAGTACATTGATCCTGATGTATTTCATAACATCCTGTTTTATCTTTAGTAATTCCATTCTAGTGTGAAATAAAGGAACATACTCTATAGGAAACCAGATTATAGACAAATGAACTTGACCCCAGGTAGCCTTCTGCTAAGCCAGCTGACCATCAAGAAGGAAATGAAAGAGTGGCTCTCAAATTTCACTTCACTCCCATGTAAAGGACACATGTCACAGTGTTGGACAGCTTAGGCACTGTGAGGGTGTGTGACAGTCCTTCCTGGTGGCTTTCTCTGGAGCCGTGGCAGTGCTTTTCCCCCTTGTCTCTGGTGGAAGAAGCAGGGCAGGGCCTGGTTGAGCACAGTGTACACTTGATATGTGGTTGGGGTGTTTGCCACCCGGGTTCTTTGTATTCCTGCCTTGAGCCAAGTTCCAAGGAGCAGATGCTAATCATGGGAGGCCAGGGCTGCCCTGGAGTAGTGATTAAATGACAGGAGGGCAGGCACCTGTCAGTCACCATCGTGGAGGTGTCAGCTGTCCTTCCCACTAGGAGACGGCCAGGCATTGCAACTGCTCTGATGGATTCCTGTGAGTTTGTTAGTGCGGCCTCTGTGACATGCTGTCACCTGTGCAGACTCATAGGATTTACACTGTGGGGCTTTATTTGTATTGTTGCTGCCTTTACCGCAGAGTGCATAGAACAAGCAGCCTTTCCTGGCTGTTCTAGATGCTTGTGTCAAGGAGTACCTGTCACAGGGGACTGTGATCACAAAGACTGTTCATGGGGGACTGTTGAGAGAGGACTGTTCACAGGGGACGGTGATATGGAGGACTTTCTTCATAGGCTACTGTGTTCACAGAGGATTGTATTCATGGGGACTGTATATGGGGAGCAGAGCATGTTGAATTGCAGCTGGAGAATATGCTTAATGCTCTTTTGCTGCAGCACACATCCACTTCCAGTGTCTTCCATAATGTTTACAGTGCTGAACCACAAAGGGGAGGCTGCACTAAGCGGTAATTTATAATTGATAATGTACCCTAAGCATAGCTAATTCTTCCCAGAATGTACATGTTTCTATGAGTGTGGGTCTCAGGGATCTGGTGAGAAGGGCCAGTGTCCTATCTTTATGGCAGTGATGTTTCCCCTGCACTCAGTTTACCAAAACTGACCCCAGAAATGTAGGACTAAGTCAGACCAGTATCCATAAAGAAGCAAAGTATTGACATGGCCACATAACACCGGGCCCTGATGACTTCATAGGTGGATTCTCTCAGAGTGATCCAGTACTTCTTGCTTTATTTATGAATAGACAGCTTGGTGGAAAGCTTTGAGATTCTTGTCACAGACAAGTGACCACAGACAGTGCTACAGTGGCAGCTGGTATTGACAGACTAGAGTCCAGAGGGCACATGACCCCAGCAGTGAGTGAGTCTGAGAATCAAATTTAAGAACACTCTAGTTACAAAGAGAAAGGGGTGTGGGGATGGCCAGGGCCAGAGACCACAGCAAAGAGCCACCATAGCTTCTTCCTCTGGGCCTGGGGAACGTGGACAGTAGTCACTGGTCAGTCAGTGGAATGGGATGGGGCTTCCGTAATCTAGACAATCTAGACTGTTTCACCTGTATTCCATTATTGTTACCTGAGGTCACATTCTGTGGAAATGCACATGGCAATGTATAGAGGCCCAGGCAGAGTGGTCGCCTATACTCTATTGTGTTTGAGAGAAGTGTGAGTGTGTGTGGGGAGAGCTGGTATGAAACAGAGCAGGCGACACAAAACGAGTTCAAGTCTCAGCAGTTACCAGATCCAAGGGAGGACAAGGGGAGAACTCATTCTGTTCCAAGTCTGAAAGTTTGGAATAATATTCCATTGCTGGGACACATGGTGTGTGCCTGCCTGTGTTTAGTTGACTCAGTTCTGTTTTTTTTTTTTTTTTTTTTTTTTTGGTTTTTTGAGACAGGGTTTCTCTGTGTAGCCCTGGCTGTCCTGGAACTCATTTTGTAGACCAGGCTGGCCTCGAACTCAGAAATCCACCTGTCTCTGCCTCCCAAGTGCTGGGATTAAAGGTGTGTGCCACCACCGCCCGGCGACTCAGTTGTGTATTGAATTATGTCATTGCTCATTTGACTTCATGGATTTGGGTGGGTGCTGTACACATAAGTTGTGTGAAATTTCAAAGATTTTGTGTTTCTTCTCTTTCCTCATTCTAGGTGAATGAGAACTTTGCCATTGATTTGATAGCACAACAGCCTGTGAATGAGGTGGACCACCGTATCATAGCCTGCGACGGAGGGGGCGGTGCCCTGGGCCACCCCAAGGTGTACATCAACTTGGTAAGGAGTTAAGCAGCTTGCTATTTCTCTGTGCTCACTTCCCCTCCCAGCCATCTGCACTGGCTCTTTGGGCGTCCCAGTTACCAGCCATAGCTCAAAGTTCAGCCTGCCTTGTGTTTTCATGGGAGTTTCTAGTTGACAGTGTATTTCAAGTTCAACCTGATTTCAATGTGCTGTCTAATTGGGATTTTGGAGGTAAAATATAAAAACATGAGATATTTCCTTTTGAATTTTTTCAGGACAAAGAAACAAAAACAGGGACGTGTGGCTACTGTGGCCTACAGTTCAAGCAGCACCATCACTAGTGTGGGCTGTGTCCTGGTCCTCTGAGTCCTGTGGAGCATCTCTACGCTTGGTGTTCTGTATGAGGTCATTGTTCTGTGAATGGTGCCCCTTGTTATGAATAAAGGTTGCTTCCACCATGGACAGTTGAGTTGTTTCTTCCTTTCATAGTGTCATAATGTCAAACATGAGCAGGAGCAGCTTTGCTTCTGGAGCGGCCTCTCCTCCAGTGCTGGCTGTCAAGTGTGGGCACCAGGTGCTCAAGCAGCTGGATCACCAGGGAAGGGCCCAGCAGCTGCCAGTTAGAAATCAACCCACTCCAGTCCCCAACATCTCACTTAAAGGAAAACAAAACAAATGCTGAGAGGGACACAACAAAGGCTTAACAGTATTAACTGTGCCTTAGTGCCTAACAGTGTGCCCACGTTCCAGATTGCAGGCCAATGTGGGCTCCTCCACTCAAAGATGCGGGAAACTCAAAGGAGGACATGCTGCCACAAGACAGGATACTCAGGCACGAGAAAGGGTACAACTAAGCTAGTTCTGATTTAAAAAAAGAATAGGATACAAATGCCTTCTTACATCTCTGCAAGTGAATGGGGATGGGAGTGGGGGAAAGGAGAGACATAAGAAGCCATTTGTATCCTATTTCCCAGGAGAGAAAATGGGAAAAATCTAAAGCTTAGCAAGTAAAAGGAAGCCTTTTGTATGTATTCTTTAGTTTTTTAAATTAAAATACTTTTACTTATGTATGGTATATGCAGGTGAGTATAACACCTATGGATACCAGAAAAAAGCACTGGGTTTCCTGGAGCTGGAGTTACCAAGAGCAGAATGGGCTCTTCACCACTGAGCCATCTCACCCACCCAAAGTTGTAAGTGTTTGTTACTGTAATCCTGCATACGCACAACGTGCATGGTGACCATTCTCCCCCATCTCTCAATTCCTACAAATTTTTTATGTTCCTGTCTGGTTATTCGGCCCACTGAGATTAAGGGTCATCTGTGTGACCATGGGCTTGGAGAAGTCTGCCAGTCCCTGTGGATTCCGCATCATACTATGTGGAAGACTACACAAGGCCGTTGTAGCTGGCATGAGCCGTTGAGATGTCTGAGCAGAGGGGCATGCTGTGGTGTGGAAGAGTGAGTTGTATAGTTTCAATGCTTCCTGTCTGTGATGAAATAAGTCATGTCTTACTTAGGATTTTTATTGCTGTGAAGAGAAACCATGACCAAGGCAACTCGTATAAAGGACAACGTTTAGTTGGGGCTGGCTCACAGGTTCAAAGGTTCAGTCCATTATCATCATGGCAGGAAGCATAGCAGTATGCAAGGCAAATGTGCCGTAGAAGCTGAGAGTTCTACATCTTGATCCAATGGCAGCCAGGAGGAGACTGTCTTCTATGGGCAGCAGAAGGAGGCTCCTTTCATATACTGGGCAGAGCTTTAGCCTAGGAGGAGACCTCCAGACCCTCCCCCACAGTGACACACTTCCTCGAACAAGGCTACACCTCCTCCAATAAGGCCACACTTCCTAATAGTGCCACCTCCCATGGGCTAAGCATATTCAAACCACCACAAGTCATATGGGATCTCCAAGGAATAGATCTGAGAGTGCCAAGACCACTCGTGGTTGTGTCCCTGCATCACCACCAATGGATCTTTAAGTGTTCCCTGCCCACAATCATTGTATATGCCTCTGTGAGACGATCATGGTCATGTATGGAGGCTGAGGTCTGTAAACTGACTGTATGAGCACCCCAGCAGACATTCCCAAAGTCTGGTGTATGAGTAGGGCTTGCTGGGAGCACCAACTCCTAGCCAACACAGGCAGGGCACTGGAGCGAGCATGTGTGTGGAGAATGAAGTGCGTTCCATCAAAACAGGAACTTTTGACTCATTCCGTTTGATTCCAAGTGGATGGAATCTGAAAGCAGTTGCCATCAGCTATGCTCAAGTCTGACAAAGCAGACTTCAAAATCACTAGGCAGAAGAAAATGTCTACGTGTTGTGTGGCTGGATGGCACAAGCAGAGGCTCTGATTGGAAATCAGCACCCACCTGAAAGTTGTCTCTGGCTTGCCAGTCTCCGCTGGTTTCATTCCTCTGCTTTCATTTCTACCTATTTTCAACTACTAGATCTTTTTTCCTCCCATTTATTTGCTGTGCTCTTCCTAACTTCCTCAGTTGGGTAATTTATTTTGTCAATGTGAAGCTTTTCTTTTTCTTATATTTAAAGCTATGACTTTCCCTTTAGTCTCATTTTTAGCTACATCCCCCAGTGACAGAAGGTTGGCACTTCATTACGCTCATTTATAAATATGTTAGGCACGTGGATTTTTCTTTGTGTGAAGGAACTCTAACTCAGGGCCTTATACATGTTAGGCAGACACTCCCCCACTGAGCTACACCTTCAGCACCCAGCCTGAATACATTACAAATGTGTTACGTAGGGGTACCTTAGGTTACTATTGCTGTGATAGAACACCATAACCAAAGCAAGTGATGAGGAAAGGGTTTATGTGGCTTACACTTCCACAGCACTTTCACTGTCAAAGGAAGTCAGGACAGGAACTCAAAACAGTTCAGGAACCTGGAGGCAGGAGCTGACACAGAGGCCATGGAGGAGTGCTGCTGACTGGCTTGGGTCCCCTGGCTCGCTCAGCCTGTCTTCTTATAGAACCCAGTGCCACCAGCCTCATTCACAATGAATGGGGTCCCACATCAATCATTAAATAAAATACACTACAGGCTAGCCTGCAACTGGATCTTACAGAGGCATTTTCTCAATTGAGGTTCCCTCCGCTCTGATGACTAGCTGTGTCAAGCTGACATGAAACCAGCCAGTACAAATACTAAAGCACATGGGGTACCTGATGAAAGCTTGTGCTAGCTTGTGTTACTGCCTCAGAATGTTCTCCGAGTACTTCCAATCATTTAAAGTCATCAAGGGAAGGGGGAAAATGATGTAACTATATTATACTCTCAAAAAGTAAAAAATAAAATTGAATTAGAAAATAAAATCAGTAAGGTTTGTTTCACAGTCCAGTGTGGTGGCTAATTTCTAGGAAAGTTTTGTATATACACATACATGTCTCACTGAAGGTCTCTTCCCAGCTCACCCTTTTCTTCTGTTTTAGATTCATTTACTATTTAGCTAGCTTTATTTTATTTTAGTCTTATCAAGCCTATGGTTGAGGTTGCTTTCAGCTTTCCTATCTTAATGTCTTTTCAGTGACTGGCCTCTGAGAGTTAGGAAGAGATTTTTTTCCCCTGTAACATTGTGCTTTCAAGCCTGTTTTCCAGCCCTTAGTTTGACCTTCATTTGGACATTCTGACTGATAAGATCTTCATTGTCAACCTGACAGGTTTAAAATGACCTACTAGACACCTCTGGGTCTCTGTGAGAGCCTTCCCAGAAAGCTCTAACTGAGGAGACAAGATGTGGGGGTGGTATCCTCTCAAGGACGGAGGCCCCAAAATGAATGAACGGCAGAAGGTAACAGGGCAACCCCTCCCGGCTTTCTGCCTGGGGTGCAGTGTGAGCATCCACTCCAAGCTCTTGTTGCTGCCTTGGCTTCCTGCCGTGGTGGACTGCACCCCGAGACTGCCAGTCAGGGTAAAGTGCTTCCTTGAGTGGCTGTTGGGTCTATTTCCATGGTGATGTCATATGTTTACTACGAGCGAGGCGAGGTCTGGTAGGAGCGTTGCTGTCCAGCGTAGGTGTTTTTGTTCCTTAGCTGGGGGTCTTATCCATTCTCATCTGATGTGATTACTTACACTCCAGTTTTAATCTTCAGTCTTTTTTTCTGCCTGGTTTGTCTCAGCTATTTCACACTCCTGCTGCTCCTTTGAGCAGGAGGATTATTTTATTATTCATGCTAGACACATCAGAAGTTTACTTCTCTTAGAAAAGTCACACACAAGCTGGAGAAAACGTCGGCAGCTTGCTTGGTGAGAACATCCTGGTCTTCTGCGACATAGGTGACAGGTCTACAGGAAAGTGGGCATGAGGAAGTAGTGAAGGTGCTGAAAGAAATGGAGGCCGAGGTGTGGGGAGGCACAGATAACCATCTGTGGTGAGCTGGCCTGGTGTCAGGCTGTGCTGTGAGCTATATACCTGAAAACTATGAAGACTTATATATAGGGATATTTGTGGAGGACTATTGGCAATGGACAGATCAGATTAAAAGTATAGTCCTGACTAGATTTCCTTGCTAATTCAATGAAATGACACAAAGGCATAGAAACTATATGATTCATTGTTGGCTAGAATATATGTGTGTGTGTGTGTGTGTGTGTGTGTGTGAATTGAGTGTTCATGAGTGTTCAGAAAATGCAAAATGCCTCCGATGCTGGCCATTCCGCAGCCATGTGTCTCATGTATATTCTCATCTACAGATATCTTTACTAGAACAGTGACTAGGAAATTCTGGGAATTAGGTTTAGGGGGTAGAGAAGGGGGAGGGTTGAGTATCTTTGTATATTTGAAATTTTGATAGTAAATGTGACATGTGAAAATATTGTTCCCATGCAAAAGATTTACAAAGAAAAAATATCTTACCAGTTACTGAAAATTTCAGAGAAGAGTAAAATTCTTCGTGTTTGATCAGCTACCATGTTGACACTGTAGTCTGTGGTGGTGACATGCTCACAGAACTGACCGCAGGTCCTGGTAAACCTCACACCTACTTCTGCATTGCACCATGCCCTACTGTAGTCTCTCACCATGCCCTGCTGCAGTCTCCCACCATGCCCTGCTGCAGTCTCCCACCATGCCCTGCTAC
>NW_022196914.1:34666959-34669254 GCF_008632895.1 Mastomys coucha | reverse complement strand
TCCCACCATGCCCTGCTGCAGTCTCCCACCATGCCCTGCTACAGTCTCCCACCATGCCCTGCTATAGTCTCCCACTACGCCCTACTGCATTTACCAAGTGAGTGGAAAAGGAGACTATGCTCTCTGAGTATTCGAATCACTGGCTGTCCTCTTCAGATTCTTCAGCAGTAATTGCTCTTGAATGTGCATATCTGCTTGTTTTCAGCCATCACTACCAGCTATGAAATATCCTCAATACTGGAAACTAGATAAATATGACTAGTAATACTGAATTTAAAAAACATACTTCCAGCAAAGTCATTCTGGATCTCACTGAGTCAGTGTTAGTTTTTTCTTTTTAAGATTTATTTTATGTGTATGAGTACACTGTAGCTGTACAGATGGCCGTGAGCCATTATGTGTATGGCTGCAGGGGATTGAACTCAGGACCTCTGCCGGCCCTGCTTGCTCTGGCCCCGCTTGCTCCGGTGTAATTCACTGCAGCTGTCTTCAGACACACCAGAAGAGGGTGTCCAATCTCATTATGGGTGGTTGTGAGCCACCATGTGGTTGCTGGGATCTGAACTCAGGACCTTTGGAAGAGCAGTCAGTGCTCTTACCCGCTGAGGCATCTTGCCAGCTGCACTGTTAGTTTTTTATTGTTTGAGATTTTCATACCTGCATCATGTGTTTTGATCACCTAGTCCTCCAATTCCAAGTTTATCTCCTACCACTTTATGTGCTCTTATGTGCTCTATTTTTAAAGCCATAGTGCTTAGTTTTAAAGCACTTAGTGCTGCCTATTTGCAGGTGGGTGTACGACAACCTACTGGGATGTGGATAGCTTCTCAGAGGCTGCATCCCTGAAGAGAACTATCTCTCCTTTCCCAGCAGCCATCAGTTCCCAGCAGCTCCTCAGCTAGGGTGGGACTTTGTGACAACCTCCCCATCTGTGAGGATCTGGTGCAGGTCTTGCGCACATAGTCACAGCTGTGGTGAGCTCATGTAGTGAGTTCACATATGGAAAACTGCTTCACTAAAGCACCACCAACACCCTTACAGTCTTTCTGCCCCTTCTTCCTTGGTGATCTCTGAGTGAGGGAGTGTGATACAGGAGCCCCGGTCATGGTCTCTTACTCTCTGCATACCTTCAGGAGCCCAAGTCATGGTCTCTTATTTTCTGCACACCTGAAGGAGCCCCATTTATATAGTCTCTTATTGTATGCACAGCAACCAGTTGTGGGTTTTTATGTTAATTGCCATTTACTGCAAAATGAAGGTTCTCTAATGAGTGTTGGGGAGTGCATGAGTCTATGGGAATAAAGGTAAGTACTTGGGGGCACTTTAATGCTCTGTCCATTTAGTGGAAGAGAGGCAGTGGCTTCTCGAGAATCTGTGACCTACCCAACCATAGAGTCTTGGCCCAATTAATCGTGTCAGGCATAAATTCCTTCTTGTGTAAAGGGCCTTAAATGTAATTAGAAGGTAATTGATTACCCCCGTAACATTGTGCCCCTATTGTAAGGGACACAACCTGTCAAGCCACAGAGTTCACAGATGGGTAAGAGTCTCGATGACTTCTCCCCTGGCAGCATGCAGAGCACCTTCCAGCACTATGAACCCCATCCTATGGGGACGATGCTTCCAGGTGAGTAGCAGCACACTTCTCCACTGTCTGGCTGACAGTATGGTGTCCTCAGCAATAGGGTCTTAACGTTAAGTTCTGTATGACAATTAACAGTGGTAATAACCTTTAATATTTGGGGAATTGTTCTGTTATGGGACCTCATGGACAACCCCTTGAAAAGAGGTGACCCATACTTGGCACTAGGCTTTTTATTTGCCATCTATAGTATCTGGGAGAAGCATTTTCCTCCCACATTATAAGGAATTCCAGTCAAAGTCTTGTGTGTGTGTGTATATGTGTGTGTGTGTGTGTGTGTGTAGGAAGCCTCTACAGTCTCTTTCAAAGGTTTTTAGTGTTATTCGTCCCTATATTCTATTCTTACGCTGGTGTCTTAGCGTTCTTTTGATGTGATGAGACAATATGATCACGGCAAATCTTATAAAGGAAAGCATTTCATTGTGGCTTGCTTACAGTTTTATAGGTCCAGTCCATTGTCATGGTGGGTTACATAGCTGAATGAAAGGAAGAAATTAAAAAAAGAAGGATATAACTGGTTCTGAGTTTGTGCTAGATGAATGAATAAAAGAAATAAAAGGGAAAGGACAAAGCTTTGTATGGTGGAGTACCACAGACCGGGGTTTCTCGCGGGAGCCCCTTGTTCCGCGGGACGAGGGATTCTGGCCAGGTGG
>NW_022196914.1:34654682-34666112 GCF_008632895.1 Mastomys coucha | reverse complement strand
AGGAGGCTGACTTTCCTTGAAGTTTTCGCCTCAAATACCGCCATCACGCAAGTGTGCGTGGCAGTGGAGTAGAAATTTTATTGTAGATAAAAGGGAGATCATAGCCAGACACAAGGATATCTGACACAAGATAGACACAAGAGTTCAGAGTGGCCATGACCCGAGCCATGTAAGGAGAGAGAAGGGGGAAGGGAAGAGCCAGATCAAGAGGCCAGAAAGGTAAAAGGTAGATGAAAAAGGGCCAGATAACCAAAATGCCTGGATTATGTAGGGATGGACAGCCCAGCCCCAGGGCTGGAGAAATTTAGGGTAGGGAGCAGGTTATGCCAGCCAGGAGGGCCCTGTAACAGGTAAGGATTGAATGATGCTGGGGGAGCCTGAAGGCCAGGTCTGCTTTGGGATGTTAGATAGGCACCTCAGCTGTTTGTCCTGGATTTGAGACCAAACAGAGAAGTAGCTGAATGCTCTACATCCCAGGCTGCAGGAAGAGAGACACTCTGGGACTGGCTTGGGCTTTTGAAACCGCAAAGCCCGCCCCCATGACTCACTTCCTTCAACAAGGCCGCACCTCTTAATCTCAACTAGTGCCACTCCCTAGTGTGTGAACATTCCGATATATGAGCCCATAGGGGCCATTCTCACGCAAACCACCCAGCTAGACTCCAAACCCCTCCCCCACTTAGGGATTTCTGCTCCGTTATTCCCCTTTCCCACTTCATACCACCCGTGTTCCACCCCCATGCCTTGAATCTTGCCTCCCCCTGTACACGGCCCCTTACTATTTCCTGAAGAGTCAATCCACACATGAGAGGAAATGTGACGTTTGTCTTCCTGGGTCTGGGTCGCCTCACTCAGGATGATTGTTTCTAGCTCCATCCATTTACTGTGAATTTTGCCATTTTGTTTTCTTTACAGCTGGATAAAATTCGTTTGTATGAATGTGTCACATTCTCATTATCCACTCTTCAGCTGAAGAACACAGAGGCTGTTTCCATTTCCTGGCTATTGTGAATACAGCAGCAGTGAACAGGAATAAGGAAGTATCTCTGTAGTAGAATAGAGTCCTTCGGGAATATGTCCAGGAGTGAGACACCTGGTTCTCATGGTAGATCTTTCTCAGTTTTTGAGGAACATCCACACTGGTTTTCCTAGTGGCTGCATCTGTTTGTGCTCCCACCAGCAGTGAGTGAGTGTTTATCTCTCCTTATATCCATGCAAGCATTTCTTGGAATTTTTCAATTTTAGCTATTCTGACTAAGGGGGGTATTAATTTGTCCTGAGAATCAATACTACATGCAGGGCTAGACAAGGGAAAGCTTGGGTCTCCCAGAGCATCCTGGCTCTGGCAAGCTTTCATTCTTTTCACCTTCTATCAGGACCCAACCTGAATCCAGGTGGCTGAACTCCTGAGGAAGAATATGGAAGTGACCTTCACATTAGGGGCTACTCATGCAGAGCTTCTCACCTGACATGTGCTCTACGTGACACCAATGGGTTATTAGCAAGCAGGACACTTTCTGGAAGTTGGTTCTTTCTAGAAAGGGGGCAACAGCTCCACCCGATAGACCAAGGCACACTCAAGCTACTTGTTTGCTTATAGCAGGTTTAGGAAGGGACAGAGCCACTGAGGCCATGCTGGGCTGTATCTGCATGGGGGCTCATGGTTTCTAGGTGTCTGTACACATCTACACAGCCTCACCTGAACATGTGCCTAGAAGCCACCATGCCTGATGCTTCACTGTGTTCACAGATGCTGGTTTGGCCTGTGTTCTAATACTCCAAGGTTAACCTGCCTCCTGTACATTCTGGGGATGGTCCCTCCATGCGCAGTGACAATACACTGGGAGCTTGTAAGACAGACAAGCAGCACTTGGCCCAGAGCCCCCATCTGAGCATCCCTGATGGCATGACAGCCCCACTCCCAGCTCACACACTGTCCAGGGCTCCCAGCTATATGTGTTGCTCAACCTGACAGGATAGGAGTCTGAATAATAGCTTAGAAGTTATTCAAAGATGGGGCTGAGACATTAGGAAAATAGAAGGATGGGAAGAGGAGGCAAGGACTTGGGGGAGGGATCTCAACTTAACACGGGGACTGGAGGAGTCTGGGGACCTATGGCTGCCCATGGACTGGAGATTTTTCGAAGGCCAGGCTGGACTGGTGAAATTCAACCTTACCATAGCTATCCTTACCTTTTCTTGAACTGTTACTTTCTAAGTCTGAGTGGTAGGTGCTTTCTGTGGAGGACCATGTTCACCCAGCTCTGAAGACATCTGGGCGAACACTTCTGGCATGCCCTGGCTGAGCTGTAGCTGTGGATACACTTCGCAGCTTTCTCAGGGTTGAGCATGTACTGCCTTACAGGGCAGATGGTAGTGTTGGAAGTGAATAATAATTTCAGGAATAGAAGAAAGATAAACTTAAACATTGGGGTTTCCTACGGCTCTGCCGAGGATAAGGACTGGTCCTCAGGTGGTGAGTAAAAAGTTGTCTTGTCAGGGCAGCAGCTCCTAGATAGGGTACCCCAGTCCTAAACAAGGGGCAGGATCTGAGATCAGGGGACGCTTCTCCAAGAACGTAAGGTGAGTGCTGAGCAGGGAGCTTTGGACGCTGTTCTGTCTTCTACCACCACACAGAACCTTCTGGAAAATATCATCAGTCGTGGGATCTGGTGCAAAGACAGGAATGTGGACTAATGTTTCCTAGAGGGCCCTATTGCCTGGACACCCCAGCTTCCAGGCACAGGCCTTGATCCTTCCCCACCGGTCCCTGCAGGGAGCAGTCGTCTGCATTTCCTTGGGTTGGTCAAGGGTGGTTCTGGGATGAGGCCAGCATTCAGGCCTAGCTGGCCCCTGCCTGTCCACCAGAGGGCAGTAGTGCACAGCTGTCCTCCTGGTCTCAGTAACAGGGACCCCCAGAGGCTGGGGTGCTGGGTCCAAATCCTTGGAGATGACCACACCTGACACTGTGCAGAGGGCCAGGGTCTGCAGATGACACTGCTTTTGAAATCCGCTCTTGGGAACATAAGCAGATATTTGGAGAGCTATCTAAAAGCCAAAGGAAGCAAGGCTCTGTTTCCCCAAAGCAGGTGCAGCCTCTCAGGGAGCCCCTCCTCTAGCAAGACAGGAGTAAGGGAAATGGAGACCCTTCAAAGGTAGAATGAGCCAGGGTTTGAGCTCTCACCCCTGAATAGTGCCTTGATCTTGCCCAGCGGAGGGCACGCCCAGCTTGGTGTGTGGGTGGCAGCCTTCCCTTCAGAAGAGGCGGGCGCTGGGCGCTGAGCCCCCTAGCCGCTGTGTCTTCCCAGTCTTTGAGCTCCAGCACCACCTCATCCCGGTTGCCATGAGGGTAGCCTGTTACTGCACCAAGGAGATGATCCGTGAGGCTGCAGACCACTGTGACGGCCAGCAAGGCGTGCTGGCCACCGAGACAGAAGACAGCTCACGGGGATGGAGGCTGAGAGTTCCTGCAAGGTACTCCAGTGCTCACACTCACCTCCCCTCTCCTCGGGGGCCATTCTAGTATTACAGTGCTAATCCACCAGACACGGGGGATTTTAAATTTCATTTTTGTGCAGTTATTTAAAGTTTAAACTGATAATGTCTAACCCAATTAAATTCCAGTCAATCGTGCTCTAAATGCACTAAGTCTTGTGAAATATGAATGAGGTGTCCCCCGCGCTCCTTAACGACTTAATCTCCATGCTGAGTCTCTGCTCTTGGGATTACTGTGTCGAAGCTAGGAATGGAGCAAACGTGAGACAGGATGGGGACTCGCAGCCCACGCTGAAACCTTCTTAGAAATGGGCCAGGCTCAGAGACCTCCGACTTGACGAAGGTTAGGATGTGTAGGCAGGGGATATACTGTGGGGCACACTGTAACACACTACAGCTTCATGAGATTTTTTTAAAAAGATTTATTTATTTATCTTTTGTATATGAGCACACTGTTGCTGTCTTCAGACACACCAGAATCGGGCAACAGATCCCATTACAGATGGTTGTGAGCCACCATGTGGTTGCTGGGAATTGAACTCAGTACCTCTGGAAGAGCAGTCAATGCTCTTAATCACTGAGCCATCTCTCTAGCCGCTGCTGAAACCTTCTGACTGGCCTTGCTCACTGGGATATCTGGCACATTCCGAATTCAGGGCTTATGGTGGAGAGCACCCACTTAAGTCCAGGTGCCAAGATGAGGGCACACTTTGGGAATGGCCTTCAAAGGCAGCTGACCACACTGGGCATCTCCCCACCCTCACCACATCACACCCAGCCTCCCACTTTCTACTCTGTATGGGAGTGCTAACAATCACTGGTGTTGAGTGTGGGCTCTGTTTTTCAGGGTTATTCTCAGGAATCCTGGCTCATGGCTGACAGGGTGTTAAAGCTGCCTTCCATTGGATGCCTGCATCAACCCAGTAATGCTGCCAGGATAACCAAAACTTCGATGGTTTGTGTGTTCCCATACCCAGTTTCATGTTGGAATCCTGACTCTTGTGTGGTGTTGGGGCCTAGGGCTTTGGGATTTAAAGGAGCTGTGAGAGTAGAGTCACAAATGGCACAGGGGAGCTACCCTGCCCTTTCCAGGGTTGACTTCTCTTGAGAGGTGAGCCTTGGGGCTGGTGAGATGGCTCAGCGGGTAAGAGCATTGACTGCTCTTCCCAAGGTCCTGAATTCAAATCCCAGCAACCACATGGTGGCTCACAACCATCTGTAATGAGATCTGGCGCCCTCTTCTGGTGTGTCTGAAGACAGCCACAGTGTATTTATTTATAATAATAAATAAATATTTGGGCCAGACTGAGCAGGGACCGACTGGAGCAAGTAGAGTTGACCAGAGCAAGCAGAGGTCCTAAGATTCAATTTCCAACAACCACATGAAGGCTCACAACCATCTGTACAGCTACAGTGTACTCATATACATAAAACAAACTCATATACATAAAACAAACAAATAAATCATTAGAGAAAGAGAGAGAGAGAAAGAGAGAGAGAGAGAGAGAGGTGAGCCTTGTTTCTGCTCTGCCCCTTGGGGCTCTTTCCAAAGGATCTGTGATCAGTGGTTGTCCACCATGACACAAGAAGAGGCTGTGATTTCAGAACAGCCCTGTCTACATGGGGATTAATACAGAATGATTGTCCTCAATGTGGCTGCTGTGGTTTTAGAAATTGACTCAGAGTCTTCAGATTCAATGTTGTGTAGCCTAAGACCAGGAGAAAAAAAAGGAAACTAAAAATAAAAACAACACCAGGCAGTGGTGGCACATGCCTTTAATCCCAGCACTTGAGAGGCAGAGGCCGGTGAATTTCTAAGTTCTAAGCCTGGTCTACAGAGTGAGTTCCAGGACAGCCGGGGCTACACAGAGGAACCCTGTCTCAAAAACAAAAACAAAAAAACAACAACAAACAAAAAAACCCCCAAACAAACAAACAAAAACTCAACAAACCTTTTAGAAGCAGAATAAAATAGCACCTTCGTGACATGTTCACACTGGAGGTTTGCTTGCCATTCAAGCACTAGTGATCAGAGGCAGAGTCTATTCTGGGTCTTTCCCACCTGAAGTTTGGCCAGAACTAGAGTGAGCAGGTAAGAGGGAGATCAGACAAGCCAGCAGCATACAAGTAGGACCCATGCTTGCGTACCTGCCTACCATAGAACTTAAGGATTTGAGTCTGGTCCTGTAAGATGGAGATTCAGCCAGAGTGGGGGAGGACCCAGGCTGCTACCACTGAACCTTTAGAAATTCAGGCAGCTCAGTTTCCATCCCAGGTAAGATGTCTCTGCTAAGTGTCAGGAATAGCTTAGGGTTGGGCAGAGCAGTGTCCATACAGACGATCTGGAAGTGGAAGCAAAGGCAGGTTCTGTGAGACCGACCTATGGGGGCAGGAATGTGGTCTTTTTCAGCAGCAGGAAGGGACTGTCTTCTTTCCAGCTGGATTGTAGCTGTCAATGTAACAACATCATTGAGAAACAATCCATGGTATTGAATCCACAAAGAAGACATTTAAAGCATATAATGCAGCAGTCTGGTAGTTATATTACTTTTTGAAACTGAGGTAAAATATAAGCATGAAGTTAACAATTTAAATCATTTATCCTAACATTCTGGGGATTGAACCTAGAGCTTTGTGCATGCCAGGCAAGTATGCTACCACTGGGCTAGAGTCTAGCTCCAAACTTCACCCTGTAACCACTTTTAAGTGTTAAATTTCATGTCACTATGGACACAGTCTACAACCATTATCACTGCCCATCTACAGAACACTCAGTCACCAAGAGACACAAGTCTTCCTTCCTCTCCCAGCCCCGGGTTTCCCCGAGGAACCTTCTGTCCTATATGCATAGAGCCCAGTCCCTCATCTCCCTAGGTCCTCAGGAATCTCAACATCAATTCACAGAGGGGTTCTAGTAAAATTCATGAGACATCCTTAGAAGAGATGACCACGGAAGGAAGATGCTCTTGGCCAGATCAGCCATGGAGTTTACCTGGCCTTGATTGCAGGAGTCAGAGAATCCTAGGGCAGCAGAAGCCACTAGGGTGGTACCTCCTCCCTCCCACCCTGATTGCACTAGTTGATGGGAAATGGAGTAAACCCATGGAGAAGAGAAACAGAAAGCCTGTTTACAGAAGGTGTGTAGGGTGCTCCCCAGGACCTGTCTCCTAGCTGGATCTTTCCCTTGTAGACACTGGCTCATCTGCTTCTCTCTTGTGTTTCTTGTACTTTGGAAGCTCTACATAGGAACCCATCCTGGGCAGGTTTGTTGCAATATGGTGTGCAGGGCCAGTCAGTTGCTGCTTGCTGACTCTGTGAGTGAGTGAGTGAGTGTGTGTGTGTGGGGGGGGTGCTTAGGGGTGCCCTCATTGGTACCACTGCATTGTGGATGCTTCTGTTCACTTAAAGAGGTGCAAGCCTCTTTCTTTGCACACATATGCATACTCTGTGAGACTTACCATGACAACACTAACCTGCACTGAGAATGTCCTGAGCTTCCTTTGTATGAGTCTGCGCTTTACTACCCTGGGGACGTTTCCAAGGGGAAGGCTTGGCAGCCTGCATGAGTGACACCCTTTCAGTGGCCATCAACCTACGTGACATGGTTGTGGGTAAACTTTACTCCAGGGCCAATAGAACCTTCACTGGAGACCTCTTTCTGGTGCGGCTCTGTCTCCACCTGCCTTCCTGGGTCCACAGGCTTGCAGCTGAGGGTGAGAACCCTGAACAGGAGCAGCTTACTCTGGGAGAGACTCTGGAGGAGAGCTGCTCTTAGGATTCCCTTCCCTGCCATCTTCCCCTATGACTCGGGTCCTGTCTCCTCCCATCTATTTACCCACCACTGCTGACCACTACCCACATTACTTGTGGCATGGCTAACTCTTTTTTTCTCTGGGATGCTTCTTGTCCTCCAATCGGCCTCCACACCGAAGGTTCTTGGGCCTTGGGCACCTGATGAAATACTCAGGACAGGCCCCAAGGTGGACTTCCTGCCTCCGTGACCAGCTCTCGGGTTCTCTGACCCTGCAGGTCTAGAAGGCTTTCGGTTGTGGCTGTCATACTGTCACAGCTTGTCATAAGCCTTCAGCTTGCCCTGTTACCTGCATCCTCACCCTGACCAGAGACCCTGGGCTCATTCATTGATGGGCATCACCCTATATCAGGCAGCTTCTCTATCTTTGGCCTTGAGACTATTTGCCACAGTTAGGGACATTTTGCTGTGGTTATTTTCTGTGAGACAAGCTTATGAGGCTTCCTTCTTGTCCATGGGCATCAGCAGTAGCTCCTAATGCCTCTCAGGCTGAAGGCTGCAGCACTTCCTGCCTTGATTCCAGATTCCTGGATCTGAATCCCACACAGTGGTTCTGATTTGTGTGAGAATCTGTAGTGTGGCTGGAGCTGGCTGAAAGGGTCTGTGTGTCTTGGTCTCTGCTCTCCACCCAGCTGGTCTGTCTGAGCTCTCTGGAAGAGAACAGGGATGAGCCTTCCAGCTGTGTCCCAACAGCTACCTCAGGCTTCACTCAAGGTTCTGAGACGCTGTGACACCCTGCCTGTTCCCACTCTAGCCAGCCTTACCATTGCAGGCTGGCTCCCTATTCTTCAAGGTTCTCTTGGCTGCTGTTAGAAGACTTGGACTCCCTATGGGCCTCAGCCTTGGTAACATTCTTCTCCTTTGTTTGTTTGTTTGGTTGATTGTTTTGTTTTGTTTTTGTTTTTGTTTTTGTTTGTTTTTTTTTTCAAGACAGTGTTTCTCTGTGTAGCCCTGGCTGTCCTGGAACTCACTCTGAAGACCGGGCTAGCCTTGAACTCAGAAATCTGCCTGCCTCTGCCTCCCAAGTGCTAGGATTAAAGGTGTGCGCCACCACTGCCAGGCTTGTTTGTCTGTTTGTTTGTTTTTGGTATTCTCTTTGGAACAACCTGTCTCACACTTCACATGGGGTCTCTTTGTGGCTTATGCCTCTCAGACTCAGGAGTCTAATATGCTGAAGTGTTCCTTGCAGGAAGTCACCCTGATTAACAGCCACAACCTTGCTTTCTCCAAGCTTCCCCATCATCAGAGCTCCCCCAAGCTCTGCGTCCAATGTGGGTGACAGAGATGGGCTCACCTCTCCACCCGACCGCAGTGTATCCTCCAAGGCTGTGAAGGCTCTGGAACTACAGACAGAATATTTGCTTCATCTACAGTCTGAAGACCTGCTCCTTGGTTCTGTCCCTGTCATGGATGTGGGATTGTCTAAGAGACCAGGCAGTCTGGGCTCCTGTGTCACCAGCCTGTGTCCCACCCGCTTGTCCTCCAGCTATCAAAGGGGATTAGCAGTAACAGCAGTCAAGAGGCAGAGAGAACAGGCCTCCAAGACATGGCCACTGCTCACAGCAGGAGGCTCACAATCAAATTCTAACGAAAGGTCACATTTGCAATAAGTAAGATGGAAATGTGGGTAATTGGTTAGGAGCGCTGATACTTCTGCAGCAGAGAGCATTTGGATGGAGTCGGAACCTTTCTGCTCAGGTAATTAAAAATGAAATTTCACAGCATCATTAAAATGAGGGTGAGCAGGCTATGATGACGTCATCACAAGAGGAAAACACCCTTCAAGTGAGTATTTGTAGTTCTTGTCTTTGTTACTAAAGGCACCCCCCAGATAAAATATAGCAGTGCGGTAGCAGCGGTTTTTACTTGTATTGCTTTAATAATTCCCTGGCCCAAATCCCAACTTCTGAGCAAGCCACAGGCACTTTTTCAAACCCTGTAGTGAGGGTGGGAGGCTGAGGAAACCCTGTCTGTAGTTGGTACCTAGAGGTGGGAGCCAGGCTGTGAATAAAGGCCCTGTCGCTGTTGTGGGTCTAGGGGCTCTGGATGCGCAGATGGTTTCTTTGTGCTTAAAGGCCTGTGTTGGACTTTGGTCACAAAATTGTCTGCTGTTGCTGTCTGCTGACAACATAGGAAGGTGTCCCCTGCAAGAATCTCAAAGGGGACAGGGAGCACCACATCCTTCCTCAAGTTGTGTTATTCCAGATCTTTATTTTAATATGTATTTTTATGATAAGCATAATTATTTATGAGGCTCACTTAATTTATAAACAGAACAATTAAATTTAGCCCCAAATTTAAAAGACATATGTACTGAAATTGAGGGGTTTTTGGGCAGGGGAGGGGTTTGACAAAAATGCTTATTAATTGAATTAAACTTTTGACGTGAAAAGCCAAATGCTGTGGCAGAGATATCACTGTTCCCTGGAGCCTTCCTCCTATAATTCTGCCATCTAGCCATCTTCTATCAACTGAAGTACCAGGAACACACAGTTTAAAGTTTCCCCCTTTTATCTGCAAGGTTGTTTCCCTCCACCTGCGGGTGAAACCCTCTTCCACCTTCAAGGAAGATAAACTGCAGAGTTTGTCAGTAAAGGTAATAGCCAGTAAGGGAACATTCCAGGACAGACAGTGGCGCCTGAACCCAGTTTTGGTTTCATTGAGCCTCAGGCTTTGAGCACACAGTACTGATTTGCCTGCTCCCTTTGATAGTGGTGTTAACACAGCTGCTGAAGGGGCAGTGCCTGGCCCTCTTCTCTTAGCAAAGGCATGCAAGGCTCACTTCTGAGAACTCAGCAGCACCATACTCCCTATCTAGGGTTTGCATTCCTCCACAGGGGCAATAGGTGACAGATGACAATCTAAAGGCCTCCAGTGACGGTGCCCTGGTGCTCTGGGCTCTGTGAGCGCTGATGGTCTGTGGTCCTTGAAGGACCTCCCCTCACTCCCCCTCTGCCCAGGCTGCCATAGTTGGGTCCCACAAGAGAGCACACTGGTCGGGCTTCCAGGGACGTTCTGTGAACACTGTTTCTGTGTTGTCCTCATACTGTGGCCAATCGAGTCCCAGAGCCTGGCCTCTCTCCACTCCCTCTGCCTCTTGGGGCTCTCTAATGAGTCCTCTATTAGGGTGTTTTCCTCCTTCACATGTCATCCTCTAGGTAGTCTCTCTGTCCTCATGTCCTCCAACTGGTTCCTGAGAGCTGCCTCATTTGTAGGACTCCATGTCCTTGATCTGGGGTACTTTGAAATGATGTTTGTTTGTTTTTTAGCAAGAGTTTCTGGGGCAGAGGGATACTTCCTAGTACCTCTCAGCTATGCTCTCATATTCAGTTGAGAACGAATAGATTCTATGCAGAAGACTCCTCAGGATCCAGGGCTGCTCCTCAAGGAGGGCCCATGAGATGTTTTCCCATGACTCCAGGAGATGATCTCATTCTGCTGCAATTCAACATGGTACAGGCATAGGATTGGACAGCCAGTAGTCACGCCTTAGCTCACTTAGGGTGCTAAGCCTAGAAGATAGGGTGCGGTGTCCTCACAAAGATCATGATGCTTGGCCACATAATCATGCTGTGCCCTGCCAGTGTCCTCCCCTGGACAGAACAGAGTTAGATTGTATGCGTAGTCATCAGTGCCACACTGGACTGAGTGAGAAGCAGCTCTTCTCAAAAGCCGCCCCTGGAGACTAGTGCCAGGAGACCACGGGAGAGTTCACTATGCTTCTTTCTAAACCAACAGCAGCAGCCCAAACACAACCCCTCCTGGAGCCTCCATTTTAATATGCTCTGGTGACTAAAGCCCACCATATCACTCATTCCTGCCTTTCCTGCTGAGGGGCTTTTCCTGCCCGGCTTCATGTCTCCCTAGTCTCTGCAGGCATTGCTCCTGGCTGAGCTGTATTGATCTGTCTCACCTTCCTACAGACCAATGCCAACTGGTGTCCTAGCTGGGCTTGCTTCATATCCTGACCCTCAGGGCACCATGGGAACCTGTGGGTTCAGACCTTGGGATAAGGAGCAGGTACCCCTTCAGTGATTCATGTAAAGAAGGCCACCCTGGGCCCAGCAGGCCCAGATATAGGGAATGTTCTCTCTCTCTCTCTCTCTCTCTCTCTCTCTCTCTGT
>NW_022196914.1:34640884-34654672 GCF_008632895.1 Mastomys coucha | reverse complement strand
CTCTCTCTCTCTCTCTCTCTCTCTCTCTCTCTCTCTCTCCTCCCTCCCCTTTCCCTCTCCCTGCCCCTCCCTCCCCCTCTCCTTCTCCCTTTCTTCCCCCTCTCCCTCTCCCTCTCTCTCTAGCTCCTACTCTCCTTCCCTCCCCCCTCCTACTATCCCTCTCTTTCTCTCCCTCTCCCTGCCTCTCTTTCCCTTCCTTCCTTCCAATAGGACCATCTCTTTTTCCAAAGATCTACAGGAAGAAGGCAGCTGCTATTTTGGCCCAGGACTCTGAGCTCTAAGGACACCCATTGCTTCTATCTCTCAATCCAAGCCCTGCTTCCACCAGACTCTGAGTTCTGGCCCAGACTGAGTGCTGCTGTAACCTGACCTTTTAATACTCATTTTTGTTCCCTTTGGTCCTCAGACATGGGCAGGGAGTTTTGCTCACCAGCAAAATGAATTTCTACACCTGTGCTCCATCAGTTCATGGTGTAGGATGAGTCAATATACAACAGCAACCCAGTCTGTACACCCAGTGTACACATACAACCATTTGAATTAAGAAAACTTCCCCTGGGCTGGAGAGATGGCTCTGTGGTTAAGAGCACTCGCTACTCTTCCTGAGGTCCTGAGTTCAATTTCCACATGGTGACTCACAACCATCTGTAATGGAATTTGATACCCAATTCGGGTGTGTCTGAAGACAGCTACAATGTACTCATATAAAGTAAACATATAAATCTTAGGAAAAAAAAAGAAAGAAAACTTCCCCTTTAGCCAAACTCAAAGGCTGGGATGCAAAGAAAAGGGGAGGAAGCTTCCATTAACACACAAGGCTTCTTGGAAAGCTGTGCCTCCACATGCATTTTAAAAATTAAAATAAAATGTTACTATGAATCTCATTCATACCAAAGGAACGGAATTAGGTATATTTATGTATGTATGTGTATATATATATATATATATATATGTATATATATATATATGAGATGATATATATATATATGTCATATATATATGACATATATGATATATGGTCTTTGTGTTAATCAGACTAGGATTTTAGCATATGGGAGTCAAGCTCATTTGATACTTATGAGAGAGCAATACTAGACACCAGTAGGTAGTAACCACAGTAAAAGCCATAGTCATAGAGTATCTCACAATTCCCAGAATCCTGGAGGAGTTAAGGACTCAGTGCTAGCCAGCTTTCTGTGATGCTGATGAATTCTAGATTTGGTCAGTCATTGTCACCCAGGTTTGAAGAGGGGCTGAAGAGATGCCAGCAGTTAAAAGCACTGGCTGTTCTTCCAGAGGACCTGGATTCAATTCCCAGCACCCACATGGCAGCTCACAATTGTAACTCCAGTACCAGGGGGATCCAACATTCACACAGACATACACATGCAGGCAAAACACCAATGCACATAAAATGAAAAAATATATAAATCATTAAAGAAACAAAATCTTATTAAAAAATCTAAAAATAGAGAAAAAAAAGTGTGTGTGGGGGCTGAGGGGAGGGACAGCTAGAAAGATGGTTCAGTGGTTGAGAGCACCAACTGCTCTTACAGAGGTCCTGAGTTCAATTCCTAGCAATCACATGGTGGCTCACAACCATCTGTAATCGGATCTGATGCCTGCTTCTGATGTGTCTGAAGATGGCTAAAGTGTATTCATATATGTAAAACAAATAAAATAAAAAAACCACAGTCTTGAAGAAAATCCAACACACACACACACACACACACACACACACACACACACACACACACACGGACAAGCACTTCTGATTACTGTGAATCAGGAGTTCTTGTTAAATCAGTTCTGATTCATTTCCATTCTACTGGAGGCCAGTGGGGACTAGGGACAGAGCCCTGTGCCGGGCTCGTGTGGATCTCCAGACATATGTGCTTCGGTGAGACAGAGTTCTCTCTCCAGCATCTGAAGCCATTGTGACATGCCTACATGGGCTCCTACAGGAAGCTTCTGCTCTTTTTCCAGTGTCTTATACTAGTGCCAGGGTTCTCAGCCCCAGTGAGTGAGCTAAACATGCACATACCAGACAAAAGCCACATGCCTTTTGTCACACATGTTTGTGTCTGGTCTGGCTCAAGGGTAACCCTGGGGACTTACTTAGGAGACCATTTCTAGGTAATTTCTCAGGAAGGGAGATCTGATTCCTTGGCGGGGGTGGGCGGGGCGGAGAAGCTTCTCTATGATCCTGGCTTGCTGGAGCACAGATCGGACGCAGGACTAGAGTGCGTGTGTGCAAGTAGCCTCTCAGCCCTACCCAGTCAGCCTTTGAGGCAGGCAGCCCCTAGCAGTACCCTTGGCACTATCAAGAAGCAGCTTGAAATGGAGAGCACACATTTCCAATGTGGGGGCTTCTCCAGTGCTAATTACATTCCTTCCTCTTTGTTTCTAAAGAAATAAATTCTGAGGAAGATTTTAGCTCACCTGGGGGTTTGTTTCAGAAAAATTCCGTTGCTTATAAAGTCGTTTGTTATTTTGCTGTGGTTTTATACACAATGGAAGGGTGAGGAAAAGGTCAGCAATAACTCTGCCGCTGCGTTTTAGCTTGGAAAAAATGTAATATTGATCGATAAGAAAATGGAAAAAGCACAACTATTAACGCCTTACTTGATCTTCTGCGACCTTTACCCGCCATGTCGATTTTATTCTTAAATGTTATGTCTGCTGCTCAAAAGGTTTGTCCTGTTTAGTCCCTCATGTAATTAACACGTGCTCTTCCTCGCTCTCTCTAATGTGGAAACAAGGCGTGGGCCTTGATTTTCTTGTTGAACCACTGTCCTTAAACAGAGTTTTCGCTGCCACCCAAACCAGTCACAGAGCACTCGTGCAGAGGCTGTCACAACCCTGGTTTCCTGCCGATTTGCAGGTGAGCCTCTGCTTAGGCACAGACCTTTTAGCCTTAGCTTCAAGGCTCCACTCTGTGTGCCCCAACACACTGGGATCAAAGGACATTAGAAATCCCTCTTCCTCTGTGAGGAAGCTGCCTGCCCCCTCAGACCTGTGCAGGTCAACATACTCAAGTGACACCTTGCAGCACAGGGACCACACTGCTGCAGAAAACAGCCCCACATCAGGCAGGGAAGGGGTGCTTGCACACCCTAGATGAGCAGCCCCACATCAGGCAGGGAAGGGTGCTTGCACACCCCAGATGAGCAGGCCCACATCAGGCAGGGAAGGGTGCTTGCACACCCCAGATGAGCCTCGAGAGAGGCGTGGGACCTAGAGGGTTCCCAGAGTCACACCTCCATCCAAGGAGGTACTAATGTGGTGACATCTCGTGTCTAGTCTCTCTCAGTATGAAGACCCAAGTCCATATACTCAGGTGGTAATATGTACTCCAGGCCGGCTAAGTCCTCCAAAGGAGGAGAAAGTGACTCCAAAAATAGGGTAGAAAGACCAATGCCCCAGGAGCCAAGAGTGGGCAGAGTGTTGGGGTGTCAGAGGTTTGTTAAAGAGCTAGGGCAAGTCTGCTGGAGCTTCAATAGGCTTGAGTAGAATCTCCCTCCTGTGGATGTATCTACACTGTAAGCTCTGTGGGGCATTATCTGGAAACAGAATCCTTGCACATGTAGTTAGGCTAAGATGAGGTCATGTTAGATTAGAGCACTGGTCAAAGTCCTAGCAAGAAGGAGCAGGGAAAGAGATGTGAGGACAGCTGCACGAAGAGCAGCCCCTCTGCACCCTGGTATCAGACTACTACTGGGAGGTATGAGGAGCAAATGAGGGTCAAGACACCCCATCTGAGGGGCCCTGGTGCTTCAGCCCCAAGGAGTCAGCCAAAGGGGGGTGAAGGATTACTAAGGTTGTCTCTGTGGGAGGGCGGGTAGAGTGAGGGTTCTCTCTCCTTACATCACTCAAAGTAGGGGACTGTAGAGAGACAAGGTCTGACTGGGCAGCTTGGGTATATTGCTCCCCAGTAGCCACATACAGTCCTGCCCATTTCACTGCAGAAAAGATCACCCAAAGAGGCTGAAGTCAGGAGGGCTGTCAAGGGCTTTGCCACCAGGCCTGGCACATACAAGGCCCAGATGTCTCCTATGCTGCCACTCAGCTGTCTCCAAACTAGGAAAGGCAGTGCCGTGTGGTTACCACACAGTAGGCCAGGAAACTTGATGGGTATCCATGTTCCATGTATACCTAGTGACCCTCTACAGGCTGCATTGTGTGTGTGTCTGTATGTCTGCGTGTCTGTGTGTGTGCGTGTGTGTGTGTGTGTGTGTGTGTGTGTGTGTGTGTGTTTGTAGGGTGCACATGATCCTGGGGCCAGAAGGGAAGAAAGCTACAGGTTTGGAAGTATCACCTTCAGTGTCCTTCTTCACTGTGGGGAGAGTTTTCCTGTCATTTCCTGGAAAAACACTGCCCTGTGCTCTGTCAGCTGCTTGGCTTGGCTGATATAGGTGTATAGTCATGAAACACGTGGCTCTGCTTGCACAGAATGCAGGACCTTGCCATTCTGGAAGTGAGGACTCTGTGGACTTGTGGACTGAGTCCCGTTGCAGGGCCCTCTGAACCTGTCTTCACCTACCTATCTACTCTCTTCAGAGGCCCCTCTACATCTGTCCCTTTTCAGGAACAGCGGGGGAGGAAGGATGCAGATAAGTCTCCTGGGGTCCCTGGTTATCAGGCCTGACCTTTGGAGAGGCTGAGAGGGGAGTGTTGTCACCCTCGGAGATAGAGGGGTCATTGGTTGGGAGTTTCCATCAAGCATCCTGAGTGGTCAGGGCTGAGGCCAGGCAAAGACAGTCAGGACTGGGGCCCTAGCTTGGCCTGTCAGCGCTTCAGTGCAGACACCAAGACACTCTAGGCTCTGGGCATATGTGAATGACTGTGTTAGTCTATTCTTGCAGCAGTTTGGTGGCTGGGCATGTGTTGTTACTCAGGACCTGTCCCACTGTCTGATTGACAGCCAGTGGGTAGCATAGCCATTTAGACTTCAGGAGGAGGCAAGGGTGACTGACTGAATGTGGCTTCCAAAGTCATCTGGCCGGCCCAGGAACAGCAGTCTCTCACCTGTATGGAGCAGAAGTGAGTTGCTTGACTCAGTGCAGACATGGCATTGTGTGCTGCAGGGCACTTGCGCAATAATAGGTTGGTCTTGTGTTTGATTAAGCCTATGCTCCTCTGTCTTCTAGCAGTATCAAGAACATGGGGGGTGGGTAGAGGAGTGATTTGAATCCCCATGGATTGATGAAGAGGACACATAAATCCCTATTTATTCACACCAAGCTCTGGAAACACAGTGTTGCATTCAATGGCGGAAGAGAATTGCAAAACCAGCCTTCTCTAGAAATGGTTGCTTTAAAAGTCCCTGTGGTTGGCTGAAGAGTAGAAGTTGTCCAGCATCCTATCTTACATGAAGTCCTGCTTTAGAAGGGCCTCTGCGTGTTTGAGAATGTCTATGTGCTGGAGCTCACATCAGCAAAGCATTCTGGGAGTGTAGTCAGTGGCTGGGAACGACAATCCCCTACATAGAGCCAAGGTCATTACAATAACAAGTTGGACACTCTTGGGATGCATTGAGGTTAGTCTTAACTATTACCTGCTTCATGGTGAAATGACTCGACAGTGCTGATAGAGTTATAAGGGGTCTCATGTCACCACAGATATGTCTGACAGTATTTCTCAATGCGTGTGTCCACACATGTGCCACCAAAATGTGTGTCTATTCACAGGCATTTCACTAAAGTGAGAAGCAGTATTCAGTTTATAAGGGTGTGAATTACAATATTTAAAACATTTGTTTTTGTCTTTTAAGAGTCTTACTAAGTCATCCTGGCTAGCCTGGAACTTGGTTTATAGACCAGAATGACCTTAATCTTGGAGTGATCCTGTACACAGGTGGACATTACCATGTCTGGCTTAAATCATCTTTTAAAGATATATTTTTGGTGCTGGGAATAGAATGTAGGGCTTTACACACAAGAAGCAAGTTTCTGCATCAATGAGCTACATGTTCAACCTAAAGATGCTTTTCTTGGACTGAAAATCCCACTTTAGTTTTAAAACGTACCAAAATGATAAAGAACATACTTTGGCATGCAAACTGAAGGAGATAAGGACTTTTTTTTTTTTTTTTTTTTTTTTGGTTTTTCGAGACAGGGTTTCTCTGTGTAGCCCTGGCTGTCCTGAAACTCTGTAGACCAGGCTGGCTTCAAACTCAGAAATCTGCCTGCCTCTGCCTCCCAGGTGCTGGGATTAAAGGGGTGTGCCACCACTGCCTGGTGAGATAAGGACTTTTAATCAACACAAATCTTCAAATCATTCTACAATCTTAACTCAGAAACTACAACAACAACAACAACAATAAAAAAACAATCAAATTCTAGTGAACCAAGAAATGTCATTATCTGCAGTCAAAACTGCAATTGAATTGACTCCTGACATAGTGTGGAAACCACTGTGTAAATTCATAGATTTATCAGAGACTCTGTTTTTATGACAGGAAAAGGTTTAGAGACATGAGCACAGAGCTGGGAAAACCCTGTGTCTACCTGATGAATTTGGCTATGGGAGGCAGTGATTTATGGATTCTGACCTAAAAGGCTTTATTTTTTTCCTCTTTTTTTTCTCATAGCATTTGGTGCTATGTTCTCTCTCTCTCTCTCTCTCTCTCTCTCTCTCTCTCTCTCTCTCTCTCTCTCTCTCTGTTTGTTTATTTATTTTATGTATATGAGTACACTGTGGTTGTACTGATGGTTGTGAGCCATTATATGGTTACTGGGAATGAGTTCAGGACCTCTGCTTGCTCTGGTCTACCCCTCTTGCTCCGGCCTAAAGATTTATTTATTATTACATCTAAGTACACTGTAGCTGTCTTCAGATGCACCAGAAGAGGGCATCAGATCTCATTATGGATGGTTGTGAGCCATTATGTGGTTTCTGGGATTTGAACTCGGGACCTTTGTCAGTGCTCTTAACTCCTGAGCCACCTCTCCAGCCCCACTATGTTCTCTTTGAATGATATTTG
The DNA here is from genome assembly GCF_008632895.1 of Mastomys coucha. Classification (NCBI taxonomy): domain Eukaryota; kingdom Metazoa; phylum Chordata; class Mammalia; order Rodentia; family Muridae; genus Mastomys; species Mastomys coucha. The sequence goes on along the minus strand of NW_022196914.1, from coordinate 34,647,687 downwards.
AGATGTGCTCCTCTTCTCTGAGAATCCTTGTTCTTAAAATTATTTCTCAGTGGAAGAAAAAACTTCTAGAAAGTCAACTGGAAATACTGTGAGCCTTTGGAACATTCTAGGGCTCTGGCATGTGTCATCTGCATAGATTAGGAAGTTGCCCTGATATAAGCATCACATGTGGGAGCAATGCTGTTGTCAGCAGAAGTGATGTGCTCACACTTGTGTCAGTGTGCACCCAGGAACACAAAGACCATAGCCTGTTTCTTTCAGGGGCATCCAAAGCACACTCTCGGTGGCGCTTGAAGACCACGGTGTGAACTTGGAATCCTAGCCAAAGACATGAAATGCATGATTAATTAGTGTGATATTGTGGCTACAGGTACTGATGTGCAGGTGTCCAAGTACCTTGTGCCAACTCCTACCATTCCCCTGGGAGCCTCCACCTGAAGACTGTATGCCTTCCTGCAGTTGATGCTGCTAGGAAGATCCTCCTGGTTTATGGCCCTGTGCTCAGCTCTGATCACATACTGGAAGCATGGAAAATGAATATTTAGCAGGGATGTGTACAATTCTCATCTCAGTGTCCCTTGAAAAGACAAATACAGTGGTCAGAGATTTCCCAGACGGAGGGTGGTTCCACTCATTTTAGTTAAGTCATTAAGACTCTCATGGTGTCTTTCCTTACTTGGCATCTTCTGCCTTCCATATTCACCAGGTATCTATTGTATACGGCCTTCCTTAACCATAGGGACTCTAACATATGTTTCCTTGGCTCTCACTTTATGCTTTACAGAAATGGTTCGTGAAAGGAGCCTTTGCAACCTCATCGAAGCAGAGTGTATAGAGACCCTACCTGTAGCATCTGGATCTGGGCACTGATCATGGCTGTTCTGTGCTGTCTAGCAGCTGTTTCTTATGAGGTTTCTGGAAGTTTGAATGTTGTGCACTAATGTGTGACTCAGGCCAGAGGGCATCCTCAAGCAAACCTCAGGAATCCACACTATGCCATTGGTAAAGCAATTCCATCTTCTAGAAAACATCTTTAAAACCTCTGTAGCATCTATCAAATTCTCAAGTCCTTTCTGTCCAGTTCCTCTCCTGCTCTTTCAGAGCCTACAGAACCTAAGGTTTTTACAGTGTGGGGTTTGGGTACCAGTTGCTACTTACTGCCCATTGGAACCCAAGGGCACTCTGGGAAGTAGTCAAGGTGGACATTATTCCTGGAGTTGGCCTTTATACTTCACACTGCCTTAAAGCAAGTTCCCCATCCAAGAATTTATTATTCCTTCCTGCCCTAGAGACATATACACACAGAGACACATACACATCTACATGCATGCACATATATGAATGCACACGCATACAGGGATACTTAGATATGTACTTGGATATATAGATATCCACGTTCTATGTAATTGGCTTGTCACCAGGGCTCCCTATTGGTAAAGTGTTCAGGGCATTATCAGAAGCTACAGTTCTGTCTGGTTTCCTTCTTGTATGGGTCAGATAGACCTTATCTCTTCTACATGTGGGATACTAGTTAACAAGCCTGTCTCCCGCTATGTAAGTGGTTTACAGATACAGTTCTGTTAACAGAGGAGCCTCATTAAGCTGGGTTCAACTCCTTGAATTCTTTCTGTTTGACTAGTCATGGGTTTGCCTGTCTATCTGATTCCCCTATTTTCCCCAGGAAGAAACCTAAAGTGCTGGCCTCCTGGCTCGCAGTAAGGCTCCAAACACTTTTGTCCACAATCTAGGTCACTGGGGAGGGTCTCAAGTTCACCTGGTTCTACATGTAGCTCTGGGCTTCAGAACAGGAAGGCCTAATATCAATGTTTTAATTGTCAACTTGACACAACCTAAAATTATCTAGGAAGAGTCTCAATGAAGGATTGTCTACATTGGTTTGTCTACATTGGCCTGTGGATATGTCCGTGAGGGATTGTCTTAATTAAGTTAACTGATAAGGACAAGTTAGCCCACTATGGGCAACACCATTCCCTAGCCAGAGGTTCCTGAATGCCCTGACCTGTGGGGTATTCAGCAGGGACCTGGGGCAGGGGAGAGAGACTGAGGCAGGACAAGAGACACGAAGAATGAGAGCAAGACAAGTGTCTGATCAAGCTCTCAAAACTTTACTTCAGGGATAGCAATATATGGATAAACAAGAGGAGGCTTCAAGAAAGGGGGGAAGAGCCTCAGGGGCTTTCTGAAGGTCAGGCAGCAATCTTCAGTCTCTGGAACCAGCGGTCACAGTGTCCACAAACACCCATACTTTCTTACTGTTAGACTACACAAGTTCTTTCAGGGCTGTATGTGTAAGCTAGTAAATTTCCACAAGGCCATGGTTAAGGCCATGGCTCCCGGCACCTGAACTGTTAAAATGAAGGGAAATGAGTACAAACAAGAAATCAGCATCCAAGAAATCCTCTTTTCAAGACTGTAGATGTGATGTAACTAGGTGCCTCAAGATTTTCTGCCTGGACTTTCCTGTTATTGTAGACTGTAACGTGGAATTGTGAACTAAAATAAAACCCATCTTCCCTGGATCAATAGGAAGCTGAGGTACAGTTAGGATGGGGGTGTTATGTTTTACCACATGTACACAGTTATATATATGATCATATGTGCATGACCACACCGGTGACTGCATATGATTACACAGATGTGGTACAACTACATTATGTAACTTGCATTTCATGTCATTTCATAGTTATACTATGTAGTTAATGCATGCTTAAAATTACAAATGCATGTAACTATATGTTTGTTATCCACCTGTGGTTCCATGTGTGCTATCACACATATTCTGCTATACATATGTGGTTAATGTAAATGACTCATGCATGCAGTTATGTGGCTTCACATCTGATTACACACATGTGTAATCACATATATGTAATTCTATTTCATGGGATTGTAATGGCATTTTTTTGGAGTATCTCATCTTTGCTGGCTCTGAGGAAGCTCATGAACAGCTTGGAGGGTCCATACTGCCAGAAGGTGAGTGCAGCTGACAAAGGGTATGCCTGGAAACAGACCCTCGATCTGGATCTGGGATGAGAGGCAGAAGGGTGATGTGTGACCTGGAACCTGAGAAGCTTGGAGCCAGGCTCTTCTGCCCTCACTGTTGAGACAGAATAAATACGTATTGTTCTTTGCAGGTGGACCTATTGTGATGTTTAACCTACCGGGACAATTAATACGGGAATACCTAACTAGTTGCATATTGAATATAAGAACCCAAGTGGTCATGTAGCCTTCCTGCCCCAAGGCTTCATTTTAGGGAGAGAACTCATATGTCCAGAGTAGGAAGTGATTTTCCTGAGATTGAGGTTGTGACATGTTCAAGGTGTGCATGCTGACTCCTGAAGGCATCTGTGTCTCCTTCCTAGAGGACAGTTTGGAGGCTCAGAGCATTCCCCACCACTGGCTCTGAAAAGCAGAAGGCCAGTTGGCAGCCCCTGGTTTACGAAGTGACTGGCTACTCATTTCTTAAACCTGAGATGCATGTTGGAAGTGTTGATGGCAGTGCCTCCTCCAGGACCTTATTTCTCCCACAGGTCAAGGGTAAGCGAAGGGATGGCAGCAAGTACGGTTTTAGGGTTTCTACTGCAAGTTGGGGAAGAATAGGTTTATTGGGCTTACACTTCTGCATCACTGTTTATCATTGAAGGATGTCAGGATGGAAACAGAAACAAGGCAGGAACCTGCTCACTGGCTTGCTCTCCAAGGCTTTGCTCAGCCTGCTTTCTTATAGAATCCAGGATCATTAGCCCAGGGATGCCACCACCCACAATGGGCTGGACCCTCCCCCATCAATCACTAAGAAAATACTCTACAACCAAATCTTATGGAAGCTTTTTCTCAATTAAGGCTCTATCTTTTCAGATAACTGTGTCAAGTGGACATAAAATTACCCAGTGCAAGCCAGGCGGTGGTGACGCACGCCTTTAATCCCAGCACTTAGGAGGCATAGGCAGACAGATTTCTGAGTTCGAGACCAGCCTGGTCTACAGAGTGAGTTCCAGGACAGCCAGGGCTATACAGAAAAACCCTGTCTCAAAAAATCAAAAAAAAAAAAAAATAGCCAGTGTAAGTAGTTAGCTGCTGTTTAGGCATAAGGAATAGAAATGCTCTGTCTGCATCTGTGCCCAGGGCCATGAGGCTCCATAAGGGCAGAGGGTCCTTGGCTCTGCAAGAGGCATAATGAAGAGCCTGAGTTCTTCAGCCAGAGGAAGCCTGGTTCCAGAAAGGTGCATTGGGAATCACAACTATTCTGACACAGCATGCATGGTGGGGTGATGGTCTGGAGGAGGCAGGGATAAAGGATCTTTTACCATAGGTCTCCTGGCCACAGTCAATATTCAGAACACCAGGAACTGGTTCTCAAGAAGACAGATCTGTATTCCCATGATACTCCACCCTTTCACCAAGTAGTCCCTCACCTGTCCTGTTCCAGGCAACCCAGTGCCTATTAGCCAGTCTCATGCTGACTCCTTCTCACCTCCTCTACTCCTTCCTGCCTCCTGATCCTAACATCTCTTGGCCACTTCCTGCTCCAGTAGACCCTCTCTGTGACTCAGCTCTGAGGTCACCTTCCTCTGTGTGACAGAGTGAAGTCTACTTCCTTGGGTATTTACTGCTATCCCCTCAGAGAAAGATATCAGATACACGGTCACCCATAAGGCACTGTCACTTTGCCAGAGCTGTCTTCAGGGGGATAGAAAGATCTTCGCCAAACCAGAAAGGCCATAGGTGGGCTGGGGTGCATTGTAATGGCCTCTTAGATCCCCCTGGACTCTGGGCTCAAGTCAAAGCTGGAGACAGCTTTCAGCATCAGAGAAGGGCTGGGATGGAGGGGCTTGGTGAAAGGTACTGGCAGTGGTCTCACTTGTCCTGTGCTGGGCTGAAGTTGTGGTTAGTTGTGTTTCTACTCCCACACAAGACACCACACAACTTCTGGAAGATGGTGCTTGAGAGTAGACAGGTCTGGTCTTTGACAAGCGGGTCTAGTTCTGACTAATCACTGACAGTCAGTGTGCTATTCAAATGCATTTGGGTACCTAAGTTTCTTGCACCGTTTGACAGCCACTAGTCTCTGCTTTTTTAAAGTAAACTGAATGCAGGAAAGCTTTAACATATGTGTCACTAATATTGTCATTGTCTGCTCAACTGTGTGGTGAGTGAATAAATGTGCATGTGTGAGTGCATGTGCATGCATGTCAACAGTGTGAGTCACATATGTGCCTGCATACATGAATGCCTGTGTGTACTGGTATGAGTTCCATAACTGTGCATGGGTGTGAATATGAAAGTTTGTGAATATTTAAGTGTGTTCAAAGGTAACTGTGTACATATGAGCATGTATGTACAGGTGTGCACATAGGCACTCGTGAAAATATGTGCATAAGTGTGCATACATGTACATAAATGAGCACATACCTGTACATATATGTGTATGTGATAGATGTGAACACATACACAGAGGTAAGCATGAGTATATACATGCAAATACATATGAGAATGTACATGTCTTATATGTGCAGATGTGAACATCTGTACATGTGTACTTATATGTTTATTTGAAGATGTATGTGTAGGTATATATATATGTGCACATGTAAAGATGTGTGTTCATCTCTATGTATATGCAGCTATGCACATGTATACACATATGAACACGTGTACAGGGGTTCACATGTGAGTGTGTACAAATGAACATATGTGTTCTTTTTTTTTTTTTCAGACAGGGTTTATCTGTGTAGCCCTGGCTGTCCTGGAACTGACTCTATAGACCAGGCTGGCCTCAAACTCAGAAATCCACCTGCCTCTGCCTCCCAAGTGCTGGGATTAAAGGTGTGTGCCACCACCGCCCAACGAACATATGTGTTCTTGTCTTTGCATGTGTGGGTGTATAGATGTGTATACATATGAGCATATGTGTGCTTGTATATATGTGCAAATATACACATATATATCCATGCTAGCAAGTATGTGCTTGTCTGTTTACTTGTCTGCATACATGCACAGTTATTCACATGTGAGTCACACTTTGGACTTAACAGCTGACCAGGTGTCTGACTCTTGGTTCCCTGGAAGTTTCACTTGAGGCTTTAGATTAAATGGTCAGAGAGGTATGGATGCAGCTGCTGCAGGGTAGCACTAACGCATGCCATATTATACAATGAGCAGCCTTGTCTGGAGCCCTGTGGGCTCTGGGCTTCCACCTCTGAGACTCTGGTAGCTGAGCAGAGTGGAGAGCTATGGACACGGTGAAAGGCCCCATTGCTTTTGCTCTTTGCTTCTCTGTGTTCTGATCTCTCCAGAACGAACCAGTTGCTTTTTGCTAAGAAGATTTGGCTCCTGGGCTGGACTGTCTATCCCTGAAACACTACCCACCTTCCTCCAGCTCCCAGAGGCCACTGAAATCCAGGGACCCAGATGCCTGAGTGGCACTCTGCATCTTTTGTCTCCACCTTGACTCCCCAGGGCCACATGCTCCACAAGCTGAGCTTTCTCAAGCTCTCTGCAGCCTCACATCCCTCCAGCCGCCTGCCTGCTTTCAGGCATCTGCAGCAGTGGGTGGTGGTAAAGAACTGTGCCTGTGAGCACATCTGAGCTCAGCTTTGGGCCTTGCCACCCATCACCTCAGGGAGAGGTCAGTGTCCAGGAGCCAGGATCCATCCTTCACTAGTTTCTGTCCTTCATTCTCTCACTTCCTCTTCTCCCCTTCTTTCTCTCACCTCCTCTCCCTCTAATTCCTTTTTGCTCCTTTGGTTTTTTTTTTTTTTTTTTTTTTTTTTTTTTTT
>NW_022196914.1:34626399-34640633 GCF_008632895.1 Mastomys coucha | reverse complement strand
TTTACCAGACCTGTCCATTGTGGGAAAGCTGGTGTGCTCCTTCCATAGCAATATTGCCTGCCTGCCACATGACTTACTTTCAAATCTTAGGTAGGCAGGATGCTGTCATATGTGAGTGTGTACTGTAGGTGCAGTCTGCACAAGTGGCTTGGGGGGTGCATTGTGCTGTTGGTGAGAATGCAAGGGGCATTTGAGTGCACACAGCCCTGAAACTTGGTTATAGAAAATTATTTTGTCACATAGGAGGCTGCACAGTCTCAGCCTGTAAAGAACCTAGTCACCTAGGCCATCTTAATATTGAGTTTATGAAGGGAGGGACAGGGTAGACATTAGACACTCTGAGCTCACTGGGGACTCACATAGGCATGTGCATGGCACATACTGCACACAATCATACATACATAACCTGCATCTACTTAGACCTTGTTTTCAAGTCATCCCTCCCCAGACCTGTTTGGACCATTAGTGCTTCAGGAGCAAGTACTGAGACGCCAAAGTGGCGCCATCCCTTTGGACACCTGTGCTCTTTCCCTGGGCTTAGTTAGCCTCCAGCAGGTAAGCAACGATGGCTAAGAGGCCAGGAATGTCAGGGCAGTCACCTTTGTTCGACTTTTCCTGTCACTGTGCTATTTGGAAGCCTCTATTGCCACAGCCCCTGCTGCAGGTTGTGAGTCAGTGGCTGCCAGATGACACCTGTCAGCCAGCCAGAGCAGGCGCCTGACTTGCTAGGCAGCTGGGGGAATGGGACATCTATCTACTGTAGCCATCTAGGACATTCCAGAGGCCCTGGCCTGGTGGTAATAGGCACCACCTCCCTCCTAGAGATCCAGACCCAGGCTGAGGCCCTGCTGCATAGACTCAGAAGTAGAGTTGTCTGAGGAATTCTTGGCACCCACAGACCCCAGATCCAGTGCAGGCCTAGGAGTGCTGTGTATGGGCTTAGGTGCCTCCTGTCAGGTGTGGACTCCTCTAGCTTGTTCGAGACATACCACCAGGCCAGTGAAGGCTCTAAAATGTCAGTGCTGCCCTGTTGCAATCATGTTCTGTGTGCTGGGTGCTGGAGACATGGTTGTGACTTGTGCTGCTCACTGAGGTCCCCTCAGAGGAGCAGATCTGGGATACTTACAGACTATCTCCTTCAGCTCATTATATGTTCATGCAGCAAGAATATTTTAACATGAGTCTAAGATCAGTGAAGATTCTAGAGCACAATAAACTGTGGTTATGAGGCAGCCAGGAAGGTAAAATGACCTCTCTCTCTCTCTCTCTCTCTCTCTCTCTCTCCATCTCTCTCTGTCTCTCTCTGTCTCTCCCTCCCTTCCTCCCTCCCTTTCTCTCTCTCCATCTCTCTCTGTCTCTCTCTGTCTCTCCCTCCCTTCCTCCCTCCCTTCCTCTGTCCCTCTCTCTCTCTCTCTCTCTCTCTCTCTCACACACACACACACACACACACATGATTGTCATCATCTCTCTCCTGCTCTCTTCTACTTTTACCTTAGAATACTTTGTGGCACAGGCTTGTAATTCCAGCATTTATGAGCCCAAATAAGAGGGTTGTGAGTTCAAGGCTGGTTTGGGCTACACAGTAAGACGTTGTTTCGAAATATGAAAGTTAAAGAGAGTGCAGAGAGCTGCATATCTCCACTGCATGGTTCCTCCATTGGTAACCTGTCACAGTAGAGCACACATTGTATCAATGTTCAAATGTGGATGGGTGTCTTTAGTCAAATGCTACTGTTTTTCTTAGAGTTACTTAGCATTGCAAAGGCTACACTTTGAATCAAAGGCATAATCAATGTGCCTACTGTTTCAGTCACCCAGGCTGCAAGCATCCTGTGCTTTCCCCTTAACCCTTAGTCCCGGTGATCCCCCTTTTTCCTCCCCCATACACCCCGAAGCCTTTACAGACCAGCCCCTTTCACTGAGTGGTATGCTTTCCTGCTTCTGCATACCTTTCAGCCTTTATCTCCCTGCCTGTGGGCTGCTTCAGAGTGATACTTGTTGCATCCTGTACCTGTCCAGGTGCCCTCCCCCAGGCTACCTGAGCTATGAGATTTTCTTGAGATAAACTATGTTCCTGACGCCATTTACAGATGGAGTGGTCCAGGCACCACAAAAGACTGTCTCTAGCTGAATCCAGTTGGAACCACCTTGGGATTTCAGGCCTAACCACCTTGCTGATGGTAGTGCTTGCACCCCATTCCATCCACAGATCCAGGAGCCTCCTGAGATAAGCATGCTTGAGGGAGCCCCAGAAGGGGTCAATTTGGGAAGAAGAGCACTGGCCAGAGCAACACAATAGAGTGTGCCAACTTCCTTGTGGTTCCATCCATCCCCTGCACTCAAAAGGGAGTCTGTGGCCCTCAAGGGCTAGGTGAACCTTTGTCCCTTCCTGGTTTACCACTAGGAGCTGCCCTCTGAGCCTCCTCACCTGGTCTTGTTCTCTCCATTCTGAGCTGACTCAGACTTCACCCATGGACGACACCTTCTATAATCTGAATTGTTCCTGCAGAAGACCAGAGTCTGCTGCAGCCTGTTAGTCTCAGCTGGTGGCTGAATATGATGGCCACAGGGTGGCTTCTCTGTTCTCCTTGGGGAACACATAAGCACCCTCATGGACATGACTTTCTTGGGGTTCTTATTTGCCCACCTGGGACTATCTGGAAAGTGAGATTCTACCCTCAATGTCTCAATCCAGGGATTGTATCCTCGATGGCCCTGCCCTTTGAGGAAGAGCCCACAGCAGTGGCAGAACTGCCCCAGAGTGCCCACTGCAGCCTGCATGTCATGACATGGGAACTATACAGAAACCCCTCACAGTCATGGGCCTGGGAACTGGAGGCTGGGACACACACCAGCAACGTCAGAAGTCCAGGTGCTGTGATTTATGGCTCCCTTGAGGGTCTGGACTATGGATGGCAGAGGCAGGGCTATCGGAAGATGACTTGTCCCTCTAGTTAGCAGGATGTGGGAACTGCTCTGGAGAGGGGGGTGTCTGTGAGCTGACATCTAGCGGCCTACTTGACAGACAGTGGCAGAAGGCTGGGGTGGAAGGCAGTTGAAACACAGAGCCCCTGAGTGGGAACTTGTGGCTAAATGTAACCTCTAAGGCTCATTTCTACATGTTATTGCCAGTTTGAGTTTGCATCTCAGTTCTGAGTGACTCAAGTGGGTTCCTCATCCCTGCCCTACCCAAGTTACAAGGACTGCATCTGTCAGTTTGCTGCACAGCAAATATCTCCAAAGCCCGAAACATCACACAGCAAAACTCTTATCCTATGACCCATGTCAGCCATGGCTAGCTGGGGCTGCTTGTACTGAAGTCCTAGTCTCTGTGAAGAAGTAGCTCCCTTTGTGCTGAGCTTTTCTCAGTTACAGACCTGGAGAAAATTCACAGCTCTCAGAACTGCTGCCTTCAGTGGGTCACGTCCAACTTGCTTACATGCTATTGGCTAAAGGAGGTAACTTACATGACTGAGCCCAGACTGGGTGGCAGGACTCATGTCTTCTTGCAGGAGACCTGGCTTAGGGCACAAACATCCTTTATGCAGGGAAGGAGTGGGTGGTTGCAGGACATGACACATGGGGCCAAATCTCAATAGAAATGAGCTGAAGTGAGCCCTCAGGGCTGGTGTGGGAACTCAATGAGTAGGGAATAGTAAGAGGAGCTCCATCCACAGGCTGGAACTGTGTGTGCACCTTGCTCAAACCAGAAGGAACAATGTGCAGATGACTGATCCACACAAGGTATCTGCATGGGGCATCAGTCCTCGGGAGGGGGTTTGACAGCATCCGTTCCAAGACTTTATTTTTCGTTAATAACTTACACTACACCTGGAACATGGACACAATTATTCATACTCAGCCTGGCTTTTTTAAATAGACACTTGATGCCAGTAACTACAGTAAGTTGAAATGGTTGAAATGGGTGGGTTAAGAGAAGCCAATGTGGTATGCATTTAATTTTTGCCAAAGGGTCTGAGATGAATCATTATCTGTAGGGTTTCAGAGCTCATGGTGGGAGCCGAGGGAGTGCTTGAGGCCCCCCCACCCTTCCTTTTTAATGGGTAAACATTTGGGACCAATTCAACCTAGCAGTGAAGAAGGGAAGGAGGGGCCTGAGGCTGCTCAGTACTGCAGTTCCCTGGGTATTGAGCAGCTTCTCCAAGGACTCCAAAGCTGCTTGAGAAGCATCCTGTCAGTCAGCAGGGCACAGAGCCAAACTAAGACCATAGGTCTGCCCGGAGAAACCTTGGAGGATTCATTTTGGTTACACAGAAGTCGGAATGAGGGCAGGAAGGACATGTTTGGAGAGCACATGGGCATGTCTCCTGCTAAATAAAGATGGTGACATGTCTGTGGCAGTGGGTGATGGTATCTGGTGGCATTCTGGCCATTGTCCCAGATGTGATTGACCTTATATCTGGAAAGTCCTCCCCAGAATGATACCTATATGTATTTGTTGGCAGCCTGTTAAAAATGTTCTCCTAGAATTCTAAGCAACTTTTCTGGTTCTTAGTGGACAGACCTTTCTGAGACTGTGTGGTCTAATCTTAGGTGATCTCTTCTGATGTAGGGTTGGAGTCTCGGGGGGTGGGGCTCTTGATTGTGGAGTGAATGGCTGTTTTCTAACTATCAAGAGAAGAATTGACTTGAGGTAAGCAGATGTCTGCCTGTTTATAATTCTCATCCACAGACAAAATAGCTGTGTCTGATAGAGTACAATTGACTATGGGATGTGGACAGAGCAGAGTTTTCAAACTCATTTCATTGTCCCCAAAGTGGGTATAAATCTGTGCCAGGACTTCCCTGCCCTCTTGTGATGTCTCTGCTGCTTGCTAATTGATGGAGTTTGGAACTTCATCTTCATTCCCCACCACAGGTTACTTGCTCAAACACTGTCCCTAAGTATGGCTTTTCCAGTCTCTATAACCTTCCTTATCATTTTCACCTGGACCCTACAATGACCTCTAAGGGGTCCACATCTACATCCCTCTGTACCTCAAGAAATCTTCAGACCTTAGAAGGACATCTTTTACCTGAGTGTGGCTGCATATGTCTTTCCAGGTGCCCTGGAAACTGTCTCTGACAGGCTGCTGAGGACATGCCTTCTCTGCAAATACTGGCAATTGGATTGGCAATTGAGTATTGGTGTATTTGGCAACTGTGCCGATTAGTTTTGTCAATGTGACACTAATTAGAATCACCTTGGAAAAGGGACCCTCAGTCAAAGAATTGCCTCCATCAGATTGGCTTGTATGCAAGTCTGTGGGATATTAATGTTTGATGTTGGAGGGTCCAGCATGCTGACACCCCTGAGAAAGTGTTCTGAGTTGCAAACAAAGCAATCTGAGCAAGCCATGGTGATAACCTAGTGTGTCCCTTCCTCTATGGCCTCTACTTCAGTTCCTACCTCTCTGTTACTGCATTGAGTTCTTGTCTTGGTTTCCCTCCATGATGGAGTGTTTTAGCACTATACCAGAAAGCAAACTAGAACAATCAGGTAGCCAGGGCCAGTGGCAAAGCGACCATTTCCTAGGGGATCTATGACAGAGGTTGTCCCTCTGGAGTGGGCCTAGGAACATGAGGACATGTTTTGCAGATAGCCCTGCAGAAAGTCACAGATTGCCTTTGAGTAAGATGAACTCCCCCAGTGCTTACAACCACCATGTAGCTAAATGGTGGTGCTATTAGTTCAGAGGAAATAAACAGTTACATGTGACTGTGTGTGGACTATCAGCCTCTGTTTAATTGGTGTGTAGGCTGCAAGGCATGAATTACAGGATGTATAATTTATTTGTGCAATAAAATACCATTAACTGAGAGAGAGAAAATGAAGAGAAAAATAATACGTTTCACACTATAATTACACAATAAAGTTTGAATTAGAAGTATAGTTTGGCCCATCAACTTCCTCAGACTTGAGAAAAATCTGCAAAGTCAGCAGGTTCGTGGGAGGGGGCCATTCAAATGCCAAATGAGGGCTGGAGCATCAGGTAGTAGAAGCAATTGAGAAGCAGCTGCCCTGTTGTGGGATGTGTCTAGATCAGGAAAGCTGGAATGTGTGGAACAAAAGAGGTGACAAGAAATCAAGAGAAAGTTAACAATGAAGCAGTTTCCTGGCAGGCCACACCTTCTCACACAAGAGCAGAAGCCAATCTCACCTGAATGTCCTTTGTTAATCTCAAAAGCCCATCACCTGTTTGACCAGGATCCTTTAACTCCTGTGGTAGTGGTTGTGGAGATCAACCTGGCTTTTTGTTGTTGTTGTTGTTGTTGTTAAAAAGATTGATTTATTTATTTTATGTATATGAGTACACCATTGCTTTCTTCAGACACACCAGAGAGGGCATCAGACCCCATTACAGATGATTGTGAGCCACCATATGGTTGCTGGGAATTGAACTCAGGACCTCTGGAAGAGCAGTCGGTGCTCTTAACCACTGAGCCATCTCTCCATCACTCAACCTAGCTCTTTTTAGCAGGGAGAGGTATATAGTCTACTCACAAGCTAACACTCCTCTCAAACACAGACACTGGTCATCTGATTCTCTGCGTGTAACTCAAATACAGGCAGGAAGTTACTGCAGCCTAACTCTCCTGCAGATGGGTCTCCCTTATGGAAGCAGATGGAGCAATTCCAGGTGACAGTTTAGCCCAAATCCCTTCTTCATGTAAGTACATACAGTGCAGGTCATGACCCTCTCACCGAGGATAGGTCTATGTGCCATGTGGGGGTTTCTAGCCAAGGAGCAGGTCTTATATCCCTGGAGATGAGGTCCTGCCAGGAAGACAGCCAGCACAGACCCAGGATTCTGAGGTGTTTCAGAGAGGTGAATGACAGGTATGGGCTCCCTGACTTGGCCCCAGGGCAAGGCTGTACTGGTCCAGCTGGGCTAGTGCTTGCCCCTTCGTGCTGTGGCTGATGGTATGGGACAACAGAGGCTCAGAACAATGGTGCTCACTGTTCTATGGAAGTCTTGTGGATACATACTGGGGAAAGCGTCTTGACCCCAGGGACAACAACCTGAAGAAAAGAAAGCCTTAGTGAAGGAAGATGGGTGTCACCAGTGTGTTCAGAGAATGCCATGGGTGGTAGATTTTGTTCTTTCTATCTGGAAGCCTAGATCTGATAACAACTACCTTTTCCTGTGTGAAGTCCTGATGAGCGGGGTCAGAGCAGAGCTGATACCTGGGACCAACATTGCCCTAAGATGAAGCCATCGAGGTACAGACATGATCCTTAAGCAACTGTGCCATGGTCTGAGAAGCACAGATACAAACACCTACTCTGGGCAGACCACTACCAACAGAATCTCGTTGACACAAGATGTGTGAGGCTGTTCCTGGAGTATGGTGGCGGACTGTCTGTGGTGCTAGGTGCTTACGTGGGGTCGTGCTTTGACGTGGCAGTTCCCAGTCCAGCATACACAGTGTGCAACAGTCTCCAAAGTCATTCACAGATGCCATGAACGTTGTGTGTGCTCTGTTCACATGGGGATGGTATGTTTGCTCATGTCAGCATTGCCATAGGTGAGATGGATGTGCACTGCAGCACCACAGCACTTAACGATGTCTTCTGTCATAGGGAGTGACACTGGTGTGTTCATAGGGAGTGACACTGGTGTGTTCAGGCCATTGGCATGACAACACTTTGGCTTTAATGACAACCTGTCCGTCCTTGATACCTATCAAGTTGGAAAGGGGTCCCCACCCAGCATCTTTTCCTAAGGTCCAGATTTGTGGCAGAACATATAAGTCTCCCAACCACTTGTGGATCCATTATAAAGTTGGAGCAGCTGCTGAGAAGGAGGCAGTTTAGCACTCAAGGGACTACTCTGGCTTGTAGGGGACAGGCACATGTCCAGTGCCTGACATGGAATGCCAGTGTCAATGAAGAAGCCATCTAATGCCTCCCAGCTTTTTTGCTGACAGAGCCATGCACACGTCTAACCATCCCAGGTGATATTATAGACGTGTGTGTGAACCCTGTGGTGTGGGGAAATAGGGAGACAGAGCCTCCAAGAGACCTTCCATGGTGGGACTACATTCACACTCAGTTCATTTTTCTCTTAGCTACCCTGCAGGATAGAGCTGATCGTTCTGCTTACAAGATAGGGACACTGAGGCTGGGGAGGTTATGAAAAGATTGTATCTTATGAAGCTCTGTTCTCACCTCTACAGCTAGTGTTCCAGGAAACTCTGTTCCATGCTAGAACTACACAGACCAGCTTCTCTCAGGAGAAACAGGTGGTCCTCACTGCTCCCTGGCGGGGGCTTCTCTGTGATGCTATATGTACACACTTTGGAGCCAATCTTCAATCACACATTCACAACTGAGAACGAGGTCACAGCTGTGGACAGCCATTAGCACAAAGGGATAGGCAACGTGTAAGAAGCGACCCTCTTTCTGCCGAAGTAGACAGTGCTCATCTGTTCCTGATTCCCCATGAACACCATTCTATGTGGCCTCATGCTCCAGGTAAAGACTCCCAGAAAGCCCAAATCCTGCTCTCCAGGGAGACCATAGTGGCAGCTGGAAGTATGGATAGGAGTTTCATCTTGGACAGTGCTCAGGAAGCACAGCTATGGCACTTGGATGGTACAGGGCAGAGGCAGATGAGGAGGGGACAGGAGAGGGCAGCACCCAATGATGACTGACTGAAGCAGTGGTCATGGACACCTAGAGAGAGCACCATGCTCTTGAGTCCCTTGCTTGAGGCCTATTGAACTATGGAGCCACTAAAGGTCCCGTTTACAAGGACAGTGGAACTGTTCCATGGGGATGAGTGGGGCACACATAAGAAGTACGCAATGACAGGCACAGGGGAGTGGCAGCTATAGAACACAGGAGCCTCCCCCTGAGGGAGCAGGTTGTGGAACTCACCATCCAGAGTGGTTGGCAGATCCCCCAATGAAGGGAGCAGGAGCTAGGCATTCATGTGACACTTTCCAACACTAGATACTTGGAGCTGGGTTTGGGTTTTATCACTCAGGCTAAATGGAGCCTGCATTTAGCTGGACAGAGCCCAGTGGATTACTTCAACATCCGCAGTGGCCATTGACTCCTGCTGGCCAAAACCTCTACCAAGCTCTCACCCGCTACATGGCTGTCTAGCTCCCAACTAAAGAGCCTTACAAGCACTAGAGGTGTTTGAATGAGCCCCAAGAGAACCCCACCTCAAGACTAAGTAACGGTATCCAGGGTAAGAAGAGTGAGGGTGGAGATGCTGTTGTGACAGCCATGGCCATGAGTGGCCCTGAATAGCCATGTCCAGAGGAGCTTCAGGTCCCAAGCCATAGGTCCAGAGGATATCCTGGACACTGTTCCAGAACCACGCATGCTTGTGCTTCCTGTTTATGTTTGTTTGTTTGTTTTTTTTTTCTGGATGCAGGAGAGAGTGGCTGGAACAGGCACAGCAGCGTAGCGTCCACCAGAGAGAGGCCATTGCATGTAGTTTTGCTTCTTTAACTCTTCACTAGAAGTGTCTAATTGGCAAACTGACAGTTGATCCAGGCTGTGGAATGTTAGAGGACATCACTCATGTCTGAGCCCGTGGTGAGCTGGGATCCATCTGTGCATCCTTGCCTTACAACAAGTAAGTAATCTAGAGTTTCCTGGTTAAGTTCAGGGGACAGCTTGAGCTGTTCAGGGTGATCCCAGGCTGTCAAGTTGGCTGCATGAACAGAGCAAAGGGTGGGCACATTACTGATGGATTCCTACCTGCACCAAGAGGGTGTCTTAGTCAGGGTCTCTATTCCTGCACAAACATCATGACCAAGAAGCAAGTTAGGGAGGAAAAGGTTTATTCAGCTTACTTCCACATTGCTGTTGATCACCAGAGAAAGCAGGTCAGGAAGCAGGAGCTGATGCAGAGGCCATGGAGGGATGTTTCTTACTGGCTTGCTTCCCCCTGGCTTGCTCAGCCTGCTCTCTTATAGAACCCAAGACTTCCAGCCCAGGGATGGCACCACCCACAAGGGACCCTATCCCCTTGATCACTAATTGAGAAAATGCTCCACAGCTGGATCTCATGGAGGCACTTCCCCAACTGAAACTCCCTTCTTTGTGATAGCTCCAGCCTGTGTCAAGTTGACACAGAAAATTAGCCAGTACAGAGGGGATGGGTCAGGATGTCTCAGCTAGGAGAGGCTCCCAAGGCCTGAAAGAGGCCCACTGAGGCAGGCTTGGGTGAACCATGTCTACCTGCTTTGTGGAGGCCTAAGGCTTGCTCTTGTGGATCTTGACTTTCAAGATGGCACCCTACCTCTCACCTGTTTCAACTCAGAAGCAAAACCTGTGCTGTGGTTTTCTGCAATGTAGCTGCTAGGTTCAGGAACTATAGGAACTCAGAGCTACATGAACCCCATCAGTAATCTACCATTTCCAGTAAGCAGGCTGGACTGTGCTGGCTTGGCCTCAGGAATCCTTGAGTGGAATGTCACTTGATATCCTGTGGTTAGGCAGTCAGTCTTAATCAGGGACCCATGGGAAGTTAAGGCCATGTGCTTGGGAAGGCAGCTTTCTGTAGCCTACAGCACTATTTACCCAGTTGTAACTATTACTCTGCACTGCCATGCTCTTCCAAGGACTTCCAGAGATTCTGTGTGGCCTTCATCTTTGCTGAGACATTTGAGGGTTCATTGGACCTGCTCTCTGACAGCCAGAGAGGGAACAGACTGACCTGTAGCTAGACCTCTGTGGTTCAGCCTAGTCTTATGTCCTGCTCTGTCCACAGCTCCAGTTGGCAGTTTGGTGGGTTCACGGGTCAGAAGGTCATGCCTTTTTAAGAGTGCCACTGGCCATATGGCTGGATCTGGAGGTTGTTCTTCATATTGTACCAAACAGTAGTTAAGCGGAGCCTTTAATCAAGAGCAAGAAACAAGGCCACAGTGCCGCGACTGTAATCATAAATGGATTTCTAGTGAGAATGGCCAAACCCCAATAGCCTACTGCTTCTTTGCCTGAGGGCAACCATATCTGTTTCTTTGGGCACATCACTCCAGACAGTCCAATAGAGCAAGCACATGTACACACTCTTCCCGGTAGTCACTTGAACTGCTCCAAGGGAGCTAACTGCTGCCATGGAATCCCAGAACAAATCCTTTGTGAAATGGCTAGTCTTCCCACCACGTGACTAATCATCTCTTAACATGGCTACTACATATGACATCCATGGCTATTATGTATGACCTCCACACTTCAGCATCCATGTTGCCACACAGCTCACTCAGCTTCCATGTGGTGTGCTCACCTTTACTAGTTCTGTGTGGTGGGGATGAGACAGAGTAGGCAGTGAGTAAGATACAAGGGAGTCAGGGACACTACAGCTGCATCTTAGTGGCCATCTCCTGTCAGGATGTCACCTTTATTTGTTCTTTCTGTTGTACAAGAAGCAAAGGCATCAGGTGCCACATGGGCCACTAGTGAAAAGACCCTGGCTTCTTTACCATATTGTGATGATGGTATCCTGTGGATTTTATCTGTGTCCCTTTCTGGTGTGGTATTTTCAAGATGTTCATGGAATAAACACTAAAAGAGAGATCCAATCCACCATGATTTGGGAGGGAAAATAACTTTACCACATTATTATTTTAGTCCACCTCAAAAATATTCATAAAACTTCTTACAAGAGCCCAATGAGGTAGCTCACACCTATACAGCACTTGCAAGGCAAAAGCAGAATGATTCTTCAGTGTTTGTGGCCAGTCTGGGTTGCATAATGAGTTCCAGAACACTTTCTGGGCTTCAGAGTGGGACCTTGTCTCAAGAAAGATAAAAAGAAGTGGGTGGTGAGCAAGCAAGCAAGCAGGTAGGCAGGAAAGCAAGCTTGTACAAAAATAACAGAGTCAATGCCTCTAGCTTCTCCCACTCCTCTGGTTGGCCCTCTCATCCAGCATCTTTGGATTGAACTCTCTGTCTGATTCACTGATTCACAGTAAATCTCTGTAGTTTACTTTTACTTTCTCTGGTTAAACTAAGTCTGACTTCTTGTGATCTCTGAGTCTGTGTTAGGTTCTTTCCCTAACAGACCACGAATCTCCTATATCCATGCCTGTAGTAACAGTAGCTCTGCTGGATTATATGAGGTGCTGAGCAGTTTCCCTGACATTTGGGGCAACACTATTAATTAAAAGAGCAATTAACCTCCTCTTGTACCACAGAGATATCACATTGCACAAACTCTTCCACAATGTTGCATAACATAGAAAGAATGGACTCAGGGCATCCCCAATCTCATTGTTTTAGGAGGCCTACTGTGTTCTGATATGTTCTTTACTGGGGCATGTGTTTAGCATATACATATACATATATACATGCTTTGGTATATGTATATAGTACATGCATGTTTTGTCTGTATGTGTATATATACACATACATTGTGTATATGTATGCATGTTTATGTGTTAATTGTATGTAGTATGAATGAATATATTTGTGTTTGCGTGTCGATACAGTGCATAATATACATCAAATGTGGTTTTGTGTGTATTTGAGGTACACATGTGCAGGTATGCATGTGTGTATGCATGTGTGTATGTGTGTTTGTGTCTATGTGGTAGGTGAGGTCTTGTGGTTTGTGGATTTTAAAGAAACTTGTGTCAAGCGCTATCTGGGTTCTTACCCAGGCTTGCTTGCCATGCTTTCTGTCTTCACCTACATCAGATCCTCCCCCACACCCATAGAAGACCACAACCTGGGTGTTTACATTACAGTTGCTGCAGCCTCACCCTACCGAAGGCTGGAGGCTGGCGCCTGAGAGAGAAACACTGTAGGACAGCTTCTCCTGAGGCCTCCTCTATCCTCTTTTTTGTGTCCTCACGGCACTGTACCTCAGTGTATGTCTTTTCCACACTTTCTATTCTTATAGAACCTTCCCCAATGACCTCGCTTTTTGAATTGTCCCCTGATCTTATGTCAAAATAAGGCTACCACCTGCTCTAGTTCACCACCACGTTTCTCTTCTTTTTTCTTTTCTGTCTCCTATTCTTCCTCCTCCTCCTCCTCCCCTCTCCCCAGACAGGTCTCTGTATAGCCTTGGCTGTCCTGGAATTCACTCTGTAGACCAAGCTGGCCTCAAACTCAGAAATCTGCCTGCCTCTGCCCCCCAAGTGCCAAGTTTTCTATAGCCACAGACACAAGATGTTAAAAACAAACAAACAAACAAACAAACAAACAAACAAAGCTCATCGATCCTGAGTAAAGATAAGTTACTGAACATGTGGACTCAGTGAGACAAGAGACACACCAATGTAAGGAGCACAGAGGCATCTTTGGTGCCTCCTGGGTGGTTCTTCTTGGGCCAGTTTGCTCCTAGCCCCTTCTAAGAGACCATAGTGGAACCAGTTCTTCCAGGCAATCAAGGTATCAGGGAGAGAGCAGTAATAAATTCCAGGAGGGGCTGGGAGCTGCAAGGCAAGGCTCTCACAGTGAGGTACCTGCTATTCTCCCCTCCCCCTCTCCTTCCCCCTTCCCCTCCCCAGAGCCACACCTGCTTCCTCATGCTCTGTAGCTGCTACTCAGCTATGTGGTGCATGGAGAAGTAGCCATCCAGTCTCAGCTTGGACTCAGGTCTGCAGAAATCACAGCCACGTGGTGGTAGACAATAAGAACTTTGTCAGTGGTTGGGCACATTGGGGGATAACTGGTCACGAGAATTTAGAGCCTGAAGCCATACTGCCCAGACCCTGCACATTAGCTTCCCTGTCCTGGTGTGCAGAGCAACTCTGCAGGCATAAACGAGCCATGAGTGATTTGGAGCAATTACCTTGTGGTTACACCCAATGCCGTGTCTATACCTTGACTTGCCTGAAATCAGGTCAGGAGACCCAAGTGGGTTCTGTTTTCTTTCTTTTCTTTTTCTTTTTTTTTAAGATTCATTTATTTAGTTATATGAGTGTTCTCTTTGCATCCAGAGGAGGGCATCAGAAGTCATTACAGATGGTTGTGAGCCACCATGTGGTTGCTGGGAATTGAACTCAGGACCTCTGGAAGAGTAATCAGTGCTCTTAACTGCTGAGCCATCTTCCCAACCCCTCGGGTTCTGCTTTGATAGTCCGAATTTGGCATGTAGTGCTGGCTGGGTCACCCAAACCCAGCTTCTGCCATTAACCTCATGGTACTGGGGATTTGTAGAGTGTCTCTATTTGCACAACCATTAGAGACACCAAAGAAAAGAAAAGGACTAGCTTGCAGGAGGAGGAGGAGGAGGAGGAGGAGGAGGAGGAGGAGGAGG
>NW_022196914.1:34587096-34625905 GCF_008632895.1 Mastomys coucha | reverse complement strand
AGCAGGAGGAGGAAGAGGAGGAGGAGGAGGAGGAAGAAGAGGAGGAGGAGGAGGAGGTGAAGGAAGAGGAGGAGGAGAATGAAGAAGAAGGAGAAGAAGGAGGAGGAGGAGGAGGTGAAGGAGGAGGAAGAGGAAGAGCAGGAGGAAGAAGAGGAGGAGGAGGAGGAAGAGAAGAGGAGGAGGAGGAAGAGAAGAGGAGGAGGAGGAAGAGGAAAGAAAGAAGCAGCAGAAGCAGCAGCAGCTGCTGCTGCTAAGCAGGCTTGAATCTGTTCACCTAAGGGCAGATTTGTAGCCTGTCTATCCTCTGTCTTTCTATGGCCTTGAAGCCTGGCCCCTCATTTTTCTGTCACTCAGAGGATGATATATCCACAGAGAAAGTTGCCTAGCAGCTGACTGCAGATATACAGCACCCAGTCAAGCCCTATGGAGTTGGGATGACCATTGGCCACAGGGGACATTCCTTTAGTTTTCCATGGAAGATTTACCCAGCTAATCCTCAGGAATATGGAAGGCTCTAGACTGTTTGGGGGAGCACATGATGCTCTGACACAGGACTTATAGTTCCAGCTGCTCTTACCCTGAGTTCTCTTACTGGTGTACATGGAGGTTGGTGGGCCCTTAAGGCCCAAGTACCAGGGAAGGCGGTGTAGGTAGTGTTTGGTACTGTAAACATTTGGAATATACTATGAGACAGAGTCCTTTGGTGATCAGAGAGGGTCAGGAGAAGGCTCAGGGTGTCACAGGGAGCTAGTTGGTCCTTTCCCCTTACCCGGTTGGGAAAGGAGGATCTTTCCTACTTTGGTAGAGAGAGAGAGTGAGAGGTTTCACTGTGTGAAATACAACTCAATTTTGGAATTATAACCAACAAGTCACTAAACAGAAGCAGCAGCTTCTGGTCAAGGGAATTTCATTTCTAAGTGTCCACTGGTTACTTTGTATCTCATACCTCCCACCCAGAAATGGGTCCTAGAATTTTCCAGTTTTGTTCTTCAGCAAGATCTACCCAAGAGCAGACTGGAGTCTGAAAGCAAAGGGACTGGTGTGGAGACCAGTACCTGTCAAATGAAGGACAACCCTCTACTGAGAACCTGCAGATGCCCCTACTATCTGGAAACTTCTCTGAGGGAGGTTGATAAACCAAAGCCTATTTTTAACGCAAGGACTGTGTGCTGGCTAGTTTTATATCAACTTGTCAGAGGCAATAGTCATTTGAGAAGAGGGAAGCTCAACTGAAAAAAAAAAAAAAAACCTCCATAAGATCTGGCTGCAGGCAGGCCTGTAGGGCATTTTCTTAATTAGTGATCGATGTGACCATTGTAGGTAGGGACATCCCTGAGCTGGTGGGCCTGGGTTCTGTGGCAAAGCAGGGTAAGCAAGCCAGAAGGAACAAACCAGTAAGCAGCACCCCATGGCCTCTGCATCTGCTCCTGTCTCCAGGTTCCTGCCCTGTTTGAGTTCCTGTCCTGACTTCCTTCAGTGATGAGCAGTGATCTGGAGCTATAAACAGAAGCAGCAGGACGCTAGTTGCTCTTTTTTTTTTTTTTTTTAATGTCTCCAGCCTTAAAGCCTTTCTCCCCCAACTTGCTTTGGTCATGGTGTTTACCACAGCAGTAGTAAGCCTAACCAGGACAGACTGTCCTCTGAGACCAATCATCAGCAAGCAAGGTCACTTTAAAGCAAAAAAAGATTTGCCTGTCAGTTTGGCTATCCAGTTTGAAGACCTTTATGCTTTGCAAAACAGGTGTGTGTGTGCCCGTGACTGTGTGTGTATGTATGCATGTGTGCACATGCAAGCTGTTCAAAATAAAGTATAAGAAAATTGTAAACATTCAAGATAACAGCTCATTCCATACTCCAAACAAGAAGCATGCGTGGCTTCTGATTTTCAGAAGCATTTGCATGAAACCAAGGCCCTGCCATGATCAGTGTAGCTGGGGAAGTGGGGTTTGCGGTTTTGTGGCTGTCAGGTGGAGGTCTCCTTAGCGGTTACACAAATCAGGCAGCTTCTTCCTTCCATGGATTCCCAAACACAGGTGGTAAATATGATCAAAGTCCCCAGGTTATCCAGCTGAGCGCTCTTCAGAGTAAGTGGTGGTTGTGGCTCTCTACAGACAGGTAAAATGTTGCAAGGGCTCAGATAACCCTACCAGTTATAGCCGACATCAAGGTAAAAGCAACAAGTCCAGCCTCCTCACCAGCCACCAGGAACCCAAGTAGTGCTACAAGCAGACACTCCGCACCCCTAGTAAAGGACAGAGGGTGAAAGGAGGCAGGCTCAGTGCTCCCCTCTTTCTCTAGTGGGCGGCAACATTCTTTCCTAAAGTTCTATGATTCTTACCTACTATAGGGGTCCATTGTAGGTGGTCTACACCTCACCCCTGGGCTGTTTGGACTTGCTGGAGACCAACTGCCTCAGGCTGTGGTCTGACTCTCAGCAGGGGTGTGCCGTTCTATGACATTTCCAGGCCTTTGGTACCCACCCTGTAACAGTCTTTAGGTGCTATTCCACATCATATGGAGCTACAATGCCTCTGTACCTCACTACCCAAGCAGCCAATTGTCACGATGCAGGTGTCATCTAGGAGCCCAGATATAAATCCTGAACTCTGAGGTTCTCAGGCCCTGGGCACAGCAGCCTCTTCTCTCATGCAGCACACTCACGAAGCCCAGAAAAGCCTCAGAGCATTGACTTGTGATCTAAGATGAATGGAGTAAGACCCACAGATGCCAGGTAATATCCCTGCTTTGGACAGATAACCAGAGACTTACAGGTGCCAAATATGTGCAGACACTTGTGCTGAGTGTAGCAAGGGTCCTAGGACATCTCACAGTGTGCTTGCTGTCTTGGCTCAGTTCTGTGACATAAATTACACTCTTGCCCAAGGCATGTGCTGCAAAAAGCTGGGGCCTGCGTTCAGGCTGATTATCTTGAACTTGGGCTAATGTTCCATGAAAAGAGACTCTATTACTAAATTCATTAATTAATGTCCCATTTGCAGTCAGACTTGAATGCGAACCACTTGTGTACTGGGATAGGCAGTGTGTCCTGCTGCCCGAGCCTGTTGTGGCCTCGGTGGGGAAGGACCTGACTTCAGGATAGGAGAGCAGCCCAGGCATCCTGGCTGGAGACAGATTCTGCCTTGTGGAATTTGACCAAGTTCTATCAAGACCTCAGGAGTTTCCCTTCGTCCTAGGAGGTGATGAGGTGAGAGCTAAGGGCCAGGCAGAGTTGGTGGGTCTCACTGCACTCTTAGGGATAGTCTGCCCGAGATAACAGTAATGGCGAGTCTCACATCCCTCCTGGGAGGGAGGTAGAAGCTTCTAGGGATAAAGCAAACACCTTCTATGAAAGACTTAGGCCTGAAAGAGATGACAGCAGACCCTGTGTTCTGCTCTGAAATCTGACCAGTGTGGAATCGTTACAGCCCTGTGAAGTTTCAGTCTACAGCCTTGTATGTGGAAGCATGTGTATGAGTACACTTATACTTGAGCACATGTTTGTGTGTGTGGGGAGACAAAGACAAAGAAAATGACAGTAAGGACAATGTACATGCACATGTGAGAGTGCACATGGAAGGGTATGTGGGACACACATGTGCAGAAGCAATAGAAGGCTGCCTTCCAGGTGTTTCCCCTAAGCCTGACTGAGGCTGGTGGCAGCCTAAAGGCTGAGCTGCTGACTTCTCAGTGAGGCTGAGCTTGCCTGTGCTGTGTGCGTGCCTGGGAGGGATGGGGGGATGGGAGGCAATGATTATACCACTGAGCAAACATAAAATGCTTTCAGATGCAGAGCTTCTGGCCTTCACCTAGAGTCCTGGTATCCCAGAGCAATCCTAAGACAGTCTGAACACACGTGGAGTCTCTGGGCAGATGTCCATGGTGCTGTTCCAGGCAGAGGTGCATAGCGTTCAGCCACACCCTGACCTATGCTCTGGAAGGCAGAATCACTCTTTAGAACCTAGGCTAGGCAGTTCTGCCCTACAGCACCACATGGGGACGTGTACTCTGTAACTTCCCCTTTTCTGCCGTCCCATGAACTGCCAATTTATTATCTTAGCTAGAAGGTTTCCTGACACAAAAGCTTAGCTCTGATTTCTCCTGCCATGTCTGGTTAGGTGACTGAGGTGTTAAATCATGCATGAAAATGGTTCTCCCTGAAGTCCTTTTGTTAACTCTAGCTGCCTTCATTCAGGTAGCCCATGGTATCTTTCCCTTCAACCTCTGGGCATCCTGTGCCAAATGAACCCAAGCATTAGCCCCCGGGGCTCCTCCCTGTGCCACCAGACACCTACACAGCAGCCTGGTGGCTTTGTAAGAGGCTGCAGTCCCTTGATACTTGGCAGTGCTTCTCTACACTGTTGTTTATAAGTGAGCCAACCCCAGACCTCTGGCCCTGTTCAGTGGGGATTGTCTTCCCCAGTGGCCTCTGGTTGGGGCAGCTTTCCCTGGATATTTTCTGTCCTTCACTTTGTCTCTCAAAAAGCCTAGCTACCTGCCAAGGCCTGAGGCTTGGGCCACCCACAGGTGTGTTCCTGTTCAGCACAGCCAGGGTTATCCTTTCTCTCTCTCTCTCTCTCTCTCTCTCTCTCTCTCTCTCTCTCTCTCTCTCTCTCTCTCTCCCTCCCCCCTCCCTCTCTCTCTTTCTCTCTCTCTTTCTTTCTTTCTTTCTTTCTTTCTTTCTTTCTTTCTTTCTTTCTTTCTTTCTTTTTTGGTTTTTCGAGACAGGGTTTCTCTGTGTATCCCTGGCTGTTCTGTAGACCAGGCTGGCCTGGAACTCAGAAATCCTCCTGCCTCTGCCTCCCAAGTGCTGGGATTAAAGGCGTGCACCACCACTGCCTGGCTCAGGGTTATCCTTTCTGAGAGAGGGAGCAAGGTAAGAAAGCAATAGAAATGGAGACCATTTCTACTGGAAAAATGTGTATTCACTGTAGAGGTACCCTAGGAAAACTTCTAGGGTCCTTCAGGGACACATGGATCTCACACAGGGGTGGCTTAGCACATTCCAGTATCTCGTACGAGTACCAATAAGACCGGACCATGTTCACAAGGGAGAAATGTGGTCCAGTGGGAACTGGGGTGTCTCACAGTATTGGACACAAGCCTTCCTCTGCTTTATATTGCAGTTTAGATGTGTTTATGTACTTGAGGAAGATGTGGTTTAAAATAATGCAGTCCTTTGAAAAGCAAAGATAAACAAGCTTGGCTGGAACCAGACTGTCTGCTGGTTTTTCTCTGTAAGGTTGACAGCACCTGGT
This sequence comes from Mastomys coucha, assembly GCF_008632895.1. NCBI lineage: Eukaryota > Metazoa > Chordata > Mammalia > Rodentia > Muridae > Mastomys > Mastomys coucha. Next base: position 34,620,650 of record NW_022196914.1, on the reverse strand, counting down.
AACAGGGCTTCTCTGTCCATCTGACTCTACTCCAAGACAATGGGTGGAGCTCTAGGGACCCCTCCCCCCAACACACACACCAATGCCATGGTACTGGCATAAACAAAAATCAGGGCAGGTGCTTTGTCAGACCCCATCTCAGTCCTCTCTCTGGGACTTTCTTTGGGAGGGAGATTTCTTTCAGGTCCTTAAGCTGCTGAGGGGGTAGGTGCTCTGATTCATGCTTGGCTTTTGATCTTGCAAGGAGCTGAGGAGCTGTGTTACTAAGATCCAGGGGTCATTGCAGTACCTGGTGAGGTGAGGGGATTCTGGTTGCCTGGGGCAGGTTTGGATAATGCCTGAATACAGCTCAGGATGACCAGGAGAACCCATCCTCTCCAGTGGACAGCTAGAGGCAGGTGTGCACCAGGACCCCTGGAATGAGTGTGACCCTTGATCTGCATTAGTTAGGGATCGTGTTGTTAAGGGAGAGCATGATGTTCACAAAGCACTAAAGCTGATGAGAGACACCTGGGAATGTGGCTCCTCTGCCCCCTTTCACCCCAATCGGCCTCTGCACCCTCTAGTCCCTGCTTCTATCCTTCCTCCTTCCCTTTCTCTTTTTCCTCAGCTCCTCTTCCCTGCACTCCCTCCTTCTGGCTCATTGTTCAGTGTCCCTTTCAGCTGGGCTTTAGACTAGGGTCATTTGAAAGGTCACAGTGCCTCTTCTTAGTCCTTGATCCTTGCTGACTTCTCCTGTAGTGACCTAAACCCTGTCCTTTGGTAGCACCAGTCAGAACAATGGCTAGGCTATCCTGGCATGGAGGGAGGCAGTTGGCTCCAAAGGAAGGGCTTGCAGCTTCTGGAAGATACAGGGGAGTCACCAATTCTATTGGAAAGGGAAGAGTAGAGAGTCACTTGGGCCTGCACTTCAGGTGAAAAGCTGAGTCTTGGGACAGCTTTCAGCTTCATTTTGATATTGGGTAGCATTCCTGTTCCTATGCTGGAGACCTGGAGCAGGGAGACTACCCTGCCCTACTGGCTACTGACCACTCAGAGGACAGTTCTCTCTGGCAGTTAGATGTCTGTGAGGAGAGCAGAGGCAATTTAGCCTTTCTTCATTAGCTGTTTGTCGACCTATCTTAGGAGACAGTTTCCCTATTTCCTGGTGGACCTAAGGAGCCTTGCTCAGAGAAGGAAGATCTGAGCGTCCCCAGGGAGGGGAGGGGGACCTTGCTGTCCGCTCTGCCACAGCTCTCAGGAAGGCATGCCCGGGGAGAAGTAGGTGGCATAAATCGCATACATAATCTCCGGAGACGACCACTTTAAATCTTAATTGGTTGCCTTTTAAATATCATTTAAGGGCCGGTTTCTCTGCCTTTCTCTAGTTAAGAAGGTGTCGTGTCAAACTCTATTACCTTGCAAGATGTCTTTTTTTTTTTTTTTGGGAAAGGGAGAGAAAAAGAAAAAAATGGAGCCATCAGCCGCATTTGAGGGGTCGATAAAGCTTTTAGATTTGGAGACGGTTTTCGGAGCCAGTTTCCTGCGGCTACGTGTTGTTAATGGAGCTTAAGGAATTATCTTAGACTGGGCCGGCCGGGAGCCGTATATTTCCCGCGCCTGTTCCCTTGTCGAGTCTGAATATGCTGCTGTCAGACTCGCTTAATGAAAAGTAACGCGCCGCTGATTACAGTTTTATTTGGCTCTATGTAAAGAGCGCCGTTAATTTAGCCTCTCCTCTCGGTGTGTTTGCGATCGCCACGCCTGAGCGACTGAGCGCGTCCCTGAGCTGCCTCCTCGCGCGGGCGCCCCGGGCCGGCTGACAGCCTCCCGCAGGGGAAGTCGCGGCTCGAAACCCTCCCCCGCCGCGCCCCGCCGGGGGACCGAAACCTTTTCCCTTCCCAGTGCCCTCATCCTGCGAAGGCGCCTGGCTTCATCTAGGGAGTCAGGCTGGCACTTGACCCACGCCCCCAAGAGCCTGAAAGCACATCTTGCAGGCTGCTCCCCAAAGTAAGAGGTGTCTTTGGGTGGTGTTTCTTATGCCCCGGCACCTTGCAATGTGGCTGAGTGCCCTCTCAGCCCTGATATCTTTATTCACAGGATAATGCCGTTTATTCAAATACGCCCCTTTAGTTGCTAGAGTCATCAAGGTCTCAGGCTCTAGAACTTGTTATTCGGGCGCCCAGAACTGGTGCAGGCACCAGAGACCATGCCCAGAGGTTCCAAGCTCAACAAGCTTGGAAGAACTCAGAAACCTACTTCTTTCCCTTGGACTGCCTCAGAGGAGGAATCTGGGGGCCACAGCCGGTGTGTAGACGTGCTCACTGGCCATAGCCTCCGGTATGTGCGCCCAGGACAAATCTGTCTGCAGCCAGGACACAGGCTTTGGTCCAAGCTTCAGTTCTGACCTTCCCTCTCTTTATCTCACCCACTCCTCGCCTGAATTTGTGAAGGCTAATATTTTTCTTTTTTCTTTTTCTTTCTTTTTTCTTTCTGAAAATGCTTGGCTTTGTCTAGGGTTGTGTCGGGGTGTGCTTGGCGGCCGCATTAAAATTCCTCGCGCCCCAGCTTGGGCAGCAACGTGTCTCCCCTGAGACTCCACTTTCGCTATTACTGTCAAGTACCCTTGACTCTTTATTTTTGCCCTTTTATCTATTACAACTAATTCGAGTTCTTTTGCCCTTTTCAGTCTAAGACGTGGGCTTTCCGCAAAGCCTCCCCTGCCAGCGCTCTCTCAAAGCGCGGAGCCTTTAGAAATTGAGGGGTTTACTGTCAAAATGAAAATTTCACTTCAAATTATCTTGGCTGATGCTCGCTTGCTAGGCCGGGGGCTCCCGCCGCAGCCTTTTGACAGGCACATCAGCGGCAAGCTTCCGCGTCCCGATAATATCATCCAGGAGAGCGAAAGTCAATGCGGTGACAGCGCAGGCCGGGACAATCCAATTACTGAGTGCTGGCCAGGGCAGGCCTGCAGCTTGGGGCAGTTGGCCACTTGGTGTGCAAGGGCCAAGGGCTGGAAACTAGGATCCAGGGTGAGGACCATCATTTAGGGGACCCTCTCAGTCCTAGGGGTTTGGTTTCAGCAAAGCTAAGTTTCTTTCCTTGGGGTCTGTAAACTGTCCCCAAAGCTGGCCCTATAGGCTCATTAGTGTGAGTTTTGATAGGCTCCAATCTAGTCCCACCCCTAGGATTGGGGAAGACCTGGCATCTATTAAATGTCTGGTATTTTTCAAAGGCCACTTGGAGATGAAAAGTGGTGTATCTAGCATACACAGCTGGATTCTATGTGGCTATTAGAATTTATTCTAGTCCCTGCGCCCCCTTAATTTTTATCGCAGCTTGCCCTGGGTTCTTTGCTTTACAAGCTCCTCTGCTTGTCACTGCCTACTCCCTAGGAACATTAGGGACTTTTATCAAGTCCACAGAGGGCTGAACAGAGAACAAGCGACAGATGCTGGGCAGGTGCCTCCTAGAGATGCAGGGGGCCTTGTAAAGAACCACAGAGGACCTGAGTCCAAAGTGACTTCCTAGTGACTATGCCTAGAGAGGTGTGATGAAGAATCAGGTTTCCCCTCAACCCAGGCTGCTTCTGGCCCAAACCCTTGTGTCCTTGCCCCATTTTTTTTTTTTTTTAAGCTCTGCCTCCCAACTTGACTTCTGCTATTAAGGTTTTCCCTCTGAAGTCTTCAGGACTTGAGTGATATAGAAGCTAAGTTTGAAGCTACAGGGTTCAGGCTGCTTCTCTGGAAAAAGGAACAATGGGACCAGGTAACACAACAGCTATTAAGAGCCTCTTGGCCTCAGAGAACGATGGGCAATGTCCCCCCCTCCCCCAGGGCAAAATCCCAGGGGACTTAGAAAGCCTAAACATTACTTTAATTCAATCAAAGAAACCGTATTTTTTCAAATTCTGGTGTCTGGCAGTGGGGAAGACTTTAAAGTTTGGGGTTTCACATTTACTTATTATGAGATCAGAAGAGTGTCCCTCTTGTGCCTTTAACATCTCGAAAATGGTTTGCTTAGACATGGATGGGCAACTACTTTATTAGGGTGGAATGTGGTCAGCCTGCCTACTCTTTCTTTCCCTGGGGGTCAGCATCACTGCTTCCAGGCACACCTGTGGAGCCAGCCCCAGCTGTGAAATGTGTTCCTTCCGCAATGCAAACACGAGAATTTATTAGTTTTTGTTGTATTAGCCTCTCTCTGAAACAGGCAATTATTGGCGTGAATATACATTTTAGAAAACATAATTTTGTCGAGTCAAGAGTGTGCAACAGTGTAAACTCGGTGGAAGTGTTGGCGGTGAGCTCTACGTGCTGAGGATGAAGTCCGAAGAAAAGCGGGCTGAGGCGTCTTCGCAGGAACACCGGCATGCCTCAAACCCAGAAGGAGACAGTGACACATAACAAGCCTCAGAACCCAAATACCTTCTCCATGTAAACTTTGGAAGTAAACTATGCTTCAGGGGGCCTCCCCTCCGGCTGGCTGTGCTCTCCAGTCTTCTCGTCTTCCTGGAGTTCAGGGATGGCTCAGGTGGACGCAAGATCAGGTGGAAACCTAGTGATAGAACGCGAGGGGTTCCTCCATACCCTGGAGGTTGAGTTCAGATCCTGTCTCAGGTGGGTTGGCATCCTTGGCTTGGAAATGCCCCTTCTTTTGGAAACCCATTAAAAACAGTCCAGAGTCAGCGCCTGAAGCCTGAGCGCCAGTTCCCTTCTCCACTGTGCAGGTGGGTGTTAGGTGCAGAAGGGTTTGCCACCGGCCTTGGGCGTAGCCAGCAGCTCCCGGGAGGCCCCAGCAGGTGGGACGTCTTGGGGCACCGTGGGCGGGAAGGAGCAAGCCAGGGGCGTCGTCAGTACGTTGGTACCCGCCCCCAGATTGCGTCCTAGAGGGCCGGGATCCAAAAGTGCGCCCTTAGCGGTGGCCCAGGCCTGGTTCAAAGTGCTGTGTCTAAGGATGGGATCGTGAAATACCCCATCCACCCAGTTTCTGAGGCTAGTTACTGGGGAGTCCTGGTGCCTATCCAGAGCCCCAGAAGGGGCCGTGACTGCAGGTGAGGACACAGGCGTTGCCGCGGATGCACCCGCTGGACCTTGGCGTTTCAGCATGCAGGAGGGAAATTCAGTCTGGCTCAGAGCTGTGGCTGCAGCAGCAGCGGTGGCTGTGTGCGCCAAGGACCAGATGCGGGGCTTGGTCTCCAGGTTCGGCGGCGCTCCCGCCGGAGCAAAGGTCAGTTTGGCTTCGCAGGCAGGTGGGCCGCCATCGGCGCCAGAGTCGGGAGGGACCACTGTGCTCCGAAGGCAGTTCCTTGCCCTCTCCAGATCTCCATCCATAACAGCTCCACCAGCGGTGCCCAGGGGCATCCGGAGTGTGGCGGAGGCCTCCTTGCCTGTGCCCGGACCGTCAGATGAAGCAGGAATCCTCTCTGGTCCACTATCCAGGGGCTGGAAGGGCGTCTTCAGATCACACTCTGAGGCCTCTGCATCTAGAGGGTCGAAATCTTCCAAGTCACTGAGTTCTAGCTCCTTGTCGTCTTTGCCAGCAGGACCTGTCAGGCGAGAGCATGCGGCCAGTGGAGGGAGACAGGATGGCATAAGTAGCTTTCTTTTATTCTAAGACCAGAGTTAATGGAACCTCATTCCCAATTAGTTAACAGCCCAGACCTTTCCGTTTTCCTCCTCTCATCTCCAGAGGGCCCCAAATCTTGAACTAGGAACACCAGCCTGGCAGATCTGCATTCAAATTAATGGCGTTTGCAATGCTTTTTAACTTGACTTTGGATGTCTTTAAGCCTGTCTACATGATACCACCTCAATCTCCTCTCCCCAGGCACGAGATCTGACTGGAAACCAGTTCACCAGTTTGCTACGCAGGCCCTAAGGCTTTCCATTTGCCACCCAACGGCCTCCAGAGACACCCCATACTTTGCAGAATCTCCAACCCACCTTCACTCTTGGCACTCTTGAGAGGCTCCTCCCGTGACTCCTCCTCTCCAGCCTCCTCCTCCTCGCCCTCCCCGTAGGGGCGCTTCTCATCTGCACATTTATTTCTAGGTGGCCAGGTCATCTTGTTCTCCTTCTTGAGGCGCCGGCGTGCGTTGGCGAACCAGGTGGAGACCTGTGTGAGGGTCATCTTGGTGATGATGGCCAGCATGATCTTCTCTCCTTTAGTGGGGTACGGGTTCTTCCGGTGCTCCTGCAGCCAGGCCTTCAGCGTGCTGGTGGTCTCCCGGGTGGCATTCTTGCGCCGCGTGCCGCTGTCCACGGTCCCATACCTGGAGACAGGCTCTGTAATGAGGTGCCAGTCGGGGCCGGGGAGATCACGCGAGCGGGCTGGGGAGCGGGCATAGGAACAGGCTGTGCCTCCCTGGGATGGGTTGTGGTTATGGGCACTGCGTTGCCTTTTGTGGGCCAAGAATGAAGATGATGTCATTAAAATGACAGGGAGTAGGTCATGACCTGTCACTCTGTAGAGACATATCTTTGATCCTTTGTGGTTTTCCCTCTTACCATTTTGATCCGAAAACATAAAAAGATATCAGAGATCTATGAACCAGCACCCCATGAACCTGTGCCCAGAGCAACTGGGGAGCAAGGTTCAGGAGGTTTTAGTTGAACTGGTAATGGCCCCATAGGAAGATGGGGTGGTGAGCTGAACTGTTCGGAACATGGGTCATGAGGGCCAAGGGACTTCCTTTTTGATTCCCACTGTAGGGCTGGTGGACCTGACTCAGACACCCAACTAACTGAGCTGAGCTTCCTGGGATGCAGAAAGGTGTCTCAGGCCTTTTAAGAAAGCACCCTAGTAGACTGAACTTTTCTAGAATCAATTTGCTTGAAAAATCACAGCAAGGAGAGAATTTCCACATTCACAACAGGATGGTGTGTGTGTGTGTGTGTGTGTGTGTGTGTGTGTGTGTAAGGGTAGGATGGATCACCTGCTTGAGGGAATTGCCCCCTCTTCTGGTCTTTCCACCTCCCCCCCCCCCCCCCCCCGCCCCCTGAAGGGTGTCTGGAGGTAGTGATGAGGGATGGAGTGATTGGGGGCTGGACTGAAGTGGCAGTCAGGGAGAGGGGAGGGAGGTCTAATCCCTCACCTGTCATATGGGTACTGGCCCAGAGCTGGCTCATAGGGGTAGTAGGCTGCAGCTGCAGTGGGTGGTAGGCCAGCGTGTGAAGATCCTGTACCATCCTTGGACTCGAAGCTGTTCTGTAAAAGTCACCACAGCTTTTGGAGGCCCAGCTAGAAACCCTACCCCAAGAGCCCCCTTAGGTTAGCTTCGATTCTAGGAGTCTCCTCAAACTTTGCCCACAAACTGCAACCTATAACCTGGGCTTACTCAATACAGTTTCCCAGAAGTGGGGACTTGAAGAGGGTGGGTCAGGCTTAAAGTAGGGAAACAGGGTGGGGGTAGGCCAGGGGGGTGAAGGTAAGGTCAAGTGAGATGGGTGGAGGAAGGCAAAGAGAGGAGGAGGGCGATTCCGAAGAAGCTTGATAGGAAAGAAAGAGGGCAGACTGACAAAGATTCCCGAGAGGCCGCCAGGCCTAGGGGTAGAGAAGAGGCTTTGGAGAGGGAGGGAAGGGGCGGAGCTGGGGAGAGAGAGAGAGAGAGAGAGAGAGAGAGAGAGAGAGAGAGAGAGAGAGAGAGAGAGAGAGGAATTTGTACTGTGGTGAGAAAGCAAAGGAATCTGAAGCTGAGAGTCTGGGAAGCCGGGAATCAGTTCAATGGTAAACTAAAACAGCAGCAGCATTTTTGACACCTGGGGCTCGCGGGTCGACCAAGCGGAGTCTGAACCTGGGCAAAATTCGGACCAGGAGGCAAAGCTGACGTTCTCTTTTTCCTCCCATCCCAGGGGCGGAAGTACACTTGGCAAATCCAAGGTGCAGGACTGGGCGGGGCGCGGGGTGGTGGGAGGGCATTTGTTCCCTTACCAGCGAGTAGAAAGCAGATGCCTCAGAGCCGTAGGTCACGTAGTTGCCATAGCCCTGCGAGCTGCCGTAGGGGCTCCCGTAGACGCCGAGCGCGGCGGCAGAATTGAGTTCGTGGCGTGCAGTGGCCAGCAGCCGGCTCTCGTAGACAGGGCAGTAGACGGGCGCCTGTGCGGAGGCTGCAGGCCCAGAATCAGCCAGTGTGCGGCCACCCGACTCGCAGCACGTGCTCAGGGAGTTGGTGGTCATCAGGAACTGCGGTGGCAGGAATCGCAAAGAAGAGTGAGCGCGGGGACAGAGGCTAGGGCGCTGGATTCTCAAGGACCTCACGTGTCCCCAGGGGCCTACTGCTGTCTAAGCCAAACTGAACTTTTCTCTTATCAGCCACCTTAGGCCTCGCTTTCTTTGGCCACGTGGGGGCCCAGCCAGCATTTCAAATCCTCCACGGGGTTTCCAAGGTTCTGTGTGCCTTCTCACCAAGTATGTCTCACCCAAGTGCTTCCTAGGGTCCCCCAGGGCACAGTTTGAAGGGTTAAACAAGACGGAATTCAGATCCATCAACAGGATTTTACTAGTTCCCTTACCTCCTTCCCCACAAGCCATGTTTGGCCAGTACAAGGGGGCCCGCCAGCCAAGGACATGCTTATGTGGGAAATGACATCCAGTGGTGGCTCTTCCCTCTCCTATCCCGGTTGTCAGACCTTTGTAGGAGTCCCTTTACCTGAGGAGCAGAGGAATAGGGGTATCCAAACTGCGGGTAGGACATGGCGGGCGCAGCCTAAGAAGGTCGGAGGGGCCGTTGGGGTCCTGTGCGCGGCGTGGGCTCTTGCTGCGGAGCTGTAGGATCCTAGGCTCTGGGAGGACGAAGCGAGAGGTGGTTAGTTTACTCATATGCTGCTCAAACTTTCCTAACCAGGTAAGTAAGTGAGTGGTGGCCTTGGTCTCAGCGATTCTTTTAGCTTCGAAGTCAGAACACTTCACAGGGTTCTGGGACGGATTGGCTTCGCCGCGATGACAGAAATACATATTTTGCAAAACAAAACAACAACAACAACAAAAGAAAACCAAATAAAAAACCGAGTTTCGCGGACTGTCAAGTCAGATGTGCGCGGCTTTAAGCAACAGAAGCACTGACGTCAGCTCATGCTGCTCGGCTCGGCCTGGCCGCAGACCTACAGGTCACTGGGATGCCGGCCGGGCGGGGCAGGGACGGTCCATGTCTGCGCTAGCAGGACGGAGAGCCATCGAGCTTTAACAAATGAACTCCATCCAAGGAGTCAATATCGCCCCGACGAACGGTGTTTCTCCTTAGTCACGGAGGACGGAAGGCACTTTTAATTAGAAATTAATTAACGAGCAGCTGCTCCTTCACACCCCACTGTAATCATTAGTCTCAATTACAAATGAGACCTATGAAGGGACACACGAGTGAGTCTTCAGTGAAGATGTAATCAACAGTTAAATTAGTCGGGCGCTGGCTGCAGCCGCCCGCTGCCCTCGCTGCATTGCGCCCAGGGTGGAAGGACGTGGGCCCTGCAAACCCCGTAGGCCCCTCGCGCTGACACTGGGACAGCGTGCCTCTGCATACTTCTTCGCCACCAAGGTTTAGAAGAATCTCAGCAATGCCTCTCAGCAGTTCCTACTCTTCACCTAGCAGAGTTTTAGAACCAACTGCTACCACAGGAGAACCCGCATTCTGATGGCGACAGGATCTCAGATGTGTGTGCCTGCCTCCCAGCCCTTCCCCAGAGTCCTGCACTTTCAGGATCAGCGAAGCCAGCTACTGCAGGGCTTCCTGGGTCTATCACCGGTTGACTGTGCCATCCTGGGCAGCTCACTGTCCCAGGAAACGGCCCCTCCCCCTTCACTCCAGGTCGTGCCACTGCTCAGCCTGGCTTCGCTTCATTTCCTCTCCCCTCCCTCTTCTGGTCGCCCTCTGTGGCCTCCTTCCGCATCCCAAGGCTAAGACAGAGACTGCCAGACGCCGCTGCTTGCTGGGAAGAGCGCATTTCCCAACTAGGCCCAGGGGCTCTTCCCGTAGGTTAGGTGCAGGGAAAGGGGTGTTGATCCTAGGGAGTAGCAGGGCTAGGTGCATGGAAAGGGGTGTTGATCCTAGGGAGTAGCAGGGCTAGGTGCAGGGAAAGGGTTGTTAGGCGCCTAGTCCTGGCACCCTTTGGTCTGCTTCACATAGCTTCTGGCCCGAAGTGTAAGGAGCTCTGCGAGAGAGGCCCAGTGGCCTCTCAAGACTTCTTGCTCTAATCTGGACCCTGAGATACTGCCCCGAGTTCAAATCGGAGACGAGCGGACTGTGCAGGGAGCTTAGGGTACCAGGACACCCCGAATTCTCAGGCTTCCTTTCATGCCACGATCTTCCCAGGGCCTGGCTCGCCCCTACTTCTTTTGGCCCGCCAGCCCAGCCTCTCGCGCTCTGCCGGCCGGCAGCAGAGCCGCTCATCGCGGAGCTGTGCAGACTTGCTCCTAAAGATTCCTGGGTTCAGACCTGCGAATCGCCCCAGGGCCACCCTCTAATTAATGATGACGTTAGCGCCCTCTCCCCAGCTGCAAGGCTGCCTCCCAGAAACGAAATCTGCCGGCCCTGACAGCTTGGTTGAAGGTGATGGATGACTATCTGGAGACCGCAGTACACATCATATAATATCTGCTGCGTAATTGCTTTAATTTACAGATGAAAATACGAGTTCTCCGATCGCGCTGGACCGCAGCCGGCCACGTCCGAACTGCTTGCAAAGGAGGAAACCATCGCAAATAATGAATAGCTGCCCCATGCAAATTATTCAGGCGGTTTAGCGTTGGTAGCCGGGAGAGATATATATAAAGAACACGAGTCGAATGACATTAATAATTGTTTTTGAATTCTGTATTGATTTCATGGCAAGCTGTGTTTATTTCTTTCTCACCTGAATTGCTAATACCTCCTTCCTGTAAATAATAAGAAACTAGCCACCGGGGCTTCTCGAGTAGAAATGAATCTCAGCCTCTCCCTCTTCCTGCTTCTTCCCCTCCCCCAACTCGCTTCTAGCTTCTTTCAGTTTTCAGGCTTTACTGAGGCTTTGGCTGAACATCCGAGAGATGACTACTTTCATTATTTATTGTTTACCAACAACTTGCTTTCTTTTGATAATGAGGTGCTGGCGAAGGAGGGGCTCTGTACATGGCGGGAGGGGCTCTGTAAACGACGGTAGAGGCGCATAGGAAGCAGGAATCCAGCAGACTGGTGTACCTCAGTGAGGGGTCTTTTTGTCACATCTTTCCTGAGGCCCAGGCCTTGGGGACTCTGTGGTAAGCTCAGACTGCTTGGGAAGGAGGAGAAAGACCAGACCTGTGTGTGGCACTCAGCTGGCATTGAGCAGTGCACCCAGAATGAGCATTCTCCGGGTTTTCTTTCCCTGGACTCCTGGGGTTGGGTTTGGAATGTTACTCCTGAGGATTTCCACTTATCTCCTTAGTGGACTCCTGTGCTGGGGTAGGGTAGCTGGAGTCCCTCCGGGTCTTTGGGGAAGAAATCTCAGGGTGTTCTTGGGTCATCAGTGCAGCAGCATTCTGGTTTGCCTTCCAGTCAGAGCTTCCAGGCCCCAGATGCTCTTGTTCTCCCTAGTTACCCTTTCCCTGGGCCCGGGCCTAGGAGTCAGGAGCACTGGACTCCACTGTGCCTGAAGGTGCAGACTCCTGTTCCACACCCCAGGTCTGTCCCACGCGGGGGCTAGTCAGGACACCACTGGACTGTTCTGTCCTCACTCAGTCCCTACTGTCCAGTCCTGATTCTGGCCAGCACCCACCTCGACATCTTGCTGGCAAACTGCTACCTGGCTGAAGCTCTCTTCCCAAATGAGATAGTCTTCAGGCCATCCTTACTGCAGATACAAGGAAGCATGCCTTCCTAAAAGAAAAAAAAACTAAGCCTTGAGCAGAGAGGCACAGTGCTCTCTAAGGACAAACAGGAGTCCCAGAATCTCAGGTACCCTCAGCTAAAACAATCTTGCACAGATGCTCCATGCTGTGACTAGAAACTCATAGGGCCCCTAGATAGAAATCACCATTTAGCAGTATGCCAGACCACTTGGCTTCCTGCACTGTGGACAGCTGATCACCTTTGGAGAAGGCTTCAAAAGATCAGAGACCCGAAGAAGGCCTGATTAGATTCCAAAGGAGTGGAGCAGGGAGCAGTTAGCCCCAAGAATTAGGAACCTAAGGTTGATAATGGACACAGAACTGGTAAGAGCTTGTAGGAAAACAGACCTGGCCTTGATATTCCTGCCACCACTTAAGTCCCCGGCTCTCCAGAGTGACTCTTAGCCACACCAAGAGCGCCAAAGGAGCTTATTCCACCCCAGAGAGAAGTTGACTACAACCCAAGGCCAAAACAGAAGCCAGGCACCAGGAAAGAGCTTTTTTGTCTGAGGCTAGGCCAGAGCTTGGGATGCCTGGGTCCACTTTGGACACTCAACTGGTGTAGGCTCAGAGAGACGCCCCAGGTGCCAGAGATGCTGCGTGGTGCGGGCACCCTCCCCTTGCCTCAGATCATTCTTTCTCTCAGTCAACCCCTGCTCCCTTTCCTCAGCCAGTGGGGTGAGCTGCTGGGACGCGCGTTGAAATTCCCGTTTGCTTCCCCCAATGCCCTCCTTTCTGGCCCTCTTCCTCAGCTCTCCTGCTGCACCCCCACGGAACGTTCGTTCGGCGCTGCCCAAGGAAGGAAAGAGCGCACTCAGGGCGTCCAACAGCACAAGCTATTCTATCCCTCGCAAGCCATCACGGTCCGCAGGGACCCGGGCATCCCGGACCCGGATGCCAGGTCCTTCCCATCCGCTTACCAAAAACTTGCAGCAAATGCAGCGACCTCCGAAGCCTCTATCCGCTAGAAGCAAACTTTGTCCCCTCCGGCGCAAGAGCGATCCTCGCAAAGTTTGAACAGCAGAGCCAATTTCTTACCTGCGCTAGGAAAGAGCAGGCCTGTGCCGCTTGGGCGCCAGGGCCTCCGGGAGCAGCGCGCAGCCCGGGCGGGACGCACCGGGGAGTCGCCGCCGCCGCCGTCGCCGCCGCCGCCCGCGCCCCTCGGCGGCCGTGCGGAGCCTCTGCCTCCTCCGCCTCCTCGAAATGGGGGAGGGAGGGGTCTTGGAACCCCGGGAGGGGGCGGGCGCGGGGACCTTGCCTACCTGCAGTGGAGCCGGGCCACTCCTGGCTGCCCGCTAGGGCTCTGCGCGGCCGCTGGGCGCGCGCGCTCCGGCGGGGAGCAAGCGACAACTAATGGAGACATTTCCAGGCGGAGCACCTGGAGAGCGGAGCGCGCCGGCGTCCCCAGGCGCCGCGGTCGTCAGCCGAGCCCGCACCGGCGTGACGTGGGCGAGCGAGCGAGTTGCTCCCACCCGGCCGCCCATTAACGCTTTCCCCCCGCGGGCTCCCAACGCTTGCCAACTTTCCCCTCCGCCCTGGCCGCGCACCGGGTGCGCGGGTGTAGGGGCTGGCATGAGGGGTTCCTGAGGGTGAGGGTTCAGGCTTGGCCTCCTCAGGATGGTTGGGCGAGAGTGCCTGGGCCCTAAGAGGACAGCTCAGCCCTACCAGGACAGCAGAGGACACTGGTCCCTGGTTTGGCCAAATGCTTGACTTGCCCCGTGGATCCAGAGGCCTTGGGCACGTGGACCAGTCTCTAGTGGTTTCCTTTCCTCACTCCTAATGTCTGCCTGGGAGATGTGACTCCTCGACTCTCAAAACAGAGATTCCTCTTCGCAGACCCTCTGCCCTCACATGCTATCCTTGGGAGTAAACTGGGCTTTCAAGCCGTCCCCCCCTTTCCTCGACTTTCCACATAGCACCCACAATGATGCAGCGGCGGTTCTGGTCCCCTCCTTGTGCTTACAATCGTCCCAACCAACCTGGCTCTTCACTGTTTGGGCAGCAGGTCTTCCTTACAGACTGGAGCAAGAGGAACCAGGAGTCTAATCTGACAGAACTGCTGAGGAGCCCAGTAGATCTGTGACCTCTCTGGGAGGGAGCTTACTCAGGACTGTCCAGGGTTAAGTAGCTGGGCCTCTGGCCTGGGAACAAAAAAAGAGGACAGGTGTTCACTGGTTTCTTTAGCCTGAGGCGGGAGCCCAAGGCAGGAGAGATAGGTCCAGGCCCAGAACCCCTCACCTCCTCTTCAGGAGCAGAGCCTTTGCCTCTTGCTTCCTTGAAGAGTCCTTTTGTGGACTTGCTGCCCTGCAAAGGTCTCAGTGTAAGAGAGAGAGAGGCCTGGTGTGAGCACCACCTGCCCAGTTAGAGCAGGAAGGGGCTGCAGCCGGCCTATAGAGCCCTAGGACTTCTGCAGGACACCCCTTCCTCCAGCATAGTTTTCACTTCAAAGAACCAACTTACTTCTCCTCATCACCCACAGCAGTTCAATGACTGTTGAGATTTGTTGGTTTAGATAATCTCTGAGAAAGTTATCTCAGATTTTCCCCTTTGCTCCTTTTTTTTTTCTTTCTCCCAGAGCTCTTCGCAGCTGCTGGAGGGATAATTCCAAATTACTTGCTTCCCCAGCGGTATGAGGGTATGAGGCTGACCTGTGGCTGCAGACCTCACTCATCCAGCAGTGCCCAGCCAGGCTGAGCTGGAGTTCCAGGGGTTGCTGTGGGTCAGATGCTACATTCATCTCTGCCTACTTTGGAAACCTGAAGGGAGCTAGGCCACCAGTGTAGCCCCAGTGAGCTAGGAGAGGGGACCCAGATTCTGGGTCTGGTTTTTTTTTTTTTTTTTTTTTTTTTTTTTTTTTTTTTTTTTTTTTTTTTTTTAAGACAGGGTTTCTCTGTGTAGCCCTGGCTGTCCTGGTACTCATTCTATAGACCAGGCTGGCCTCGAACTCAGAAATCCACCTACCTCTGCCTCCCAAGTGCTGGGATTAAAGTCATGCGCCACCACCACCCGGCTGGGTCTGGGTCTTGTTCCTTCTGTTTCAAGCCTGAGAGGTGAATGGGGGAGAGGTTTTTTACTTATTTAAGGAAGGATGGAGGCATCCATTTGGAAGGTTGGGAGACTTGTCTAATTCCACCCGGAAGGAAGTAGAGAACGGGCATGTCTTCCCCCAAGGGAAGGAGCAGGCATTTCTGGTTTCCCCCTTGTTTGGGGGCTCTTTTTAGGTTTTGTAGGAGCCTCCTTGCACTTTGCTGTGTAGACAGAGACCAGCCTATCAGCACCTCTCATGTGAGCCTTAGCTTCCACTTAAAGCTAATACAAGCAAGGTGCATGTTCATGAGGGTTACAACCGTAGCCGACTTGACTCATTTCATGCTCACTGAGGCTTCCCAAAGTACCAGCAACAGTCTAGAAACACCATTCGCACAAATCATGGCCTGTGTTATCTTCATGACCCAGACCACATGGGTCATTCCCCCCCTCACCCCCGCATAGGAGTTTAATTGGGACTCCTAGAGCCTTCCCTGGGAGGAAGAGCAGGTGCCATCTCCTAATTTAGAGCTCAGTTGGCTGAATGCTGCAGGCTTGACCTTGCCCTGACTACTGGGTGAAGCAGTTACAGATATCAGCCACCACCTACCACCCTCAGCTCTTAACATGCAGTGCAAGGCAGCTTGCCTGAGCCGTCTTGATACGTGCTGGCCCCCCCTGGACTGGCACCCTGTAGAAATGATGGAAATACCCCAGGTTTTGGCCAGGGGGCCTGCAGGGAAAGTCCCGTTTCTGGCTTCAGAGTGGGTGGTCAATCTGGAAAGTGGGTCTACAGCTTGAGGTGTACCTTCAGGAAAGAGTCCTGAGGACCAGCAGGTGGGCGGCTCTGGCAGCTGACTAAGCTGATGCTGCCCACACGGCTGTGCCCCTCAGATCCTCTTTCAATCTCTCTTTTGTCTTTCCTCCTGGTGCAGCTGCCAGAGTGTGATCTGGAATGAAAGTCTCCGTGCCCTTGGGGCTTGGCCACGTGGCTGCCTCCTCCTCACCTGGACTTTGCTACAACACGCACAGGCATCTGGGGCTCAGCCTCCAGCTGGAGCTTACAGAGGTCTGGCCCCAAAGCTGCCCAGTGTCCGTCATTCTTATGGGGTCCGTGGGCTTGTCCTCCTGCCTAACCCTCTTTGGGGACCCAGAAGAAAAAACGTTTTGATTGGGCCAAGAGTCATCCTTGGCAAGAAGAGGCACTGAGTACTGTCTTTGGAGGCTGTCCTGACCCAGCAAAATAGCAGAGTAGCATTTGGGAAGACATGGTGACAGTGTCCAGGGACAGGATTGATAGAGTCAATCTGGATCCACGGGGCAAGCCAAGCATTTGGCCAAACCAGGGTCAGTGCTGAGAATGACTGCATCTGGGACAGAGCAGAAATAACTCCTAGCTTAGTCTCCCCTGCTCCTGTGTGTCATCCTTGCAGCATTGGAACAAAGCCTAAAGAGGAAAATCTAGGATTTCCTCTTCTTCCTTCTGGACCATCAGACTGGCTCTCAGAACCCAAAATGCATCAGTACATTTCCCAAGGCAAATTTAACAATGAAAGTCTGTTAACTCAGACACCATCCATCCTTCCCTAGGTTTGAGCTTGGACTGTTTACCAAACAGAGCCTCAGATTATGAAAACCCAGGCTGGAAAAGTCAATCACATGAAGCTGAGTTTGAATCTTTCAGAAAGGTGCCAGCATGGAAAGGCGTGTTTGGATGGATACCACATAAACATTTGCTCTAGCATAAAAATTGAAGAGCTTCAGTAGGAAGAGAAGAAGTGTTCAAAGGTAGCCTGCCTGTGAGCGAACAGGTATTTATGGAAGGAGTCTCAGAAAAATTAAACAGCAGACAGATGAGGGATCTTAAGACAGGGACCTCATAGGTTTCCAGTCTGGAGGTTTCAGGAGAAAGAATATGTACCTATGGTGATTTGAATAGGAATGACCCCATAGGCTCATAGATTTGACTGTTTGGTCACCAGGGAGTGGTACTGTTTCAAAGGTTTAGGGGGTAAGGCCTTGTTGGGATAGGTGTGGTCTTGTTTGAGGAAATGTGTCATTGGGGGTGGGCTTTGAAGTTACAGAACCCAAGGGGGAGTCAGTCTCTCTCTCTCTCTCTCTCTCTCTCTCTCTCTCTCTCTCTCTCTCTCTCGCCAGGATCCAAATGTAGAAAACTCTTAGCTCCTTCTCCAGCACCATATCTGCCTGCTCCCTGCTATGATAATAATGGACTAAACTTCCAAAACTCTAAGCAAGTCCCAGTTAAATGCTTTCTTTTATATGAGTTACCACGGTCATGATATCTCTTACAGCAGCAGAACACTAAGACAGTGCCGAACGGTGAAAATAATAAATGGCACGGTTGCTGTCCAATGGCTGCTATGTCCATACAAGCATGCAATTGCAGGCGGAAAACAATTTGGTGAGTGGATGATTGTCACCCAGTGATGTCTTCACAGGCCAGTGTGGAAATGAGAAGCATGCATGGTGAATGAGAAATGGGCATGCATGAGAAATGGGCATGGTGGGTTGGTCTCCTCCCAAGACCTGATCGTTCAGCAGACTTCCTACTTCCAGTTGGCATTTGGACCTGGTCTCTAGTGTTCCTCACCAAGGCTTCCCATCAGGTAAGGTCAAGTCAGTAATAACCAGAAAAAGCCTACAAAGTCAGGGAGCATTTACAAATTGGCCTGAGTTTGTGGTGGGCTGTCCAGTTCTTATTGGTATGTCTCCTTTAAGAGGTCATTTAGGGAAGTGACCAGTGACCCAAAGGCAGCCTTGAAAAGCTAAGTGCTTTTTCTGGCCAGTGGAGGGAACAGGGCAAATCCCCAGTTAAACTCAAGAGTAGCTGGAGGCAGTGACCAGTATAATGGCCATCGCTAATGACTGTGGCAGCAGATCACACAGGACTGTCCCCAAGGAGCACACACACACACACACACACACACACACACACACACAGATGTTTCATAGTATTTTTTTTGAAATTCAATTAATTGAAGGCCCCAGATAAAAGGAACACATTCTTAATGGCTATAAAATAACCTGAGGGGGGAGACGGAGCTGTGGAACTCAACTTCAAAGCGTGACAGAAATACTTACTGTCTTACTTTAAAAGTAGTCAGATCAATGAATGAATCAGTTAAAATTACTTGTGCATTTAACAACCTTTTCATTTTCTGTTTGGAAAGGGTGAGGATCTGCGCCTATTGTCCGTGATTCAGTCTCCAGAGAGGAAGCTGTGGCTTGGGCTTTAGACTCCAGGTTCTTTGGAAGGAGGCTGCCTGTGTGTCTTTAATGAAACATGGGCTGAACACAGACAGCAGAACCTCCATGTTTCAAAGTTGTGGAGTCCAGAGGCATGAGCTCAGGGGGTTGGCACCAGGGTTCTTGTCACAGCTGGCTCAGGTCTCTTCTTCAGTTGCTGGCAGACTTTAGAGTTCCCTGTACACTTGCTGGCCTTTCTGCCTCTGCTTTCTGTGGAGCATTCTGTGCTCACACCGTTTTTAAAGGACTGTAGTCAGGTTGGTCAGGGCCCATTCCGCACTAGCATGATATCATCGTGATTGTGTTTGCCACCATCCTGCTTCCAAATAAGGTCACGTTCTGATATGATGGACATTAGGAACATAAACCAATTCACGATGAGGGGGTACCTAGAAGTGCCATCCTTTGGGGACTTACTTCTTCAGACTGAGCATCCCAGTCCCTTGTTATGTCAATACAGTGCTTAGGTGGGTGAACTTCTGCCTCTGGGACTCTAGTGTCCTCTAGGGCTGATCTCATTGCATTCTTGGTCTCTAACTTTATGAAGTTGCTGCTGAACCTTCCGATAGCACCCTAGGAAGCGAGACTCAGTATTCTTTTACTAGCTTATTATTGCCTGACATTTATTCCATGCAGTCTGTTTTTCTTTCCCATTCTCTCTCTGCTAGGCTGGAGTGGATGCTCCTCAATGTCCCGTGCTTATTGTTTTCTGATTTTCTGGGGTCTCTGGTGTACATCTTCTGGCACGGAGGATGTTGTAGACATCTGATGATGTCATAGACAATGAAGCCTTCCAGGAAAAGGGAGCAAAGGGAGCATTTAGCAGTGGCTGAGACAAGGAAACACAGACATTCTGGATGGGACCTGAGATCGAATCCACCCAGTGGGTGTCTACCACCTTCTGATGTGAAAGAGACTCCAGATGTACCCTGTAAACACAGGAAGAGGAGGCAGGTTCTGTGATCTTCGAGCACCCTAAGAGAGGCAGCAATACCTGCGGCATAGTGTGTGAGTATAAAAAATGAAGACCAAGGAGGATTCTCAGTCTTCTGTGCTATATGAAGCCCTGTGGCTTGGCCAAACACCATAGCTCACGGAGAGTCCTGGTGAGAACCAAAAGGCAGAGATCCTGGGGCTACCACGAAGCCCTTGTGTACTTTCCCCCTGCTGGTAATATTGTGATTTCCCTGAAAGGGTTTTCTTGACCAGGCCTGCCCCATGTTTGTTCTGCTGGGGAGCTGTGGCACACTGGCAGCAGGAGGTGTAAGGCCCTAGTGAAGCTCAACCCATTTTGTTCCTCCCGGCCTCTGAATGCCCTTGGCTGGAGGAATCAAAGCAGGTGGTGTCTGGCCCTTCCACACATACCTTTAAGAGCTCCTGGGAAATTCATTCTTGTCCTTTCCCTTATTGAGGCAAGCAGTGTTCCCAACAGCAGAAACCCTGCAGTCTAGCTTCCTGATGTGGAGCCATGTGCTAGCCATGTGTCCTCCCTACCTCTACCTCCCTCCCTGGGCTATATCTGTGATATAGGGGCTACTAGTTACAGTAACACAGCCTGCTCAACCCTGCTGATACAAGTCAGATAAATAAGATCACAGTGTGGTTATATATCATTATGGGATTATACCATAATAGAATTGTGAATTGTATAATTATATATTACAGTAAATTGTGGATTATGTTCCTGTATATTATAATTTTACCACAGAGAAAGCAACTAGACAGAAGCATTATGTATATATTCTTTTGTGGTTCTGTGGCTCTTGAGGCAAGTGTGTTTTCCACTAGGCCACCTGTCCAATCAAATGCGTTATCTTAAAGGGGAAATGTAATATAAAGGCAGCACATATAATGTCAAGGGTGTAGCTCAATAGGAGAGTTCAGCATGTGCAAGGTTTTGATCTTGATCTTCCACAGTGTAAAATATCATCATCATCATCATCATCATCATCAGCAGCAGCAGCAGCAGCAGCAGCAACAACAACAACAACAACAATAACACAGGTGTAAGGACACACACAGCAGCACTAACTGAACACTTAAAAACCAAATTCACAGTCTCTTGTTTTCACAAGAACCTTGAACAAGAGTACATTATTTTCAACTTTTTTTTTTAAATTTCTTTTTTATCTCCTTCCTTATAGTAAGGAGGTTATTCTATGATCACAGTTGTGAGCAAATTGTGTGGACTGAGGGATCCCTCAGTGTGCCTAGAAAAATACAAGTAAAACTCAGGATGCTGTCTCAATGTGCAAAAGACCAGAGAAATTTCAATATTGCCCTAAAAACCCTGAGCCTTCTTTTGTAGTTTTTCTGTAGTTTAAGGCAAGTAAAAGCATTTCATATTTGATAACTTTAATAACAAAGGTTAACACTAATTGTTTACCAGAAATGTTTTATTTTGATGTGGCTAAATCCAAATCCATCACTTACTGTTAGATATCTGCTCTCTCTATTTTTAATTTTAGTTTGCCTGCATAGGCCTTTGATTTCTATGACATTGATGTTTTGGGGACATGGTGTAAGGCAGGACTCAGTCTTTTTTTTTTTTAATGACTGTTCTGATCATCACTAAAGGCATTGTTTTTTATTACATAGATCTGACATTCTTGTTTATATTCTTCAAATAGAAATCCTTCACAATGAAATTTGCTATCATATATATAAAGTGATTGGTCTAACTGTAGGAGCATGTAAACCCTGTCACCTCCCGTTGTCCACATGGTATATTGATTTAATAACAGATATGCTTGCTGTATGGAGTATGGGAGAGATTAATGGTCCCAGAAGAAAGTGATGGCATTAGAGAGACCCACGAGGCTCTCTAGTAGTCCAGCCACGGTGCTAATTGTTGTGTGCCCCCACTTTCTTCTTCCTAAGGAGAAAGCTTACGGAGGCATTGTCCAGCCTCCCTTGTAGTGGTGAAGCTCCATGTTCTCTTGTAGTTCTAAGCTCCCCTCTGAGAGGTGGGAAGAAGTGAGGGCTGTTTTTTTTTGTTTGTTGTTTTTGTTTTGTTTTTTGTTTTGTTTTGTTTTTTTTTAACATGGATATGACTTCAAAGAAAGTATCTCATTCACTCATGGTCATTCTCACAGTCCCCTGGCTGACGTCTTAATTTTAAATCTATGTATTTACTTTGTGTGTATGTCTGTGAGTGGCACAGGTTGGACATGCCATTGCACCCACATGGGGATCAGAAAATAGCTCTCAAGAGTCAGTTAGTTCTTTTCTTCAACTTGGTGGGATTTGGAGGTCACACTCAGGTCTTTGGTCCTGCCCACAAGTGCCTCTACTCACTGAGCATTTTGCCGTCCCTCTAGGGTATCAATTACATTTCTCTTAATGTGATGAATTTCTAACAGAAACTACCGAAGGGAGGTGAAGTTTACTCTGGCTGTGGGTATATGGTCCATTACAACAGGGGAAGGTAGGCAGCCAAAATGACTGTCTATGGCAGTTGGAACCGGGGGTATGGTCTGTTGGATCTCAGCACTGAACTGGAAGCAGAGAACTGGATGCTCAGCTATAACTCTCAAGACCCACCCCTAGTGGCCTATTCCTACCTCACCTCCCAAAACAGTGCCATCAGCTGAGGATGATGGGGGTGACATTTCACACCCAAATCATAAGGGCTGAAGTCCATCTACAGTCCATCTTGCTGCCGCAGGCCTAGCCGCTGCTCTGGATGAGCCCCAAACCCAGTGCCCGCTCTCATATATGAGGAGTGATATGCTTTTCTCTGCAGCACATGTGACCCTGCAGTACGGAAGGTGAGAGGCTTTGAATAATGGCAGAGGCTGACCTGGGTACTGAGAAAGGAAATAAGGGAACGACATTTACAGTCAATGTCCTCAGAACAGCAGGTAGAATAGGGGCCAGTTTTCACAGGAAGCCCAGAAATAAAAGGCTGTGTTCAATTTGATGATGGCTCTAAGCTCACCTGTAAGTCATGGCAGCTTGGTTCAATATTGTGAGTCCTGGACGGCTTGGATTATTGTCACATAGCGCAGCAAGATCTCTTTATTGGCTGCGGATCCCTGAAGCCCGTGCCCAACAGGAAATCAATGCACATCTTCCTGGCCTCACTGCCTCCGGGAGCCTCATTTTCTGGCCGTGTGTTTTTTTGGTCAGCTTCACTGTCTGCTCCTGACTTCAGATTACGGCTTTGGTTGAATTTTACTTTCCCAGTCAGTCTGCAAACTGCAGATTCTCACATCTCCTTGGTGTTAAATGGCACCGTGTGGTCAGTGAGTACCAGGCTGTCCCAGGCTGCAGAGAGAAAGACTATCTGTCTAGTGCTCACCTTTGGCTTCTCCCCCCCCCCCCCCCCCCTCCCTTAGCTTGCTTGGATGCTCTCTTTCATAGAGAGCCTCCTGTGGGCAAGAGACTGACATTACAGGCAGCCTGGAGAGTCAGCCAACAAGCCAGGGAGTCCCTGTGGGTTGTATCCCGAGTGGCTGGGCTACACACCCGGCGAAGATGAAGATGGAACAGAGTCTTACAGGCAGATGAGGTATGGCTCCTGACCTGTACCATCAGGCGTCAGGGATTGTCCCTGTAATGCAGAGTGTCCCCGCAAGACTCAGCAGAGTGGCCAGGCTAAGCTGCCTAGAGTAGGGTAAAGAGGGCTCTCAGATTTACTGCCACTCAGTCTAGGTCTGGAAAGTGGAGCACAGGGCACAAATAATCCGGGTGTCTCCTTCCAACGTCTCTTGTGCTAGTTGGAGTAGTTAGGGGAAGTGGTTCCATGGTCAGAGGTTTCCAGACCCCAGTGGTCCTTCCTCCTTTAACTTTAACGTGGTCCCTACTTTTGACCTACGTGTTCCTGTATCGAGACTTCAGCAGCACTTCGTAGGTGACCAGAAGCCTTGCCACCCTGTTTACTGGGTTCTTCTGACATGACCCTTGGGGTCCTCATGGCATCTACTTTTGCGAAAAAGATTCTTTGTACTTATCTTGGACACCTTTTAATCAATGGCAAAAGATACTATGCAGACAGATTAGACTGAGAAAACATATTTTCTTTTTCTCAAAGTGAATTCTATTGCCACCTTCTGAGTAAGGTCAGTAGATTTTTATTCTTATGATTACTTCACAAGTGTGACACAATTTTCTTTAAAATGAAACACATCAGTACAGTGCCTTGGGCATACCTTCTGAGCACACAGAAAGGTGCTGAGGTTTATATCTATGCATGTGGGTCTTGTTGTACTGTGGAGGTGTTTTTGAGAAGGCTGCCCCACGTGCAGTGGCACAAAGGGAGGTCTTGGAGGAGCATAGATCTAAAGAGTTTTGCTTAGGGCACCCGGGTACGTGCTTCCCAGCATTCTATTGCGGTACCCAGAGAGACACATTGCTAACCTTTTCTGCATTCAATTTGTTTGGAGAAATTTACTGGGTTCAGTACTTGCTCAAGATTCAGGGTGCACGAGGCCGTCGGTACCCCAACAGGCAACCTACAGGAGGAGCTGCTGAGTGCTGGGGCAACTTTACCTTTACTAGTCAGAATAAGGTCCCGCTTGTCCACCGCAGCTGAGGTTGGCCACCTTTGGGCTCCCTGTGTCTTTGGTGTCCTCACCATTGTTCCCAGTCCTTGTTGCTCTGTGTTTCCCTGCGCAACATCCCAGGGATCTGTGGAAGAAGAAAAGCTGCATGGGCAGGGTATTGCTGGAGATAAAGGCTGCCCGGCAGAGAGGTGTTCATCAGAGGAAGGCAGATCTTCCACTGAGTTCTAGGCATTGCCAGGGGCTGAAGACACACTGGCTCTGTTACAACTGTCATATCATAAGAACCATCTCAGGAGTAAGAAAACTGGTTGGCCCCATAGCATGCTGGGTCACGTCCTCAGGCAGACCTGGGATACTCACTGGTGGTGGGATCACCGTGGACTTGCTTTCCCTCTGCTGCTTGCTCAGACTCTTCTGTTACAAGTTTGTAGGAAAGTTCCTTGGAACTGTAAGCTTTCGCGTCTAAACAATTGATTTTATGGTACTCAGAACTGTTTTTTTGGTAAGCACCTCACTGGAGAAATATTCTTCAGTGTGTCTGCCAGCAAGCCGATGTAAAAAAAGGGCAGAATTGTCTCAGCCACTTTTCCATGGTTTAACTCATTGCCCCATTTCTGAAGCTTCAGGAAGAGTCAGCCAATGTGGGGCTCTGGGGCACCACAGGGAAGGCTCTGATCACAGTACAGCAGGATGCCAAGCCTGAGACAAGTCATGGTCTTCTCGCCAAGAAGCAGCTTTGAAGCCATTCCTCAGACACAAGGAATTCCTCTCAGCCAACCCCCCCCCCCCCAACATTTCTGAGGCCCTCTGCAGGACTTGAAGGTTGTGGGTTCTTAGCACATGTGTTTGGATGAAGTAGCGAGTGTGTCCCTCTCTTCTGTCTCTCACACCTGGCCAGCACACCTCTGCAGGGACTCTGTCCCTTTTACTCAAAGAGAATCCATAGTGAGGCCTGATGCTTTTGTTCCCACAGCCTCTGCAAGATGGCTGCATCCATCGGGCTAAGGATCAACCACATCTGCAAGGCCTCATTGCTGTCTTGGTTGGTTGTATCTTTCGAAGTGGGATCTGTAAGTGCACAGGGATGATGTGTTATTATGAAGAACGCTCACTTGAGTGTTGAGTCATTTAGGGCCTCTAGAGATTTAGAACCAGTGTAATTTAGAAGTGGTTGGGGACAACAAAGGGAACCACAGTGGGGGTCAACTTACACCTACCCCGAAGCTACTCACAAACACTAGCAGGATTCAGTTCTTAGTCTCAGAACCCAGGGGGCCCATGGTGTCACTGCCTAAAGGCTGGGAAACATGCCTAATACCCAAGAGCAGAAGAAGGGGTCCCTCCTCCTGGGGAGGCAGTGACTTCACTCTCTTTTGCCTGTTCTGTTGGTCCCCAGTGGATAGGACCGCTCTAACTACTTGGGAGGGTCTGGGGAAGAATAATGATGAGGATGGTCCTGTGAGGAAGTCACCTGCTTTAGGAGAGTGGGGAGTCTTGAAGAAGAAGCCCCATGGGCTAAGCCCCATGACACCTGAAGGACTAGAGTGAATCAAGAAGACATGGAGGGGCTTAGGGGATAGAGGGGCCAGCTAGGATGTAGGGGATGTGGAAGCCAGGCAGTAGGGTTGTAGGTGTATATGAGGAGTTGGATTTGTTCTACGAGACTTGGGAAGACATGGGTCATTCTGTATAATGCTGACAATCACACCTTCTGTAAGTCATCATGGCCTTTGGGGTCCTCATGGCATCTACTTGAGCATGGCATTCTCAGTTGCTGGATGTACCACACTGGGACAAGAGGGTAAGTTGAGGTACCACTTTTCTTCATCTAGGACAGTCCTGGCTTGGGCTTGAACAATGGTACCAAAGAAAAACCCCAGGCTGGTGTATCACTTCCTGGTAGCTGTCATTGCTATGGCGTCTATTTTCTTGGCTGATGTACTGGCTGCTTTTGTGTGTCAACTTGACACAAACTGGAGTTATAGAGAAAGGAGCCTCCCATGAGGTGATGCCTCCATGAGATCCAGCTGTAAGACATTTTCTCAATTAGTGACCAAGGGTGGGAGGGCCCATGGTGGGTGGTGCCCTTCCTGGGCTGGTAGTATTGGGTTCTCTAAGGAAGCAAGCTGATCAAGCCAGGGGAAGCAATCCAGTAAGCAGCACCCCTCCATGGTCTCTGCATCAGCTCCTACCTCCAAGTTCCTACCCAGTGTGAGTTCCAGTCCTGACTTCCTTTGGTGATAAACAGCAGTGTGGAAGTGTAAGCTGAATAAACCCGTTCCTCTCCAATTTGCTTCTTGGTAGTGATGTTTTGTGCAGGAATACAAACCCTGACTGAGACAGCTGGTGCTCCACTGCTGAGCAACTGGAATGGCTACATATTGATAGTCTATGGAAGATAAACCAGAATCCAGCATTTTGGTGAGTCTGAACCTCTTACTTCCAGAGTGAAAACCTTTAATATCCTTATGAGGGTCCTATGATTCATCAAACACGAGGAGGGTGTTTGCCTTGACCAGTCTGCTTGCGGGCTATGTTCCATCCTGAGTGGGAGTTATGGAGACACTTGGCACACACTTTAACTTAGAACTAGGGCCAGAATAAAGCCAGGTGTACATTGGCCAGTGGTTTCAGAGCTTCCATATGGTTAGGCAGGAACGTGTGCATCACAAGTAGTTGCTATAACCTGAGGTACAGATGACATGTAGCTGTTCCCCTGCAGGATCTGCACCTCCAGCGTATTAGTTAGCTTTCTCTAGATGTTGGAATGACTTACCAGAGAAATCAGCTTACAGATGGAATGATTTATGTCAGTTCTTGGCTTCAGAAGCTCCAGTCCTTGGTTGCTTTTTGCAATACACCTGGGAAATGGTGGTAAGGGGAGCGTGTGGTGGAGACTGGTTCATCTAATGACAGAAGAGAGCAGATCGAGGGAGAAAGACTGGGGACTTCATGTGGCTTTCGAAGTCACAAGACCCAGTGACCTCTCTCCTCCAACCAGGATGTTCCAGGATCTTAGAAAGTAGAACCAGCATGTAGGGGAACAACCATTCAACAGGAAGATTTCATGGTGCCTCTGTGACTGGGTGAGGTCAGGGGGATGGTTCTGAGTATCGTGGTATCTCTTCAGAGTAGAGGTAGTGAAGAGACCATGGATGGTTGTTCAAACTCCCTGGTCTTGTATCTCACAGCAGTCTCAGGATGAGCTGAAAAACCTGCAGATTGAGTACTGGGTATAGAAAGCAGCTAGCTCATAAGTTGTTATGGCTGGTCAGACTCAGTGGGGTCTGACAGGTCCCCAGTTTATAGAGGCAAATCCTCAGAATATAGAGTTTGCTATTCTATAGTTACCTAGGGTTATCTCAGCATGCTACAGATAAAGGCTGGCTTGGTCTCACAGCAATGCACAGAGATTTGACTGCAGGAGGATGGGAGGATGTGCATGTCTCATGGATGCCACAAGCTTAACTCCCATGTCAAAGTCTATTCTTTTCTTTCTTTCTTTCTTTCTTTCTTTCTTTCTTTCTTTCTTTCTTTCTTTCTTTGTTTTCCAGATTATTCTATGCTATCAGCTTTTCACTTTATTTAAATCTACCTTGAAAGTAAAATATTTGAGATAAAAATCGTTGGTGTGCAAATTCAAACATCAAGTTCTGAGTGGGCTTGTTATTAAGATTGATGTGTTTGAGACTGCCTTGTAAAATTACCAGTGGTTTAATGTCTGCCAGAACAAAATTCATCACTCTTTAGTGGAAGATAACAGAATCCAGACCCTCTAAAATGCTGTTCAGCGTTTACTATACAAAAAGAAATTACTAGACATTCTATAAAGGTAAAATGGAAAGCAAATGGACTTACATCCACAAATGGCTCACATGTTGGATGAGCAAAAGCGGTGACAAGTTGTGAGTCTATTACAGACATAGCTGACAGGACAACCCCGACCATGAATATTAGTTGGGAATTGGAGAGTAAGAATGAGAATTCCAGCTGGGCGGTGGTGGCGCATGCCTTTAATCCCAGCACTTGGGAGGCAGAGGCAGGTGGATTTCTGAGTTCGAGGCCAGGCTGGTCTACAGAGTGAGTTCCTGGACAGCCAGGGCTACACAGAGAAACCCTGTCTCAAAAAAACAAAAAACAAACAAAGAATGAGAATTCCAGAAATGAAAAGTACAGTTTTTTTTATATTGATACATTCTCTCAGCTAAAAGCAAACTGGGTATAGAATAAAGGACACATTGATTCAAAAACAGCTATAGAAGGGATCCAAATTCAGACTTGTGAAAGAAAATTAATTGAAAGAGAAAAGAAACCAAACAGAGCAAGCCAAACATGTGGACTATCACCCACAGACTAGTAGATATGACAGCTGGCAGTCTTAGGAAGACAAGGGGAAGCAACGTGTACAAGAGCTTGAAAGGGCTGGAGAGATGGTTCAGCTGTCAAGAGCACTGACTGATCTTCCAGAGGTCTTGAGTTCAATTCCCAGCACCCACATGTTGGCTCACAACCATCTATAATGGGATCTGATGCCCTCCTCTGGTGTACCTGAAGACAGCAACAAGTTACTCATATACATAAAATAATGTATTTAAAAATTTTGTTTAAAAAAAGAGAAATACTTGAAGATCTATTCATCTTATGATTCAACCTTATGGTACCCAAAGTTTCAGAAAACCACCAGTAGAAAAAAAAATACAACCAAGAGAAAAGAAACTGGGACATGATAGGCAAATGTCTGTAATCCTTAAGTGTGGAGGAAGTCTGCAACGAGAGAAAATTAAAGCAAGACTTGTGTTGGAATGCAGCAAGTGAGGACTGACCTCAGCAAACCAGCGCTGGGAAGGTGGAAAGGAGCCTTTGCTAGAATTCCAAATCCACTTAGCTAGCTAGCTCTTCCAGAGTGGGGCTCACAAGAATCAGGCACTAGATTAACAAGGCCATTTTCCAAGTTTATAAACAATTGCTGGGAGAGAGGAGACTGTTCAGTAGAGCTGTCTGCTAACTGCACAGGAAACACAGGGATGCAGCCTTCATGTGTTGCCTTTCACTCTGAGATGGGCTTTGCAGTGATGCAGCCATGTCTGTTTCCGCTGTTTTTCTGTAGGTAATAAACTCACAGGTTTACTAAGATAGACTTTCATGGGATCATATCATTGGCGTGTCATTGGTGCCCTATCTGGGGTGAATAGACATTTGTCCATGCATCCCAAGAAAGAGTCATGGGATACCACTAAAGCCATCATTTAACTCTGACCATTGTACCCACACCTTAACAAAAATAGGCAAGGATTAAGTGACTCATTTTCCACCGTGCCAGTACCCCGGGAAGGCCCAAGTAGTTGTAAGACCATGGCAGAGCAGAGACAGGATGGTTCTTGATATAGTGGTGCAAGAGGACAGAGGGAGGTGCCAGTGCTCTGTGAAACAGTGGGATGAAGGTGGCTGGGAGCAAACAAGTGTTTTTCAAGGTAGCTGGTGGAAAGCATCCCCCCACATTCCTGACAGAACCAAATGAGGCATATGTGAAGTGGCGAGCCTGCCGCTGACCTGGATCCCATCACTACACAGCATGCACATGTGCACATATCTGTACCCCATTAGTATATGCAGCTTAACCTTTAGAAATGAAGCTTGTCCCAAAGTAGTGAGATAAACTTAAGTACCATTTTCCTCAATTCCTCTTAAACTTACTGAACAAGTGAAAATAATTAAAAAATGCATGTTGAGTTCTGTGATAGATGCAGAAAAAGTAAGATTATATATAGAGACATGGAATATGCTGAAATGAGCAACAAGCAAGTTTGGGATGGAAGAAAATAGTGTTGCTCATGAAGTGATGTGACGTGAATCAAAGGTTTGCAGTGGGAATTAAGAGTGTGGAGGAGAGCTACCAGATCTTCCAGAGAACCAGGGAAGTATAACTACAAAACAACAAAAAATGCACTTAATAAACTATCAGCATTTATGAAATTCTACTGAAGAATTCAGGGAGGGAAACATGGGTTTTAGTTTTAGAGGAGCACATCAGACTGCACTGGTTGCAGCCAAAGCTGCAGCAAGAGGGGAGCACATAGCATCACATACTGATAGTAAAAAAGGAGAAGCTGAGAATCAAGCATGTTCTTCCTTCCCAAGAAGTTTTAAACAGAAAAGGAAATGAAATCCAATCAAACCCACAACAATTAAAACAGGAAACAGATTAAACAATACAGAAAACTGATAAATCCAAGAGCCAGTGCTATGAGAGCTTAAACTATTGACAGGCCTCCAGAGACTGGGTGGGAAAGGGTTAGAAGACAGATTTCTAATTTTAAAAACCGAGAAGGGACCATTCCTGTGGAATAGAGGAGAGGAAGTGTCATCTTGACGTGTCTGTGTCAAGCACGTGCGCCTTACAGTCTGTCTCTTCTTTCCTATCAGTTCCTCTTCTGACATGCAGCTTTCAAGCTGTGTCTCCCTCTTCCTAAATCACATGCAAATTCATGAGTTTGTATATTTTGCATGCCAATACTTCAAATGTCGATGTAGAGGCCAGGATGCTGTGATAGAGGTCTCTGCAAGGTGAGTGTGGTGTGTCCCAAGGACTCTGGTGTGACATCACACAGACCATTTGCTCTGTTAAAAAAAAAAGCCATTAAGATGCCAGCACTCAGAGGGCAGTGCACATTTACTTAAACATGGTGGATGATGTAAGAGAGCTCTCCTACACAGAAGCTGTTTCCTGAGGCCTGACCTGGCCACACAACCTCTTTCTAGTGGCACCTTTGCATGTGAGTAGACACAGAGACTGGGTACCTGCCTTTGTCTGAAGCCTATGCTCTGGCTGTTGGGCATTCTGGCATGCAAAGGAGCCATGGCTGGTCTCTGAGAGACACATGGCCCAGCCAGCACCTCTGTTAGATCTGTGCATAAAGCCACGGTGAAGCTAGAAAGACACCACAGACCTCAGATGAGCACATTCAAGTTTCCAGCCCAAAGAGCCACAAAAAGTGTAGGCTTTTAGGGATATTGGTATACAAATCCACAGGAAAGACAGTCATTAAAACAGAATAAAAGAAATACTAAATAAATGGGCCCAATTTATTCAGAAACACTAAATAAATCGACCCATTCCTATGGTGTGACTAGGTCATGGAACACTAGGAACAACTTGACCAGCTGGGTTAGGGATTATATGTAGAGGGTGATGATGATGACAATGATGGTGACGATGATGATGACTATGACTACTATGACAACAAAACCAAACTGAAATGGCTTGCTCATATGAGCCACTCTATCAGTAGAAAGTTCGAAGCCAGCCTCCTGACACTTGGGTTTCATGAAGACCCAAGCTTCTTTTATTGGCCTGTTGTACAGTCCCAGTAAAGAGATTTTATTATGATGGTCACTTCATTGTCCTAGATGGTTACTGGCATACCATACATTATATTCACCTTCTAGCGCTGGGCAGGGAAGGGAAGACCAAAGGCCCCAGCTCATGGGCTAGTGTGCTTTGATCACCCCTTCAATAGTCTGAGGACCACAGAAGCTCCACAGCAGAACTTTGCCAGCCCAGCACCCAGCATCCTTTTGGGAGTTCACTCTGTAGGTGACTCCATCTTGTTCACTCTTCTGCCAACCCTGGAGCCCTCATCTCCCTGGGCAATGATGCTTCTCTCTTCCTCTGCCTTCCTCAGCCCTCCTCCAGCCTCTGGATGAGATGGGGATTTCATCACCCCACCATGGTTGCCTGAGAGCGGCATCTCACTCTTATTGCCTACTTATCTTTCAGCAGATTGGGCCATGTCTGGATCCTGTATTAGTCCAGAGCATCACGAGGAGAAGTAGCCATGGACTTCATATGGTGTGGTTGCTTGTGCTGTGACATGCATCCTGCCTGTAGAGTCATTTTGGATATCTGCCTAGAAAAACTGCCTTCCCTTCCTGACATGTGCCTGGTTCAGCACTACATGCCCTGTAGGAAAGACAGGGACACACTAATGTGTGCAGAGGCAGAGGGCTTTTTATGGCTGCTAAGGTATTCTACCTTCAGGAATCTGTTTCTGCCGGGCAGTGGTGGTGCATGCCTTTAATCCCAGCACTTGGGAGGCAGAGGCAGGTGGATTTCTGAGTTCGAGGCCAGCCTGGTCTACAGAGTGAGTTCCAGGACAGCCAGGGCTATACAGAGAAATCCTGTCTTGAAAAAACAAAACAAAACAAAACAAAACAAAAAAAAAAGGAATCTGTTTCTGCTGGAAAGAGGAAGACCTACCATGTATGTGAGGACCCTGCATTCTCTCAAGCTTTTCTACTTTGAATCCAAGAGTGAGGGCCAGCAGAGGTGAGTGACTTTTCATGCAAAGAATGGCAGACATGACCATTAGCCCATATCCCTTGTCCTCATTTTCCGTGGCCCCTCTTCCTGACCCGTGATTGCTTTATGCATGGTCAGAAGTGCTAGGTTTATGGGAGCCCAGAGATACAGCAGCACAGTTACAATTATGGCATCTCAGTCCCTTGCTGTGCAGCCTGGAGGAGATGCTTCTCCCATGGCTGTAGGTTTTGTGGAGTATTCTCTAACTGTGTCAAGTCAGCTTCATTCATTCTGCATGCAGGTGGACTCCTGTCCTTGCAGCATCCACCACAGATCTGGACCACATTGTCTGTCTGCCCACCATCCGTCAGGCACTGAGTTGGCACCATACTTGTGAATTCTGCACCAGGGAACGTTCATGGGTAAGTGAACTGAGACCATCACAGAAGACTATCTGCTGTGTGGCTGTGTTCAGGTGGCTGGGGTAAGGCCAGGCACTGGAGTCTGAGTGCTCCTGAATACTGGGCTCATGGGTGGTAGAAGTACTCCTGTTATTGAGCAGTGCATTTTAAACTGATGGATTTTATGGAAAGTGAATTGCGCCCGAACATTTTTGAAGCCAGACCTGCCCTCTGAAGGCCATTTATGGAGCTGTGTAGGCTGCACTTCTCCCTCTATCTGCAGGCATGCTGGCACCTTTCTTTGCATTTGTGTAGCTAGTAATAGTCTGTGGCATGTTCTGACTTGGTCTTTAACTCGAGGAAACTGGGAATGGGGTGGGCTGTGGGGGACCAGAAAGAAAGTGATGTGGGTACTTTGAAGAGTATTTAGAGAGGTACAGCTGAACCTTAGGGGAGGTCCAAGCTAGGGAGACCTCTGTTCTATTCCAGCTGGGCTCTAGAGACCCCAATTCAGTCGCCACATGCATTTGTCCAGGAAATCACCATCCTCATAACTGTTCTCTCCCTCTGTGACCCTACTGCCTTCCTGACAGGTTCTGCTGGGGAAGGTGAGCTTGGACTCAGTTGTGTCTGAAGATTGCACGTGTCACCTGGTCAACTCTGAGGAAAAAGGAGAGGTGGTTTCTTGGATGAAGACTTCAATCTATAACGTGTTCTTTCTTGCCAGCCTGCAGCTCTGGAAACAGCAGAGAGGAGAAGAACCTACCAGCAGCAAATCTGTAGGGGAGGGTATTCTGTGAATCCAGTTGTTGCCTGGGCCAAAGTGACAGGCAAGGCTGAGCACGAGCTCCTTTAGAGGCCAGCACACGCCTAAGACTGCACCCCCTACTCACATCTACATACAGGCACACATATACAGGCACAAGGGCACACATGCAAACAAGGCACCCAGGCACACACACAAGCACACATTTGCACATACACACATACACATGCAAACACAGGCACCCACAGGAATGTACATATGAACATATAAACAAGGTGCACACAGCCATACACAGTCACACACATGCACACAGGCACATATACAGGTACATACACACATACACACACACACAGAGGCATCCCCCCAACATATACAGAAACATGCATTCAGGCACACACACACACGCATACACACACTCACACACACACACACACACACACACACACACACACACACACACACACACACAA
>NW_022196914.1:34575795-34587081 GCF_008632895.1 Mastomys coucha | reverse complement strand
GAGAAATGCAGCAGTTTGGGTGAGGGTCATTCCTTATTCTTTTTCTCCATCTAAAATCTCGTATTTCAGGTGACTGTAGAGTTGTAGGCACATTGTTAAATCATCCGTATCCTTGTAGGGCAAGGTCTCCCTTTCCTAAAAGCAGTACACCCTGGATTCTAAGTGTTTGGCTTCACTCCTTAGTCTTTCAGTTGTAGAGTATGGGTGATGGGGTCACTGTTTGTGTCACACTGCAGACCCTGCACGTTCACCTGTGGGGACTCTGGGCTCCCACATGCTGACTCCGGTCTTGCTGAACAGTCTCGCCTCTTTTACCAGAGTGTGAGGATGATGAACATACCACAGGACTGCTTTCATTAGGTGCGGCTCATTTTACCCGAAAGAAATCAGACAAATTGGCTTTTCCTTCCTTCCCTCTCTTTCCCTGGGATGTTTATTTACAGCAGGCTTTTATTCCTCTCCTCTATTCCTCCAAAGGCAATGAAAAGCAATTCTGAGAGCACAGCAGAAAATCAGTTTTTAATCAAGAAAAAACAATCTGTGTGAAATAGAGATGTGCGGCTTTACCGGGGAGATTCCTGCAGCTAGCAGAGCGTGCATTGCTAGCCAGGCTGGGGCCCCTGCCTGACATGGCTCACCAGCACACTGAGGAGGTGCACAAGGAGCCTCTTGTTTCCAGGAGCAGGGTCAGGTTCTATGCAGCCCCTCAATGGGATGAAGGGTTAGAGTTTGTGTGTCCTCAGCACATACCTCCTTTGCCTGGAATTGGAAGCCCAGGTCACAAGGCGTGGTGGCCACACTCAGGTGTCATTGGCTTTTCGATGTGTCCTCTTAGCACCTCCCTCCTCCACCAGTTACAGAGCTCCCAACTCTCAGTTCAGCACATTTGAAGTAGAGTCCTGGCACAGAGGCTGCAGGAGACATTCAGCTTTCTGGCTTCCATCCTGGGCTGGGCTCTTCCATTGTGACCACAAAGCGGCCTTTCCTTTAGCCTAGCTCTTTAGGGTATCCCTAAGGGTGGACTGAATCTCCTCTTCAGTGCACATTCGTAACCTGGTGGCCCATGGCAGGACTCACAAGTTCTATGCCCAATGCCCAGATTCTCAGTGCACAGGTCCAGTGTGAAATGTTAGGAAGTGGCCTTGTTTTCTACTTTGCTTTGAATATGGGTCTCTTCCAAAATTCCAGCTGAGGCTTAACTGCCATGGTAACAATGCTAATAGGTGTGGCCTTCCTGGGGTAGGGTTCAGGTACTCTGAAGGGCTGTTCTTATGGGTGAGGTTGAAGCTTCTACACTTCTCTGCCTTTCCCTGGACTCCTCACATCAGTTTCCCCTCATATGGGGTCTTCATATTCTTTACTCCCTTGGGGGTCACAATGCCCTCTCCCTATCCTTAAGGTCCCCATGTCTTCTCACTTCTTTTGGAGCTCTCTACACCCTCTCATCAATCTCTGGGTCTCTGGACCAGTCCTTAAGTCCTTCTCTGTGAGAACTGGTTTTGGTTTGGACACATGGAAAGCCCATGTCCCCGGATTCCGGTGCTTGGTGTGTAATGGCCACCACCAGTTTGGCAGCTGAAGATTCTTGCTCAGGGATTTAGCCACCACATTATAGTGGTACAGAGGTTGCAGGGTTGGAGGCACAGTTGTAGAGTCATCCAGAGGCTAGTTGTGTGTCTGGAGCCCACGTGTCTGTGGTGTGCCCTTTTCCAGTGAGGTACAGTACAAAGGAGTCTGAGGCCAAACTCTGAATGGTGCTTTCTGCTTTGAGAAGACTTCAAAGAAGATTCCAGTTGATCCCAAGACCAGACCTGAGGGTGATCTCAAGGAGCTCTGTGCTGTTGTCTGTACTTGCGGTCATTTGGGTGGAGGGCTGTAGGAACAACTGATACACACTCAGGCAGCCACTGTCCCACACTCAACTCAGAGGTCATATGTCTCCAGAAACTTGACCTTGGATGTGATAGCAAGGGAGTCTTCCTAAATTCCACCGCTTCACACACATCTAGGTGGGGTTGGTCCACTAGGTGGGGTTGCTAGGCAGAAGCCTTGGGGCTCTGGCTGCAGGAGAACTGGATTCTGAATTATCCACACTCTGGGGGCAGGTACAAAGGCTCACTTGAAGTGTGGACTGGTGTTGTAATAGTCTGGTGAGTCTTTCTGCTGCAGCAGCAATCCTGCTGAAAGGCAGCACAGCTCAGTGCTGAATGAGGCTGAACAGCGGCTTCTCCAAACACCCAGTGTTCTGAGGGGTCAAAAAAAAAAAAAAATCACAGACTAAAATGCACAGATGAACTCTGAAGGACTTTGCTCTTCCACTTACTCCAGGGCCAGG
Source organism: Mastomys coucha (assembly GCF_008632895.1). Taxonomy (NCBI): domain Eukaryota; kingdom Metazoa; phylum Chordata; class Mammalia; order Rodentia; family Muridae; genus Mastomys; species Mastomys coucha. Next base: position 34,584,746 of record NW_022196914.1, on the reverse strand, counting down.
GGATCCAGCCTCAGCCTGTTTCTGGGACTATGGTTAGCCAAGAGGAAGCTAGGGTGGTTGGGGACCAGTGAGGCCCAGTGTTAAGACTTTATCCACACCACACTGACTGTTGATAATTAGCCCAATGAGTGTACACCCTACAGGCCTTAAGAGGTTTCATTTTAACTGTAAATTATGTGAGTAACTATATATTCACAAAGTCAAATATGCAAAGTGGCACTGTGACTTCCAAATACAATATGAGCTAATTAAGCCAAATGACTTAACACATCCATTCTCCTAACATTTACTGTATCCGCACATCTTTTGAAGGAAACAGGGTGCCTTGTACCTTGAAGAAAAGACAGACCTTGTGGGGAAAGAGTTTGGTGTTTTCCTCTGGGTTTGGAAGCAAGCAGAGGATTTTTGACTGTGGGTACTGACTAGCCATGGTGCACTTGTGTTCCTGGAGTGAGGGATAGTGAGTGTAGGGGTGGGGTTGGACAATCCCTCCCTCTAGGTGGTGAAACTGCCACAGCATAGGCAGGAGAGCTCCTCTATCTCTCTGCTGTGGCCTGATGAGGCCAGAGACTCTTGTCCGTCCATTCACTTTGCTCTCTGACATATTAACAGACAGGGTGTAGTGGTCTAGGATGTAGGACTCCCTGCATGCCTTCAGCCTTTAGGCTCCAAGTCAGCTCTGCCTGCCACTGGCTATGCCAGACTCCTGGCTTATCCTCACATTCACTGGCCTCTTTACTCACTGGGTAAGCAAAACTCTCACTGCTCTGACTGGAGCACTGCAGGTATGGGAACCAGGGGCATCTCCCTCTCCTCTTTTCTATTTAGCTTCCTCTAGCTAGTCATCCTGGCCCTCCCCTCCCCCTCTCCTCCTCTCCCTGTTCCTTCCTTCCCCTCCCCCCCAAGCCCCTCTCCTGCCTTTAGCTCCCTAGGGTGCATCTTTATTACTTTTCGACTGCCAGCCTTCTCGTTTGATCTCCTTCCTGACTTCCTCCAGGAAGCTCCTTTCTGCCTGGGAAGCTGCACAGAGCAGCAGAGAGCATCCTCAGTTCAGGTCCCACGTGATGACAACGCTCTCATAATTTCTTTTGAAAAGAAAAGACTACAATGCTCATTTTAGAACCTACCGAAAAATCCCACAACAGAAGTCGTTTCTGGCCCCACTGCTGAGGGAGAGCCACACTGAGAATGTGATTGGACCCCTCTCCTCTTCAGATTTACTTCGAGTAATTTGAAACAGTTTTGTGTAATCCATCGTTACCCTCCTCCCCCCACCATGGGATACACTGTAGGCCATGCATTCTGGTGGCTTATGCATGTGAGGGTCAGCAGAACCTATAAGGGCCAGGTCCCAACACTTTTGTCTTAGAAAATTACGTAGATGCTACCCGAATGCCCAGACCGCAGTGGTAAGGCCTTAGGGGCAATTGGTAAGTGGAGTGTGTGGGTAAAACTAGTTACAAACACACGCAAGATGGTTTGTGTGGTATGTAGATGAAACTTTTTATTTAAAGGTCAGGGTCTCATGTAGCTCAATTTGCCCTCAAACTCCCTATGTAGCTTTGAACCTCTGACCCTGTCCTCTTGGTCACCCTGCCCCTCACCAAGTACCAAGACTTCACTATGCCTTGTTTTATGTGGCTCTGGGAATGATAACCAGGATTTGGCAAATGGTGGGCAAGAACTCTATCAATTGAGCTATATCCCCAAACCTGAATAAAACATTATTTATAAACACGCATAAGCAGATTTGGGTAGTACGTGTGAATAAAACTTCACTGGCCAACACATGGAAACATGTTATCTGTGGTGTATCCCAAAAGAACTCTTTTCATAAACATGATCTCAGAGGACTGATGTACCCATAGGAGTTTGTTGAGTTGATAAATATGCAGATATAATTTTATTTTTAAGCCCCAGAGGCAGGTTAATTAATTCACCACCACCACCACCACCACCACCACCATCATCATCATCATCATCCCTTTGAAAGCAAAGCAAAGTCTCTAAGATACCTAAGATCCAGGTGTGTCCAATCAGACAAATGCTGCTAAGGGATTTTTGCTTTTTCCAGGGTCCTTCTTTCTATGCACACTTCCAGGAGGATAAACAATTGGTTGTTACAGGTAGAGTGTGGGCAGTTTTCTGTTTCGATCGACAAGCTCAGGTTATGAAAACCTTTGTCCACTGCACATGTCCTTTCCCATGGTGCATCTGATTCTAGTAATATGCATGCCCACTCACACATACACATAGGATGGTAAGATTTTTCTTCAACTGTTTATGCAAAGAACACAGTTGATTCTATTGAACTTGCACTCAAAGCCAGCACTGACTAACTCTGTGCACTGCCTCTGGTTCTAGAACACCCTTGAGGATGTGTTTGGTCACAAAGGGGTGATACCAAGGATTGCTGGGAATGCACAAGGAACTGTAGGTCAGTGACCCATTATGATTTTAGAGACAGAAGTTGTGTACTGTTTGATGCAGGTGGGATCCCAAGTTGCTCAGGTTGCCCAGTGCTTTACTGGGAGAAAAGTGCGTGTATTTGTGTGTGTGTGTGTTTCAAGTCAAGTGAGTTCTGGGATTACTGAGTATCTTTATTCTTGCCCGTCTCAGTCAGGGAGTCCTGCTACCTTTACCAGATGCCTCTGCTCTGTAGTGCTTAGTCAGGTGCAGATAAAGTCCACCAAGTCAGCTTTGGTCTCCAGAAGGCCAACAACTTCAGAACCGATTGATTCAATTATAAAAATGGTGACTCCCCAAAACATGTGCCCTGTAAGTCCTGTGTCTTGAGGGTGCTACTGAGGATTTCTGTGACGTGGACTTAACCAAAGCCACTCCTATGTGTGCCGTTGAGGCTCAGAGGAGGCCAGGGCACTGGAGTCCAAAGATCTCTCTGTTAATCTGAGAATGAAGAGAATATTTCTGTATGTCTGTAGAAAAAATATCTCACACCCCCACATCCCCTCTGTCCTCCATGGAGCACAGGGCCCCCATCTCACACTCCCTGGGATGTAGAGTGCAGACATGGGACAAGTCCGTGAGTCTTGGACAAGTGCAAAGGGATATCTGAAGTGAGGAATGCCAGACCCTGGAGCTCAGAAGCGCTCAAACACAGGAAGGTCTGCCAGTGTCCTAAGGTATCTGCAGCAAATACCACACACTGGTGGCATAAATGTGAACAACATATTCTCCACAGCTCTTGAGGCCAGAATCTGGAATTAAGGTGTGGTGGGCATTGCTCCTTTGGAGTCTTCCAGGGGATGATCTTTTCTGGCTCTTCCAGCTTCAACGGGTCCAAGTATTCCTGGGATTGCAGCCGTATTGCCTTATCTCTGTCTCCATCTTTTGGTGATCTCCTTTTTGGTGTCTTGTCTAATTTTATTTGCCCTCAGTATCAAGAGTATCTGTCCTTAGACTTGGGGCCCAGCCAGGTACTACAAACAGGTGCCTTATTTTAAGTTTCCCAAACCAATCGTTTCTTCATAGACTCCTTTTCAAGTAAGGTCATACCCGAGGGTTCTTTAGGTGATTGTCTTACCCTGGATGACTATGGGCATAGCTCCAAGGGCTGTGGTTTCAGCAGACAAGGGAGAAGCTTTACTTGGGCAGAGCTGGTCTTGGAGGGACTATAAGTATATTTCTGTTTTATGAGACCTTTCTAGGAGGTTTCTAGAAGCCTTCACATCCTGTGGATCTACCATTTCCTTGGGTCAAGGGGACATGGAATGCGAACCTTTGACTTAGGAACAGAGTCTGGGTACTGGATAGGAATTGTTAAAAGGGTGTCTTTAAAATCAGTGTTGACTAAATCAAATGAGGGCAATCTGAAATGGAAAACAGGCTGCTGTGGAAAGCAGAGGGTTCCAGCCATGAGCTTCTTACTCAGCTTCCATGAATGAACAAAGATTTAGAGTCTGTGTTGAAGTATCCAGAGGGAAAAGTTGGCTGGTCAGTAGGCAAGAACAAAAGAGAAGGTGCCCACAAACTTCCATCAACAAGAATTTGAGCTTTCATGCTAGTAAAAGACAATGGAAATGCCAGCAATGTCGATAAAATAGACATGTGTTCTGAGTGTCAGGGTATCTTGGGTATAAAGACAGGATAGGGCTCTGTGGGCCACAGCTTCCTCCAGGATTGGGGCTTTTTCTGTCCTTAGTACCATCTCATTTGGCTTCCATTTTAAGTGGTCTTAGTGTGGCTGATAGTGTTGCCACCTGCCACATCTCCAAGCCACCTGCCACAGCTCCATGGTACTTGCCACCTGACACATCACCATGCCACCTGCCACATCTACATGCCAGATAAGAAGAAAACCTGGACAAAAGAGCCTGGATCTTTCCATGAACTGTCTGATGCTGCAGAATCTGGAAGATTTTATTCATCTATAGCAAAATGATAAAGATGAACAAGAAGAGTTAAAAAAAAGGTTGAAAGGGATTATTTGCCTTATATGTCTCAATCAAGGTCTATCAGGAGAAACTGTGGCAGGAGCTTGAGGCAGGAATGTGGAGGCAGGAACTAAAGCAGAGACTCCGAAGTAATGCTACTTCCTGGTTTGCTCCTCTTGGTTTACTCTGTTTTTTTTTTTATATGCCCCCAAACCACCTGCCAGGGATGGTAGTGCCCACATAGAGCTAGGTCTTCCCACATCAATCACTAATCAAGAAGGAGTCTTCATAGACATGCGCACAGGCCAATTTGAAAGACATATTCCCTTAACTGACAGTCTTCTCAGGTGACCTTAGTTTGTGTAAAGATGACAAAAAATTAACCAGCTACTAACTTTGCTCCCCAGAAACATCACCTTTGTTACCTCTTTCTCCAGCTTCTGCCTTCCTGTGGTTTACTCTTCTACTATGCTTCTCATTGTCAGATCTGAGCTATGGATGTTTCCTGTAGTAACTGAGGTCCAAGTCTCTCAGATTTCAGGTCTCCTCTTTTTTGCCTTTCTTTCTTTTTTGTCTCTTTCTTTTGAATGACTTTCCATTTTTTTAGTATCCTTGCACCAACAGTTTAAATTGCTTTTATTTACTGTTAAGCCAAGTGATGTGCTGTATTTTCCCTGGTACCATAACTTTTTATTTCTCCTCTAGTTAATGTTTGCATGATTGTTTCCCATGCTTTATTTTTCCATGAAAGAGTGGTGACATCTTTTCCAAGATGTCATTGATCTGTTAAACACCCAACAGCAATGTTTTCAGGCATCTAAGCAGATCAAAGGGTCCAACAGCCTCCTCGCCTCCAGGGATGGTCCCTCCTACCTAGCAGGCTTGGTATCTTTCTCTCTGAAGCACAGGCATTGGGAGTCTCTGATGCCTTCCTACATGGCAGTGAGCACTGCTTTCCTGCTGGCTTTCCAACCTGTCTCCTTACCATCTTTCTCCTCCTTGCTCTGCCTAAGGATGCACGTTCGTAGTATCTCAGGACAGGATACACAGGAGCCATTGTCTTAAGACAGTGGCTGTGTAAAACGGCTGTTTTCATTGTGCGTTGGAAGTCTGGCTACATATAGAATTGCAAGTTGTAAATCTCCATTCTTCAATATGCTTTCAAAGATCAGCTTTATTGACATATAATCAATGTGCATAATTTTTAGTGTTTAGTTTAAAATTTGAGAAATATAGACATTTTGTAAACATCAACTCAGCCCAGTATTAGAACAATTCCTGTCCCCTTGAAGTCTTTCTAATTCCAATCCAACTCCCAGTCTCAGACTATTTCTTTCCACATAATCTTTGACTTTCTAAGAGTCTAATATTAAATGAACTCCTTGAATACACTCTGGTGGTTGGCTTCCATTCTGGTGCAGTGCGAGTATTGTCTGTCAACTTTGAGGTGAGTGTTGTGGGTAAGTTTTGTTATTGGCTTTATTGGACCAAGAAATGCCTTGGGATTAGTGGAGATCACCTCAGGGTGAAGCCTTGGCAGTATATCGAGAGAGTGCTTAATGTAGTGAGTGGCTAGGATCCTGGTGGAGTCACAGTATGATGGCACTTTTGGGAGGTGTAGAAGGTAGGTGGTAGAGTTGAGGCGGATCCATGAAGCGGGTCAAAGGCATATCCACAGGGCTGTATTGCATCCTGGTCTTTTTCCATAACTCCTTCCTCTGCTTTGTGTCTGCCATGACCTAAGTTTCTGCCCATGGGTGTGGGGCCAAGCAACCCCAGACTGGGCCCTCCAAAACTGTGAGCCAAAATAAATCTCCTGTCAATCATCTACATCAGGTATCTAGTCACACTGTCTTTTTCTTTCTGCAGCTAAGTTTATGTGAAAGTTAAGGGTTGCTACCGTCTGACATCTTTATGGTGAGCTCAGCATCTCCAGAGAGCTTCCATTTTAACTGTGAACTTGGGCTATGTGACCTTGAGCTAAGCAGGTCCCCAAATGTCCACCATCTTTTATCTTAAACTGAGCATGCTCAGGAAAGTGTTACACACACACACACACACACACACACACACACACACACACACACATACACACACATTCATTCTCTGAGCAAAGTCCCTAAGCATTCCATTGTAGACATTTGACTTTGACCTCTGTAACACTGACATGGTCACACATAGAAATGATCTAGTCAGTATGGATACAGAGGCTTACTGATTTAGGGTCCCAGCAGAGTATAGTGTTTGGGATTATCACCTTAAAAATAACCAATTTTAAGCTTCCTGGGTATGGTTGTGCATGCCTTTGAACCTAGCCCTCAGGAGGTAGTGTTGGATATATCTCTCTGAGTCAGAGTTTAGCCTGATCTATATAGCAGGTTCTAGGATAGCTAGGGCTACATAGTGATACCCTATCTCTAAAACCAAAATGAGAATCAACAAGTTCAGGTTGGATGAGGTTGTAGCATAAGCCTGTAATGATAGCACTTGAGGGTCAGGCAGGAAGATAAGGAGCCCTAGGGCAGCCTGGGTACACAGTGAGACCTCGTCTCAAAAGCAAGCCAACAAATATCAGAAATCTCAAAAATTGTAAAGTGGAACTTTATGGAAGTGGCTTCAGACCCTCTCTGTGGCTCTTTGTGCTTTGAGCATCTATTTAGTGGGGCTCAGTGACTCCTGTAACCAAATTGTCTGGTCTTCGTCAGCCTGAGATTATATTCCAGTGTAGATACAGAAAATGCACTCCATTTCAGTGTTTTTGAAATGAAGTAAATAATCAGTTGGAAAACATGCTTGGGGTTTATTCTTGTCTTTTCGGACGCTGGAGTTGAATGTACAGAAAAAATATTTTTCTAGAGAAAGTGAAAGGATTACAGTTGCTGTGAGTTTGCTACTGGCGTCATTGGAGAGGGGTTCCGTTAGCGTATGTGATGAAGTGTGTGTGTGTGTGTGTGTGTACGAGCGCACGTGTGTGTACATGTGTGTGTGTGTATGTATGTGTGCATGTGTGTGTGCATGTGTGTGGCGTTCCTTCTGTCTGAGTACAAGCGTGGCTTCTGTGAGTGTGCCCCGCTGCTTGACCTCTTTCCTTTCAGGAAGCCGTTAGTATTTTGCTGGCTGGACCTGATCCTGTTAGAGAGACCTGAGGTCAGGAGCCATACTCTTTGAAGAGCCAGTGGGAATTGAAGCAGCCCACATGGAGGTGGCCTGACCATCCAGGCGTCAGCACCTCCTTCTTCCACATGACAGCACAGGCCACACAGAGGTAGTGTCCCCTTCTTGCTCGGCTCTTATCACTACTGGGTCAGCCGTGGCCAGGGCCTGTGGGAGACACTGCCTTATTCTGGAAGCTACCTTGGTCCCTCTACAGAGAGGTGGGAAGGGAACTTTTTCTTTGAGCTTACACATGGATTCTACTCAGGTTAGATCATAACTACAGTGAACAAAATTGAGCTGAATTTCTCTCTTCTGCTTGTGAGTTTAGGGTGAGCAACTTTAGTGCACCTTCTCCTTTTCTGATCTCTTGTTGATGAAAGGCAGGATAGTGGAAAGTTGCCCAGCTCCTAGTCACCCCGTTTACCCCTTGTTTTCATAACTGATGAACTGGTTCATCCTTGTGGTGAGACATAGAGTCTGGGTGATATGCAGCCCTAAGACCTACAGAATGGACCCCTCTATTCCTTTGACAAATATGATTCCATGAAACAAAAAAAGCCTCCTTATAGCTGAGGAAAAGCTGGGTGAAGAAGAGAGAACTGTCAGATTGACAGAAATTCTCTGCTACCTGTGTCTCTGGCAGAAGGTTAATTTCTAGAACACATAAAGAGCTCAAGAATAAGTAACAAGAAATCAAGCAACTCAGTCAAGAAACAGGCTAGTAAAATGAACAGGCAGCTCTCCAAAGATGAAACAAATGGCAGGAGACATATAAAAAATGTTCAGTCTTTGGTCCTCAAGGATGTGCAAATCAAAAACCACATGGAGATTCATCCCATTATGCCCCAGTCAGAATGATGGTCACACAAAACAACACATGCTGGTGAAGGCGTAGACAAAGGTGAGCCCTGGATGTTGTTGATGTGAATGTAAACTTTTGCAGCTACTATAGAAGTCAGTGTGAGGCTTCTCAAGAAGAGGTAGCAATAGGTCAACCATAACAATGCAGGATACCACTTCTGGGTATTTACCTCAAGGACCCCAAGTCGATTATCACAGAGATGCTTGCACACAGTGTCTCTTGTTGCACTGCTCTTTTTTTTTTCTTTTTTTCTTTTTAGCAGATAGTGTTTGTTTTTGTTAGATATTTTCTTTATTTACATGTAAATTTCTCCTTTCCCAGTTTCCCCTCCAAAAAACAAACAAACAAATAAACAAACAAAACCAACAAGAACAAACCCCTGTTGCCTCCCCCTCCCCATGCCTACCACCCCACTCTCTCCTACTTCTTGGCCCTGGCATTCCCCTACACTGGTGCACAGAACCTTCACAAGGCCAAGGTCCTCTCCTCCTATTGATGATCGAATTTGCAATCCTCTACTATACACATACTGCCAGAAC
>NW_022196914.1:34564105-34575154 GCF_008632895.1 Mastomys coucha | reverse complement strand
TTACATGTTGGAGCATCTTTTGGGTATATGCCCAGGAGTGGTATAGCTGGGTCCTTCGGTAGAACTATTGTTGTACTACTCTTAAGAGCTGAGTTGTGGAGCTGATATGTATCCATCAAAAAAGAAAAGGGTAAGACAATGTGGTTTCTATCTGTAACAGATTTTTAATCGTTATTAAAAAAGAAAATGGATTCAACTGGAGCTATCCATATTGAGTGACCCCAACAAGTGCTCGCCCTCAGGTGCTCCTCTCTGCGTTTGCACAGTGATCACACTGAGACCTGTGCATAGGCCACATCCCTCATCCCCCTCCACTTGTGTCTCCAGCCACCAGGCATCTTTCCCTTTTGTCTTCCTGTATACTCCCACCTCTAGATCTCTGAATTGATCAGATCGCTGTCTCCTGTCTGTCTGTCTGTCTGTCTCTCCCTCCCTCCCTCCCTCCCTCTCTTGTTCCTTTTCTGCTTTATTTTGAACATATGTTTTTCTTTCTCCTCACTCCAGTACAGGGAAAGGGGTTTCTACTTGGCTGGGTTCAGAAAAGGTAGGGTCTATCCTATTACTGTCCACTAACACTGAGCATTAGCACCCCAAATCCAAAGTCAGGGAGACTGGAATTGTAGCTTCTAGTTGCATGCTATAAGGTTCTATTTTCGAGTGAGGCTTTGGTCTTCGTGGAAGAAGTGGGATTCCCAAGGGCCTTTCCTAGAACTCAGGATCAGGCCAGCCTCACAATGTTACCAGCTCTGAATGGTTGGGATTTAGAGATTACCAAAGCAGAAAGATCGGGAGCTGTCTGAAGCTATGATGACTCTCAAGGAATGCAGGCTTTTCTTGTGTGGACCATGTCCATTGTCCCTGTCTGTGTCATTTGGCCAAGTAGGGGAAGGACCCAGGAATTTGGGTGCTAGCTAGGTGTCCCTTAGGCCAGCTGTGCCTTCAACTGCTGAAGCAGCCTTTCTGTACTGTGAGAAATCAATTGTAGCAAGAGCAGACAGGAAAATTTCCTCTCGGAGCCTCAAGTCTCCCAGGCTGTGTTGTTCAATGAAATGAGTACACGAGCTGTTCAGCAAATGTATCTTTCAATTTCTCAGACTTGTTGTTTAGTAGGAAAAAAAACTCTAATCAGCTGGGATTTTAGAACTTCAGCAGTTTAAATGGGCTGAAAGTCGAGATAATTTACAAATGTTCAGATCTTGCAAGGGAAAGCTAAAGAAACTCAAAGTTTGCAGTATTGTTTTCAAAATAATTTTGTCATGGATTTCAAGACATGCAGCTTCAGTCACATGGGAAATATAGTTTTATTCCAAAATCTTGTGTTGTTCAATAAATAAATCCAACTTCATATGACATCTGCTTTGGAACATGATAATTCATGAACAGAGTGACTGCTTTTAGAATGAGTAAAAAATTTACACATAATTTTCCATCAGCAAAATACCTAAATATAATAAGCTTTGATTAATCACTTATGCCTCGGGTTTGGAGGTAATAGTACACCATTGTGAGAAAGTGTAATCTATCCTATGAATGTCACCCAAGTCCTCCTTTCAACCCCGGGTCCATCACAGGTCTACTTTGGGGATAACACCAAAAAACATACAATCTACTATGCGGCTCATGGGAGCTTCTCTAAAATGGACCACATCCTGAGACACAAAACACAAATCTTAACAAATTCTGAGAAATTGAAATAACTCCATGCATACCATTTGACCATAATGCAGTAAAACTTAATATTGACAGCAAAATAAATCCATAATAAGTACACAAACAATTGGAGATTAAACAAGTCATTGCTGAGTGATGAATGGGTCAAAGAAGAAATCAAGGAAGAAATAAAAAATTCTAAAACATTTAAATGAAAACATAGCACAAGACTCTGGGACATACTAAAACCAGTCCTATGAGGGAATTTTACAGCTCTAAGCACCTATATTAATAAATCAGAAAGAGCACAAATAAATGAATGGATGATACATCTCCAAGATTTGTAAATAAAAAACAAAGAAAATCCATATCCACTGGATTGCAAGAAACAATTAAGAAAATCCTAAGACCAAAATATGGACATTTCATTCCTTCTTAAAAAGGGGAACAAAATACCCATGGAAGGAGTTGCAGAGACTAACTATGGAGCAGAGACTAAAGGAAGGACAATCCAGCCTGATATAGCTGTCTCTTGAGAGGCTATCACAGTACCTGACTAATACAGAAGTAGAGGCTCACAGCCATCCATTGAACTGAGTACAGGGTCCCCAGTGAAGGAGTTAGAGAAAGGACCAAAGGAGCTGAAGGGTTTGCAGCCCCTTAGGACGAACAACAATATGAACTAACTAGTACCCTCAGAGCTCCCAGGGACTCAACCACCAGCCAAGGAGTACACATGGTGGGACTGATTGCTCTGGCAGCATGTGTATAGTAGAGGATTGCAAAGTCGGTCATTAATGGGAGGAAATGCCCTTGGGCCTGTGAAGGTTCTGTGCCCCAGTGTAGGGGAATGCTAGGACCAATAAGTGGCAGAGGGTGGAGTGGCAAGCAGGGGGAGGGGGAAGGCAACAGGGGTTTGTTCTTGTTGTTTTTTGGTTTGTTGTTTTGTTTTGTTTTTGGAAAAAAAAACCCAAAAAATAAAGAAAAAAAAAAAAGAGAAAAGAAATCCTAGAGCCAGAATTAATGAAATAAAAAAATTATAGTCAATGCATCTAAGAGCCAGTTATTTGAGATGATAAGCAAGACTTATAGACCCTTGCCCCAGCTAACCAAAAGAAGAGAAAAAGAAAAAGAAAAAAAGCCCCAAATTAAAAAACTCAGAAATGAACAGGGACACATTACAGCAAGATACACAGGACATTTAGAATATTATGAAAATATTTTAAAAAACTATACTCCACTAAGTTGAAAAAAGTAAAATAAATGAAGAAATTTCTAGATTCAGCCAAACCACCAAAATTAAATCAAGAAGAGATCAATAACTTAAACAGACCCATAGCAAATGAGGAGATTGAATCAGTTAATAAAACTTCTAACTAAATTAAGACCAGGCTCAGATGGATTCGCAGTAGAATAGTCCACCAGCTTTCAAGGAAGATGTACAGTCATTTCTTCTTAAACATTCAAGAAAAACAGAAACAGAAGAATCCCAAAATTCCTTCTATGAAGCTGGTATCACTGTTACACCCAAACCAGATAAGGAAACAAAGAAAGAAAACTACAGGCCAATATCTCGGTTAATGTAGACTAAAAAATACTTATTAAAGTAAAATACTTGCCAACAGAATAGACATACATAGTAAAGATTCTCCACAAAGCTGGCTTATACCAGAGAGTCAGGAATGGTTCTACATACACGATAAGAGTAATAAACCATATGAATGGACTTAAAGACAAATATCATGAGCATTTCAAAAGATCCAGAAAAAGCCTCTGACAAAATCCAACATGCCTTCATGGTAAAGGTTTAAGAATGGAGGACTAGAGGGAACACATCTCAACATAATTAAAAACGGTATCAGGAAACCCGACAGTCAGCATCATGCTAAGTGAGGCAATCCCATTGAAATGAGGTAGGAGCAGGGTTGTCTACTTTCACTATCTACTCCCATCCCCTCTTTTTTTTTTTTTTTTTTTTTTTTTTTTTTTTTTTTTTTTTTTTTTTTTTTTTTTTGAGACAGGATTTCTCTGTGTAACAGCTCTGGTTGCCCTGAACCACTTTGTAGACCAGGCTAGCCTCAAAGTCACAGAGATGCTCCTGCCTCTGTCTTCCAATTGCTGGGATTAAAGATGTGTGCCACCACTGCCTGGCTTCAACATTCCTTTTCAATACTGTACTTGAAGCACTAGTTGGAGAAATAAGGCAAGAGAAAGAAATTAAAGGATACAAATAGGAAAAGAAGCCAAACTATTTCTTTTTGCAGATGACGTGACATTACACATAAGAGACCCTGGAAGTTCTACCAAAAAATTTCTAGAAGTGATAAGCAAATTCAATAGCATGGAAGGATATGGAATCAACTTGCAAAAATCAAAATCTTTTCTATACACAAACAACAAACACAGACAAAAAGATCATTGACACACTCTGTCTTAGGGTTTTACTTCAGTGAACAGACACCATGACCAAGGCAACTCTTATAAGGACAACATTTAATTGGGGCTGGCTTACAGGTTCAGAGGTTCAGTCCACTATCATCAAGGAGGTAAATGTGGCAGCATCCAGGCAGGCACGGTGCAGGAGATGAGAGTTCTATATCTTCATCTGAAGGCTCATAGCAGAATACTGGCTTCCAGGCAGCTAGGATGAGGGTCTTAAAGCCCATGTCCACAGTGCCACACCCACTCCAAAAAGGCCACACCTTCTAATAGTACCACTCTCCAGGTCGAGCATATACAAATCATCACACACACTCACTCACAATAACCTCAAATAAAATAATAAATCTAGGAATAAACCTAACCAAGGTGGTGAAGGAGCTCCGTCAAGAAAAATTTAAACCTCTGAAAAGAGATTGACAAAGTCACTAGAAAAATGGAACGATACTCCAAGCTTGTGGATTTATATAGAGCTAATATTGTAAAAATGACCCATTCTACCAAAAACCATTTACAGATTCACTGCAACCCCAATCAAAACTACCACAATATTCTTCACAGAAATATAAAACTAAGCTGAAATTCTTATGGAACCACAAAAGACCCTGGATAGTGAAAACAATCCCAAGCAAAAAGGACGAAGCTGGAGAGATTATCAAAATATAGAGTTAGAGTAAGAAAAACATTAAGTGACTGGTGCAAAACAGGCATTTAGACCAGTGTAACAAAATCAAAGATGCAAAGATGATTACATATAACTACAGCTGTCTGATGATGGTAGACTAAGATGCCAGAAAACAAAGCACCTTCAGCAAGTGGTGCAGGGAAAGCCGGTCATCCACCTGTAAAAGAATGAAATTAGCCATATCTCCCCATGCATGCCATTCATTTTCACAGCACTTTTTTCATCATTTATGCAAAATTTAAAATACATATAGTAAATCAAAGGTGTTAATTTTGTTACCAACATGTGCTTATACATCAAGCCTACCACTAACCCTCTATTCTTTCCTTTGACTTTTTCTGCATGTATCTTTCAGTGGTTGAAGATTGGAATGTGGAGCCTTTAGCTGCACCCCAGACTTCTTTCTATAATGTGTGCACACTGTGTGTGCTTGTGTGTATGTGGTGTGTGGAGGACTGATGTTGGCGCTGGAAGTCTTCTTTGATAGCTGTCCATCCACATTAGGCGTTGAGGCAGAGTCAGTCTCTCCATTTAACACAGAGGCTGTGGATAGAGCATCTCTCTGGCAGCTTGTTCCAGGGTTTTTCTCTCTCTAGACCTTCCCAGCACTGGGATTACAGGTGAGTTGCTATGCCCACTCAGCAGTTTCATGGGTGCTAGGGAGCCAGACTCATGCCCTCATGATGACACAGCAAGGGCTTTGGACACATAGTCTCTCCAGCACCTCTATCATAATTTTGACATTCTATTAAATTAGATGCAGACCTCAGTGTGACTCCTGACAGTTCAGCGTGCATGCTGTTTCCCAGAGCTCACTATTATTTCACACATTATTCATTTAGAGGTAAAAATCATATGGAGCAAAGTGTTTACATTGGCTCCTTTTACTTGGCAATGGGTGTGTTATGCCCTTGTGTCTTTTCATGGCTTGACAGCTCATGTCTTTTTAGCACTGACCCATATTCCATTGTCAGGCTGTACTACAGTTTATCCATTTACCTGCCGAACTCCATTCCAGATGTTTCCTAGTTTTGAACACAGCTGTCATAAACATCCTCATATAGGTTTTGGGTAAACAAGAGCTTCTGTGGATTTGACCAAACACAAGGCTCATGACTGATGGGTAGTATAGAGGTGTGGTGCTTTGCGTGAGTAATGTCCCCTAGCCTCAGGTATTTGAATACTTAGTTCCCAGTCAGTGGGGCTATTTAAAGAGCCCACTTGCTGCCAGTGGACTTTGAGAGTTAGTAACCTTACCCCACTTCCAGCTTGCTCTCTCTGCTTTGTGTTTGTGGTTGAAGATGTGATTTCAGTTTCCTGTCTCAGCTGCTTGCTGTCATGTCTGCCCAGTCAAATAGACTGTCCCACTGGAACTGTGAGCCAAAAGAGCCCCTCCTTTATATAAATTGCTTTTTGTCATTGTGTTTTATCACACCAACAGACAGATATCAAGCACAGAGAGGTTGGCCCAGCTTAGTAAGGGTCTGGCTAATGATCTGCCCCAGTATCCTTTGTTCTTCATCCCTTCAGAAACAGTGAGTCCCATTGCCCTACCTTCTGGTAGTGTTCAGGACTGTACCAATCTCACCTGTAGCTACTCTTAGAGGACTTCAGTGATTGTTCCACAAAGCCTTCCAGAAGTAGAGCTTCGAGAAGTAGATCCTAGTTGGAAGATGATGGGGAACATTGTCAAAACCAGGTCCTGTTTCTAGTCCAATCCATTTCCCAACCTGTCAGGACGTGAGCCACCACCTCACATGCTGGCTGCTATAGATGGAGATGTTCCTGTCATAACCCCTGTCTTCCTCATGATGGAATATATGGAATGAAACTATGAACCTTTTCCCACAAATACTCTCTGTGACCCCTCAACCCTGACTGGCTTGCTCTTTCTTCATACTTCAGATGCTGTGCTAGTGTTTACACAGCTTGAAAAATGCTATGAATTTCAAATCTCAGAGGACTGCTGTGATCACGTCCCAGACTGGTGTGACCTCAGACTTGTGGCCCTCTGGCTCCCTCTGACTCGCATCACTGTGATTTCAGACTTGTGGCCATCTGACTCCCCTGACGCACACCACTGGATTCTGGTTTGGGGGTCTCCTGAAGTCCCCATGGCCTTATCACTACCAAGTTTTCCTGAGCTGCTGTGCCTGGCTATTTCCCCTTGTCTTGTCTGTGCTACATGTTCTTGTCTGTACTACATCAGTGTTTTCATGAAACTATTTACTCAGTCATTCATATACCCATTTCCTCAGGTCTTCTTGGTTGCCCAGAGTGTAAGCTTTAGCCTGTATGAGCTCTCTTAGTTTGGTGTACCTCTGAGTTGGTGGGGCTGGAGAAGGGGAATGTCTCTTATGGGAAGAGTATGGGGCTGTGTTCTTTAATTTATAGTACAAAGGTACTTACGTGAATCTTGATCTATCTGCAGAAGCAGTTGTGTCCTCACCTTAAAGATAGGGAAACTGATGCAGTGGACTACAGTGACTTGTCTTGACCACATGGTCAGTGGCTTTCCAGAGACAGATCTTGGGCACCAGAAGCTCTTAGAGAGCTGCCCAGTACATAGATTCTCCTCAGTTTCCACTTTACTCTGAGGGTCAAAGAGTTGGCCCAGTAGATGGTGTGGCAGCCATCTTTATCATAAGCTTTATGGACTCTGTCCAATGAGCACTCTGGTGTGGCTGTGTGGCATCTGTGGGTATGACTGGGTCCTAGTCAAGTGACTTTAACAAAAACTCCATTTGTTGGCAGAACTCTTGACCCCAGGGGCTCTCCGAGCAAGAAGCCCTCCCTGTAGACAGCAGTACCCATTGATGGCTTCAGGCAACTCTTACCACTGACTTACCCCCTGATTCAGACTATCTAGCCAGGCTGAAAGTCAACTGCTAGCCAATTCCTTCCTTACAGAATGATTTGGAGAATCAAACAGGACTCTGAATGACTGGACCTGGTGATACTGAAGAAAGGAAGCAAGTCCATCCTTTAGCAGCCAGAGGAAGGCCATGCTGGCCCATGTATTGGCACAGGTGCAGATGGAGAAGGTGGTGGGGCTGTATAAGTGCTTTTCACACAGTGAGGCTGGCTACTAGTAGGGTCCCCTGAGCTCTTTATTCAGCTTGTGGCTCTCATCCTGCCTTCAGTCCAGGATAGCAGTTCATGCTATCCCCAGAACACATACGGACAGAGATGAACCTGCTCACTAAGGGAAGGCAGAGGGCCCTGGAACCATGCTAGCAATACCCATGGGTGTCATCTGGATCCTCAGAGCCATCACTCAAAGAAAAGTGAGACTTCACTGAGAAGGTTTGATTTGATTTTCCTGGAAACACAGAGAGCTGCTATGTGCTCCACAGGAACGAGGCTGCCGAGGGATCACCCAGGGAAGATTCAGCCTTGCCAGGCACATGAAGGAACTCTGGAAAGTCCAGGGCCCTGCCTCAAGAGATGATATGGTGCCTGCTGGTGCTCAGACTCACACAGGATGACTACCCCTTTCTCTTCTGCTGGCTAGACAGTGGGTGTTGATGGAGCTCAGGTGACTACCTTCTCATCTTCTCATTGGTCAAATGTGAACTTAGCCAACAGCAGCCAAGTGCAGACCCCACCCTCCTCCAAATGTCTCAATCCTCAGAATACACCAAGCTGCAGAGATTGGATGTCACTATTAGGGTAACAAATGAGCTCTCAAATGCAAAAATAAAGGGTAGACCACTATGCTCTACAACACTAACTTAACACGCAGTACAGTAACAGTTATGCCTGTGGAGAGCCAACACACACTCTGTACATTGTCAACAGCTAAATATTTAGGGTGTGAAGTCTTTAATAACCAAAACTTATCTCCCAGGTTTCCTTGAAAAGCTAGGCTCTCAGTCAAGCACCCTGAGCTCCTGCAGCCTACAAGGTTCATCCAAACTCACAATGCCTTGAAAACCCACAGGATCCATCTTCTTCTTGTCTACCACATACCCCACCAGAAGCACTCTGCAAAGCAGGCTTGGCCTTTCAGATAGGACGGCTAGTAGACTTGGGTTTTTTCTTATTCAGCAAACCAGCCCTACCGTGGGAGCTGCGGTGTCTGGGGATTTTCCAGGGCTTTCTCTGGAGGCTGTCTTTGCATGCCCTGCCTTCATGCCTCACCAACACCTGGGTGCTGCCCGAGGCAGGGCAGTGATCACAGGCCTGTGCACCGCTGCCTCTGTCTGTCATCACTACCTCTAACGGCCTGCACTTCCCCCACTGTGCCCACACTCACTGGTTTATGGTTCAAACAGACCAGACGTGCCCAATTCACCACCCACCTTCCCCTCCTCTTCCCGCCTTTTGCCACTGTAGCCAGTGCCAGAGGCTGATCCAGGTGGCTCCTTGGTTACACTTAATTGTCCAAACAGAAAGTAAAGAAAGGAATAGGCATCTCTGCAGCTCCTCCCTTCTCCCCTGTGAGGCCTGGGCCCTAGCTTTGAGACAATGGGAGACAATGGGCCATCATATAGGGAACATCTGTAATTTTTTTCAACATTGGGAAATTGTCAGCATCACAGGATATAGTAGAGATTGGTTGCTCAGTTGGTTGCTGTGCAAGCTTGGGGATCTGAGCCTACGTAAAAAGCCAAGCATAGTGGTGAATGCTAATAATCTTATAGAGGTGGAGACCATCAAATCCCTGGGGCTCACTAGTCAAACAGCACTGTTTAATTGGTGAGCTCCAGGTCCCACTGAGAGGCTCTGTCACTAGACAGTGTAGAAGATGCCTGTCCTGAGGAACACTACCTAAAGTTGACCTCCGGCCTCCACATGCATGTGCACACATATGTACGCACATGCAACGATACATGCACATGTGTACTCACAAAAATATGCCCCCATCACACTGCTCAGAGAACGAGTACTTCTATCTCTGTTCCCTTGGAGGGATCCTGTGTCTTTCCTAAATGGTTTTTTAGGGACTATTTTTCTCTGCCCACACGCAGAGGACATTGTCACTACGGCTTTTGGGAAGAGTATTCACAATGATGAATCTCTTGTTCGAAGGTTTGAGAATAGTCAGAAACATCTATGTTCACAGATCAAAGTTACTTTCACAGAATCATTTGTTTTGTGCTGGGAAATCTGAGGCTTAGGAACATCCTCAATTGAGGCCATGTTTCCTCTGTTCCCTTTTTAAACAAAGATGCCCTCTGGGAAGACATCCCATCATGCCGTACTTCAGAGCAGGCTTGGAATAGGGAGCTCTGATGGATCTGTGATGTGTCATGTGGTTAAGTGGTGGGAATACTCCTGCAAAGTGATCCTTTCTAGCCAGCAAGCAGACCATCCTGGATCTGCTTGCAGGTTGCCCTGCTTTGATTGGGAATAGGCGTTGTGGGATATGGAGGTGCGCCCAGGTCCCTACCTACCCTTTCCTTGACAAGTCACCAATGTCAGCCTCTTAAGGCCAGAGCAGCAGCTAGATTCATTACACCATATGGGTGATTTTAAGAGTTTCATTAATTCAACATGATGAGCCTAGGTTTTTTTTTTTCCTAATGTGAGGAGCTGAGCAAAGAGTACACCTCAGCAAAGTCCAGCTCTACTTGTTAATTTGTCAGTTGGGCTTTGACTACAGACTCAGGTTCTGTCAGAGTCACTTGGGAGCCAGGTTGTATTAGCACAAAACCTTTACCATCTATTCAGGAATATTACTACAGTGCCTAGAGGCAACAATCAAATGGGTTACAGACAATTCTCTGTCAGGGAAAGATGTTGCCATGCTAATTGGCTCAAAATAAAACTGGGTGTACGTCCCTTAAAGAAGCCGAATGGTTTGCTGCTGGAGAAGTGTGCTGCAAACATAGCTTCACATGTAAAGTAAAGAAATCTTGTAAATCCAACATTGGACACAGGCCACGGCATATAGCTGTCACTCAGTGAGCCTTGCCCATGACAGAATGTATGTCCTCAGCTATTCCAGGCAACAGAATTGGCCTGGCTGCTGTAGCTTGCCTAGACAGCAGTTTGATAATGGGCCTGGCTATCTGCACCCCCACTGCCTTGCAGTGCATAGGCCTATAGAGACCACTACTGGATTTTAGCCCTTTAGGAAATAGATATCTGTTCCAAGGTTTTACCAGCTAGGGAAAAAGAGGGAACACTGAGCTACTACTGTCTGGCTTGGCTCCAGCCACTCCTCCCCCGGTGGATAATTCTGTCCTTCTTGCTTTTTGTTGTCGCGACCACCCTCAACCAGCAAGAATGATGCAACGCACTCTCAGGCTCTTCTCCTGCAGTTTATT
>NW_022196914.1:34548603-34561532 GCF_008632895.1 Mastomys coucha | reverse complement strand
ATCAGACTGGCGGGGGGCGGCGGCCAGCGCCATCTTTGAGGTGCGGTGCTTCGCAGCTCTCCACATTTTGTCCCACCTGCCTTTCTGACTCAGTAACACCCCTGAGGCTGTGAGGTAAGCTAAGCTTGATTCTGCAGATGCTGACACAGATTGCATCTGTGAGTCTGGGTATTCAGTGGGGCTCAGCAGAGTGTTTTGGAATAACTAGCTGTCTGTGGCATCTCCTATAAGTTAAGGACCTGTGCCCTTATTTCCAAAGTCTTGCTAATGTCCTCAGCATGGTGGCTCTGAATGTTTGAAGGCACATGCAATTGAGTGACACTTAGCCAGAAGTGGATGGGCGTCTCTGTGGTCCATAGCAGTCTGTACTAGGTCACTCATTCCATCTCTAGCTAGCTGAAGATCCAAGGCTCAACTACTGTGCCTAGGAGGAAGCAGTGCATCTTGGGGTGGTGCAGAGATGCTGTCTGTGACAAGACTTCCTGGCTTAGGATGGGGAACTCAAGAAGGTTTTCCTCTGGACCAAGTCCTCTGGGTCAGCCTCACGTCAGTCTCTACAACAAACAACCCAGAAAATGTTATTTTAACTAGACTGTTGTCCTATTTAGCTTCATTGCCACAGTACAATAATTATTTAATTGATCAGCTTTTACTGATTTTTGTGTATTTTACCATTGTAAAAGCTGAGATAATTAGAGTTAAAATTTTCAGAATTGTAGGCTCATTCCTACTTCCATGGAAGAAAATCACCTGTTTCTCTACTTTAGCAAAAGAGGAATGTCTAAGACTTTCAGTCGCATAATAAGAACTACTGAATTAGCACACCATGTAGACCCGTGCCTGTCTGTCTTTTCAGGATGTAATCCAGGCTCACCACACACTGAAGACTTCACCACCATCCTTCCCACGTGCTGGGTGTCAAGAGGAATTTGGGACACAGACAGCCCACAATACATTGCTACTACCCGTTTAATCACTTCATCACACCATTTGACATTTCCTGGGAACTGCCAATGCCTGAATCTTTGTCAGAAGATTATGTACTGACAAATGGGGAGAGATGGCCAGTGACCCGACAACCTCAGGCAGAGAATGAGGTCTAGACGAGCAGAGTGCAGAGCTCAGAGTGCAGAGAGGAGCCACAGAGTCTCAGAGCACTGAAAGCCCTGGGCACTGGGTGATAGCGGCCGGTATGATATCAGTAGCTTGTAGAGAGTGGAGCTAACACCCTTACACACATGTGGGGTCTCCAGAACTTGAAAGGAGTCTAACATTACTTTGGGTTCTACCTCTCAATCTGCAACTGACTTCAGAGAAGCACTGTCAGTTCTATTACAATAGTCATAGTACCTTCTAATTTATCTAAAATGCCTCTAGCGGGACATCATGGCCTCATGGGTCATGTGATTTTCAGAACCACAGTTGCTGATTCCAAAAGCAGGTGCCTTTTGTGATTGCTGTTCCTGCCAGTGGCCTTGACTGTGCAGAGTCCCCACATGATCTGAGACATCCTTCTCCCTCCATGTGGCTCCTGAGATAGAAACCCTCATTTCACCAGGAGCAAATGTTGTTTTTTACAGTAACACATAGAGCCTCACTAGTTAGACACATGGGTCAGACAGGCCTTGCAGTGCCACAGTCATGCCAGGAAGTTTCTATACATCGGACTCTTCTTTCCAAGGATTCTGAAATCTTCTACCACCCATTTCCTTTGTCTCTGCTGCCCTTGCTGCTCTGTACTCTATGGCCTGGTGCAGCTTCCGTATATACTCTGTGCCCTGGGCAGTGTGGGAGCAATCTTACCACACACAGCCCACCTGCTGTTGCAACATAACTCCAGTAGCATGGCACAGTTGTTATTTGTTTTTTAAAAGTGAACAGGGTGGATATTTGCTGTACTTTCATGGCTTTCTGATACACCTGGAGCTGATAGGAACAAGTTGGGTGTGCAGAGGCTCAGTGAGAGTGGGGTACATCTTCTCCAAGCTGAATAGAGGCTCTTGACAAGGAAGGGGTAAGAGTGGTCATAGTGACTGAATTAAATCTGGATCCTCCAGGTATCTTCAGGGTGGAACTCTCTAGGAACTTAAAAAAAAATAGCAGGAAAGCAGCCCCTTTAAGAGTGTTCTTTTATTTTTATTGTTGTTAGTACCATTTGCATATCTGCCTCAGCCAGCAAGCTGGAGGAGCATCAGGAATGGAGATGAGCCAGAGCTCCCTCCTTCCACCTGCTTTGCATGTCCTGATGGCTCTGGCAGGCCTGGCTGGGTGGCTGATCAGGACTGAATGAGGAGCATCACGGATGACCGCTTTATGATGTTTAAGTATGGGCAGCCCATGCGGATCTGGAGAATATGCTAAGGAAGCTGAACTGTGTGCCTGGTAGTATTCACAGTGAGTGACAATCCGACAGCTTCTCTGAGATTTCCCTGCATCCCAGGGAGACACAGAACACACCACTTGTCCACTTACTCCCTTGAAGCAGCAGAGAACAGATCTGAAATTACTTAGCCAATTAAGATACTTTGCCGTTGAGTGTCTCTCTCCTCCACAGATCAACCTGAGATTTATGAGGCTTTGCAAGACAAAAGTGCAGGTATGGGTGATGGTGCTAGGCAGGAGAACAGAAGGTGAGACTCTAAGGAGCCCCTAGGAGTCTATTCCCAGAATTCTTGTATATGCTGTTGGTGGTAAGCAATTCAAGCAGCTGTATTGGGGTTGTCGGAGAAGGGAAATGCACACCTGGGCTATGCATGTTCAGTCTACTCTCTAAGAAGGCATCATTTGTCTTTGTCTTATAGGTCCTGGGGCAAAGCCTGCTTGCCTTACCTCTTCCTCATGCTTGGCCACTTGAACTTTTTTCTGCTGCTGTACCTATGGGAGTCCAAGGCTGGTGTGTCACCACTGTTGATCTTATTCACTGTGTCCAAAGTGGCTGGTGACTTTATGCACTTAAAATCATAGGGTTTACACCTCTCTGGGGTAACAACTTGTATTCAGTGCCTGTTCAGTCATAGACTAATGAGATGATTTAGATATTCTCTATTTGTCTCATTGATTCAGAAAATAATCAACTAACATAAAATCCACCACGTGTACCAGGCACACGTATACAAGAACATTCATGCACATGTGCACAGATACAAACACACACACACACACACACACACCTTTTTCACAATCTAAAATTCTTTAGCCATGCTGGGAGAAACTTCCTATTCTTGGAGACTGTTGTGGGCAGGACTTGGAGACTTCAAATCCTGATCCAGGACTGTGGACAGGGCTGGAGGAATGAATGATGTAAGACATTATTGTCATGTCACACAGATGGGAGTGTGTCCCTGACCCCTGGGAACAGGCTACTTAACATGGCAAAGCCCTAGACAGAGAGGCTACAGGTAGGATAAATGTCATGTCCCAAACTAACTAAGCCTGCTGTTCTTCTGGAGGATCCTGATATAGAAAAGTAATTTCAAATACTAGGCTGAACTACAAGAAAAACTGTCTCTTAGTTTAGTTTGGAGATAACTGCCAACCTTGGTCCCACTCTTTCATTGCGCACCATCTCTGCCCCCCATCTCCTCACAAATAACTCTGATGGTTTGATTAACAATGGCCTCCATTGCTCATATCTTTGAATGCTTAGTCATCAGGGAGTGGCACTATTTGAGAGGATTAGAAGGATTAGGAGGTGTGGCCTTGTTGGAGGAAGTGTGTCACTAGGGGTGGGCTTTGAGGTTTCTAAAGTCCATGCTAAACCCAGGGGCTCTCTCTCTGTCTACAGATAGGATGAGGCTCTTAGTTATCACTTTAGCATGCACCTTCATTTGGTCATGCTCCCTGCCATGATGATTGTCTTAGTCAGGGTTTCTATTCCTGCACAAACATCATGACCAAGAAGCAAGTTGGGGAGGAAAGGGTTTATTCAGCTTATTTCCACATGGCTGTTCATCACCAAAGGAAGTCAGGACTGGAACTCAAGCAGGTCAGGAAGCAGGGGCTGATGCAGAGGCCATGGAGTGATGTTCCTTACTGGCTTGCTTAGCCTGCTCTCTTATAGAACCCAAGACTTCCAGCCCAGGGATGGCACCACCCACAAGGGGCCCTACCCCCTTGATCACTAGTTGAGAAAATGCCCCACAGCTGGGTCTCATGGAGGCACTTCCCCAACTGCAGCTCCCTTCTCTGTGATAACTCCAGCCTGTGCCAAGTTGGCACACAAAACCAGTCAGTACAATGATGATAGACTAAACCTCTGAAACTGTAAACAAGCCTCCAATTAAAAGCTTTCCTTTGTAAGAGTTGACTTGGTCATGGTAGCTTTTAACGGTAATAGAACAGTAACTAATACAGGAGCCTAGCAGTACACTCTGTGCTCTCTGTGAGCAAGCTAATGTTTCCAGTTTAGATCTCGCTTCCATCTAGTTCTCACAAACCTGTTGCTTGAAGGTCAGTTTGATGGGGTGTCTCTTTATTCTTGTTCTAAAACCTACAGGAGTAACAATATCATCCTGGAGATGCAGGAGGCATGCAAGTGCTCAAGGTCAGAGAATTATGGGACAAGGTTGGGCCTCATGTGAGCTGGGGTGGTGAGTAGGAAGCTCAGCAGGGGGAGGATCCCTAGAGCATAGGACATGTTCAGAGACAGAAATTCTCAGTGGCTTAGCATAGTGGGTCCTGATGCAGAGAAAAAGATGGTAGGGAGACATTTAAGCCAAGGCGTTTCTGACCTACCTGGTAGCTGAAAATGTTGATGGCTGGAGACAGAATAGCTATGGGTCTGCTCTGAGCACAGTAGCTCCATTTTCTTTTTTGTTTTTAAAAATTGTGTGTGTGTGTGTGTGTGTGTGTGTGTGTGTGGTTTTTAAACAAAAATCTCAAACATTTAATTTTGCCAATAAAGGCTCAGGAGTCAGATGCTGGGGTGAAAGGCTGTGACACCCCCAAAGGAAAAGAAAGCTTCTCAATATTGTCTCGAAATCCCTCAAGCTGAATGTCCTTCCCTTTTACTTCCTGTGCATCTCTCTATCCATTCCCCTGACTTCCTCTCACACTCTACATTTTTTTCCCCTATGTTCACTTCCTGTCGACTGGTTGCTTGCTCTGCCTTTTGATCTATGATTGACTTTATTTAATAATGTTTACAATATTCAAGCAGGAAGCTCTTGGATTAAAGTATATTCTAGTAAATAGCACAATTTGGGGGTTTACAGTGTGCTCAAATATCCTGCAACTTGTTACTGTGCATGTGTGTGTGAGTGTGTAAGTATGCATGTGTGAATGTGTGCATGTTTGTGTGTGAGACTATGTGTGCATGCATGCATGTTTATGCATGTATGTATGCATGCATGTACATTGATGTATGTGTGTGCTCATGTGTGTACAAGCACACACACGCTACTATGTACATGTGGAAATCAGAGGACAATTCTCATGAGTCAGTTCTCTTCTGTCACCTAGTGGTATCTCAGGATTAAACTCAGGTGGTGATTAGGTCTTTGCACTAGTGCCTTCATCCTTGAGACATCTCCCAGGCTCTGCAGTACATTTTCTATAAAAGTCTAAATTAGACCCCATCTTTTCCCCCACCCTAACCTATTCTAGCCTACTTTGTGACATCCAGGATATGCAAAATATGTTTTACATCATCTAAGTTCCTCCTGGCTGCAGTGATGGGCTCAACTCTGCTTCAATATATCAGTTCTTTACTTGCTTTCTGTCTGGCTACAGTGCTGTGCTGTGAGATATCCTTGCCTTGTCTGTGGTTCTCCACTGGGGCAGAGCACTGGGATGAAGGATGAGATATTCTGATGTAGTATGTATAGTACTCCAGACACTAGGCATAGCTGTAGAATGAAAGGTTTAAGGACTACATGGTGTGTTTGTGGTCCTCCTGATTAGTGTGGGGTGAAGGATGTAAGGATCATGTGACATATCTCTGGGCTAGGTTTGACTGCAGACAGTGTGACACCATCCTCTGGTTACAAATATACAAGCTGCCTCATGATAGCTGGGTTCTAGGCCATGTGTCCAATATGAGAGTGAGCAACACATCAGGAGGGTGTCGTTGTTCACTTGCTGCCTTCTAGCAAGAAGTTAAGTCATCAGGGCTAGTGACTGCCGAGGTTCCTTGACTAGGCTCATGCTATTTTGACATTGCAGTCCTTCAGAGATCTGTCCCATTGTACCTTCCCCAACTAGCCATGTAGTGTCTGCTTCTTGGACTGAGATCTACCCTTATGCTCCATTCTACCCAGGCATCTCTTTGGTGGGAAAGTCTAAGGTTAAGAAGATGTGACAGTCACTGTGTGGGTATGGGAGCTGAAAGTCACCATCCAGGTGAGGAGACTGAGGATCACTGCCCTGGTTACCCTATGTGTTGGCTACTAGCCTCTACTTGAGAGGGCCTATGGTCACTATCACTGAGGAAATAAACTTCTGGGCATGTCTGGGAAGGAGATAGATAACTTAGTTTAGGTTGAAAGTTCTCTCTAAGTATGGGAAGCACCATTTTGTAGGTTGGGTTCCTGGGCTGAACAAAATGAAGAATGTGAGCTGTGAATCAGTAGTTTCATCTTTCTGGGCTTCTCATCTGAGGATATAATGTGATCATCCTCAGGTTCCTCCCAACGTGACTTCTCTGTTGAGGGATTTGACCTTCAAACTGTGAGCCAAAATTAAGCCTTCCTTTCTCAAGAATTCTTTTATTAGATATTTTCCCACAGGCAATTAATATAGAAAATTGGTACCAGGAGTAGTGTTATTCCTGACCACATGGTTCTTAGACTGTTGGAACTTATTCTTGTGAAAGGATTTTGGATTTTGTGCTGTAAGTAGAGCTCATTGGGTCATCCAGTTGGGCTTTTCAAAGACCAGAATGTCGAGAGAAATACATATGGAGGAAGTCTAGCTCATGAGACTTCACAGGGGAACAAGGACTTTGTTGGGAACTAGGCTAGAAGCACTCAAGTAATATCCCAGGAAATAATTTGGCTTCTTTCTGTGTCATGAGAACTTTAGTGAGAGTGAATTAAAAACAGATCAGTGTGCTTGGTGGTGGGAATGTCAAGACAGTGTAGCTTTCAGGCAGTGGCATGGCTTCTGTTCACTGCGTTTACCCAGATATAAAGTTAGACAGTGCTAAGAGATATGAAAAATATGGAGTTTGGCAAAGGAAGAAATATGAGTGCATTTAAGTTGTGGAGAAGGTGGGAAGTGTAAGTTAGTGTTGAAGAGATTAGGATCATGTGGTGGTTAGAATGAGACAGTGCTCCATAGTCTTGGGCATTTGAACACTTGATCCCAAGTGGGTGGTGTTTTGTTGGAAGTTTAGTGGTGCAACCTCACTGCCCCTCCACTGCATGTATTTCTTTTGACTTTCTAGTCTTCCAAATGCCTAACAAAATGATTCAGTAAGCTCTGCTTATGGCATAAAGTTCCAAACTCTTCCACATTACTCCTTAAAGTCAGTTCCAAAAGGTCTTAAGAAGCACAGCCAGGAAGAATGTAATTGGGAGAAAGCTGTGAAGTTAAAAGC
The DNA here is from genome assembly GCF_008632895.1 of Mastomys coucha. Lineage (NCBI taxonomy): Eukaryota > Metazoa > Chordata > Mammalia > Rodentia > Muridae > Mastomys > Mastomys coucha. The sequence continues at coordinate 34,553,995 of NW_022196914.1, read as the reverse complement.
CTCACACCACTTTTAGGTCTCCCAACCATGATGGAAATATTATCCCTCTGAAACTGTAAGCCCCAAAATCGCTTTCTTCTGCAAGTTGCCTTGGTCATGGTGTTTTATCACAGCAACAGAAAAGTAACTTATACAGATCATGGGCTGGTGAGATGGCTCAGCGGGTAAGAGCACCAGCTGCTCTTCCAAAGGTCGTGAGTTCAAATCCCAGCAACCACATGGTGGCTCACAACTACCTGTAATGAGATCTGACTCCCTCTTCTGGCGAGTCTGAAGACAACTACAGTGTACTTACATATAATAAATAAATAAATCTTTAAAAAAAAACTTATACAGATCATTAAAGAGAAATCTTCTGTTATGCAGTGGAATAATAGGAAAGGTACCATAAGACAGGACCCCAAACTCTTAAAGCTCCATCTTGTGAAAATTCATATTCATTAGAAGAAAGAGAGCCTACATTGAGAAAAACAAACCTTGAAGAAAGGTTTTACCCGAGATCAGCCTGGAAAGCACAATGCAACCAGTGCAACTGTGGGCTAATGGGACCCAACTACATCTCAAGCTAGCTGAAGGACTTAACAGTGCTATCCACATGGTACTTATTTTACAAACATACGAGATGCAAGGTTCTGGAAGTCATAGACGTTTGAGCTAAGGTTTGAGAAGGCTATGGAGGATAGGCAATACATGGAAGGGTCATATTCCCTGCAAGGGGTACCTGAGGGTTATCACATGAAGCCATGACATTGAAACCTATTTCAGTGGTGATCCCAGGATGCTAGAGATGCCAGGACTGTGGATCTCCATGTAGGAAAGCTCTATATATGAAATGGGATTGGCCCAGGAAAAGGGCTATGTATTCTGTAGCCTCTAATGCTAAATGCCAGGGCTATTCATGTCCTTTGGAATCCAGATGAATTCATCATAAGCTCAAAGTGCTGGACATAAAGCCACAGACTTTGGTCTTTGCTCTGTTGATTTTTCAGTTTTGCTTTGGTCTAGCATCTTGTGCTATATTTTACTCCCCCTTTTGGAATAGCAATGTTTACTCTGGGCTATTGTATGTTGGAAATATATAATTTTTTTCTTTGATGTCACAGTGTTTGCAGTTAGGAGATTGCCTGGATCTCAGAAGAGACTCCACATTTACATTTTTGAACAGTGTTGGAGCTGTTAAAGACTCTAGAGACTTTTAAAGTTGGGCTGAATGCCTTTGGCGGTATGAGATAGCCACGGAGACACGGGATAGAAGCTTATACTTTGAAAATGAGGGAAAAAGAGTGGAGATACAATGATTAATATTAACTTGACAGGATGTACAATCGCCTGATCTGTGGTGCGTCTGTAAGGACGTTTTTGATTTTGTTAACTGGGATGCACAGACCCACTGTGGTTAGGGGCTATACTCCTGGACTGAATGAAAAGGAGGAGATGGGGTGAGAACCAATCTTCTGCTCCCTGATCTCAGAGACTGGCCAGCGGCCTCAAGGTCTTGCCACTCTGCTTTTCCCACCATCAGGGACTCTACCCTCAACCTGTGAGCCAAAATAACCCCTTCCTTCTAAGTTGTCGCAACAGCGAGCAAAGTAGCAGACAGAGGAGCAGAAAGCATCTGCCCAGACGGAGTCCCTGTCACATGCACAAAAGCAACCATTGTCTGCATCTTTATTTTATAGGGTTGCAGCTTGTAACCACTCTTGCCTTCAGTGACGTGGTTTGCAACCATATCATTAAGTTTCCTTTAAAATACTGTTGGCAGGATGTGGACCCATGTGCCCCATCCTCCCCCTTTGCCCCCGAGAATGGGCATGTCTGTTACCTGTTGTTTGCTTGGAACAATTTGGAAACTCACAATCTATAGAAACCTCTTAAATGTGGGTGGGTAAATTCCCCACTGTCCACCCTGTTGTCTATCTTACTGAGTGATTCCTACCTGTGTCCGGTTAATGCCTGTATTTCAGGGACCCAGAGTCCATACCTCTAAATGCTGGCCAAGGCTCGTGTGGACACCTGCTGCTTAGGTTAGCTTTTTCATTGTTCTTGTGAGTGTTAGGGCTTGGCCTATGATGAGTCTGTTTGTGAGGTCTCTACTGTAAAGAAAGGCCATCTGGGTCTCCTTCCCATGGAGTCCTGTTTGGAATTTCATCTGTGTTGGTGTGTCCAGACAGCTAGTTGGAGGTCTTTTGTGACAGCACATCAGTGGAGGTGGAGTGTGGCATGTATGCCCTAGGTCCTTTCTGCTGTTAAGGAGGTACTATTGTTACCAGGAATACCCTGATCCCTGTATTAATTCACTGTCTTCCACCAGAGATGATTATAAGTTCTGGGGCACCAATTGGAGCCTTGCTGCCTGAGAGGCCACATATGTAGTCACTGACCACTTCCTGCAGTGCTTAGAACTGTCTCTGACTCTAGTCTCTGGACTACAGCAGCAGGGTCCTTAGGGTGAGGTGCAAGTGTTCACACCTGCCTGAAACTCTGGTATAAAAACCCTCCTGCCTGTTAGATCAAGGATAGCAAGAGGCCAGCTGTCTGTGTGATTCTACTGGGGCTCTCACTGTCCCCAGGCTCTCAAGGCTCCCCTGAAACTACCTTAGCCTGGCCTTGTCTTCTGTCTCATCGATAGTTCTTATTCTCCTCAGGTGTGCCACTTACCCTGTCACCCTCTCAGTGTTCTTGCCTGAGCAATGCCTATTGGATTGTATGTACTACCTGCTGCAGGCACCACCAAGTCATCTCAGAAACTTTTCTGCTTTTTTTCCTTTCCTCCTTAGACACATATCTTAGTCCCTTGTATCTGTTGTCTCTCTTATGCACCACACATGCAAATGGCAAGCCAAGGGCACTCAGGCTTAGGGCATTGCAGGGTCTGCAAGTGGATGTTCACTTTTCCATGTAAACTCAAGGACCAGGTTAGGCTTTGTGCATTCTGTCATCCTTTAAACACACAACAAAGTCCATGAGATAAAAATAATAAAATAACTGCATGATTTGGGATTTTGTTTTGTTTGGAGTTCTGGTACTAGGGATTGACTTTAAGGCTTTGGGCAGACTAGACAATTACACTACCATCCAACTCCCTCTTCAGCCCTCATTTTCACTTGTTAAAATTTTAGCATATGGGGCCAGAGAGATGTTTCATCAGGTCAAGGTGCCTATTGCCATGCTTGACAGACTGAGTTCAATCCCTGGAATTCACCTGATGAAAGATGATGGAAGGAGAGAACTGACTCTTACAAGTTGTTTCTTGACATCCACACATGTGCTTTGGCATATGCATGTGTGAACACACTGACACACAGATAGAATAAATAATATGGAACTTTAGGATATGGTCTCACTAAACTACTCAGGATAGCCTTGAACTTGGAATCTCCTTGCTTTAGCTTCCCCAGAAGATGGGGTTACATATAGCCATCACTAGTCCTAGATTTATGTTGACATTGATATTGATTTTGTATTTAAAGTTGCACAGCGCATTTTGACGTATCTTGGAGTTTTGTTTTTCAGCACAGCAGACCCAGGACTCACATGGTCACCAAGAGATGGCCAGCTGATGCTCTGGGTGGGCGATGCACCCACTGGCCTTCTGTAGGGAGCAAGAGAGTCTTCGACGAAAAAGAAAGTGTATCAGTAGCAGTTTAGCACTGATTCCATGGGGTGGTAAGCTCTTGGCTGTATTGGGTTAAATAAAATGTTATTAAAATTACTTTCACCTGTTTCCCATTTCTCAGTGTAGCCATGGAAATTGCAATAATGCGTAGGAGGCTTGTGTCTGCTTCTTTTGGACATTCTGGCCTACAGGATACCAAGAAGAGAGCAACTCATCTGGGTAGGATGCCAAGCAAATGGAGATGAGAAACCTACTCCATCCCAAGGGGCTGGGCTCAGCCTGGCAAGAGGCCTTGGTCATGCAGAAAGCTAAAGGCATGAACCAATCATCAGTGGTCTGGTGATGCTAGGTCAGGGTGTGACAGTCTGCTCCCTCACAGAGTTTTGTCTGCATTCAGGGTATGCTCTGCAGGGGATGTTCCACCTCCTGTGGGCCCTCTCCACTGGCAGGAAGTACAGTTCTACCAACATGCTCCCTCTTGACCTATCTGGAGCACAGAGAGCAGCTGTGGGAGACACAGTGGAGATGAAAGAAAAATGTTATTCTGTACATTTCTGTTTCATGAGCTTGATGACTGGGTTCTTGGGTTCTTGGAATAAAGACAAGTGAGACATTTTCCTATAAAAATAAGACAACTGGCAGTCATATACTTGATGAGGAATTGAGACAAACCACATGATTTGGATAGCAAAACGGATATGATACCATGATGTAAGGTTTGTTGTCAGTGAGTCTGAAAGTCAGTGGAACCATATATTCTCTATGAAGTTTTATCTTTACCTCCAAATGGTATACATGTTAATATAAGTCTGGCACTAGTACAGGTGGTTGTGGGATGCTCAGGGTCATTTAGTGGCAGTGGAATTCTTGGGTTGGTGAGACTCTGCAGATCTCTGGCGGTACACCTGGTTAGGCTGACGCTGGCCTTACTGGCTAAACTTCCAGGGGTGTCTGGAACTCCTAGCAGAGGTGCTGTGATGAATGATTGGGGTTGCTTGATGCTAAAGATCAAGAGTCAGTCAGGCCTTACAGGCCAATCATGGAGCTGATGGGGCCCAGTGAAAACTAGCATTGGAGCACCTTGCTCTGAAGTTGGGAGCACTGAGTCTCATCAGCAACACTGAATGAAGCATGAGGACTTATGTGTATGAGGTCTGAATGAGCATATAGCATGTAGCTGCAGATGCCAGCCCTGCCTCAGCACCACTGAGCATCTCATAGGCTCTCTTGGTTGGATAGAACATTGGCCTATTGGGCGAACAAAGAGTGACAATGACAATGTGATGACTTGGGAAAGATTTAAGAAGGCCCATGTGTAAGACCATGAGTGTCCTTCATGGCTGAGTTTGTCATTCCTATCTTGGGCTTCTGACTACAGTAGGGGAGTTCTATTTTCCAAAAGGATAAAATGTATCTAAGGAACTATCCTGCCCACATGCCTGCCTTTCTTCCTTCCCTTCCTTCCTCCCTTCCTTCCTTCTTCCTTCCCTCCCTCCATCCCTTCTTTCCTCCCTCCTTCCCTTCCTTTCTTCCTCTCTCCCTTCCTTTCTCCCTCCCTCCTTTCCTCTTTCACTTCCTTCCTCCCTTCCTTCCTTGTATCCTTCATTCTTCCCTTTTTTATTTCTTTCCTTCATTCTCTTCCTCCCTCCCTCCTTCCCCCCTTTGCTTCTATTCTCTTTCTGCTTTCCTCCCTTCCTCCTTCCCTCCCCCCTCCTGTCCCTTCCTTTGTTTCTTCCTACTCCCTCCTTCCTTTCCTCCCTTCTTTCCCCCTCCCTC
>NW_022196914.1:34518896-34548593 GCF_008632895.1 Mastomys coucha | reverse complement strand
TTCTTCCAGTCTTCCCCCACTGCCCCCATTATCTTACTGAAGTGACATGGTGACACTCCCTATGCTGAGCAATTTCAGTAAAGCAAATCTTAGAAGCACATTTCCCCATGCAGGTTGGTGGGTTCAAGGTTTTGCACTAAGCATATCTTTTCCCCTTCAGTGCCATGCTTGCACCATAAACCATCTCAGAACTTTTTTTTTTGTAGCCGGCTGTGTTTCAGTCAGGCCTGGCGTGGTCCTTGGAGAGCCATGGGCTGGCCCTTTAGAGTGGTCCTATCTTCCTGGGCTGGCCTGCTCTTTAGTAGCATCCATGTGGGTAGGTACTATCAGATTTTGTGTCTGCATCCTGGAGGATGTGCTTTGCCAGCTGTACTGGAGCTCCTCTCCATCAGCTCATCTGACTCAATCTACCTTGGATCTGGAGTTGTGCTAATGGTGCCTTTCTTGACTATCTCTCTGTACATCAGCACTGGGATCCAGGTGTTGGGTGACTCATTGAGTCTCCCTCAAGCCACTTCATTAAGTGTGCTTTCGATGCTCTTGCTAGAGGAGTGTTGCAGAAGCTGCTTGGCAGGGGCAAGGCACCTAAAAAGCAGGACAGGAATGAGAAGTGGCCCGGACAAAGCCACAACTTAATTGGTACTTGTTACCCTTCTTTTCCAGCCAAGGGAGGTTGGTCCTGATTGGCAGTGGAGAAGGGCAGTGTGTGGTGTCCAAATCCTGTGATTTTCAAATTATGTTTACAATATACTTCACCAGATCTCCAGGGAATTCTGTAATGAAAGAAAAACATTATGGTACCAGATCTCTTAGAGACAACAAAGCATGAAGAGACTGTTTTATCATTTAAAACAGCCCCACCAAGAGAAAACTAGAGTCAAGATGTCCACTTGTCCTCAGGCTGGTTATGATGTGTGCCTTTTCCCACTCTAGTTCTGTTCTCCAGGTGAGGGTCTGACTCTGTTTTCACAGGTGAGGGTCTGACTCTGTTCTCACAGGTGAGGGTCTGACTCTGTTCTCACAGGTGAGGGTCTGCCTGTTCTCACAGGTGAGGGTCTGTCTGTTCTCACAGGTGAGGGTCTGTCTGTTCTCACAGGTGAGGGTCTGTCTGTTCTCACAGGTGAGGGTCTGACTCTGTTCTCACAGGTGAGGGTCTGACTCTGTTTTCACAGGTGAGGGTCTGTCTGTTCTCACAGGTGAGGGTCTGATTCTGTGTTCTGTAACCTTCTTCCTTACAGTTGTGTTTTCTCTTAGAATTAGGCCCCCGGTTTTCTACCATACAATGATGAAGTATAGCTTGGAAAACTGAGTTCCAAGTCAAACCCCCTGGACTGGTTTTTGGATCTCACGCCTGAGTCTAACTTCTTCCATCTTGGCTGTGAGGTAATAAAGGGGCACACCGTGAGAGAGTGCACAATGGAAGCTTCACGAGTGACTGCTTTCTCAGCCTTAGACACGGAACAACGTAAGAGCAGATGGATGAGTCTTGACATCTCCACGGAGGAGAGAGAAACAGGGCAGCTTAATGGACCCCAGGGGTGCCCTGGGAGCAGCCACCAGCTCTGCCCATTAAATATTAACCCACTCTGTGGTATGTGCACTGCAGCAGGCACTGTGCTCCCACAGAGGCAGGAGCAAGGTGTCATGCCTGCTCTCCAAACGCTTATACTCAGGTGGTTCTCTGCCAAACAGACCCATGTAGTCACCCTTGAAGACGCAGAACCAGAGAAGAGTCCACCAGAAGCATCCTTCTCAAAGAGTAGCAAGTGACTCAGCTTTTGCAGTTGGTGCCTTCCTAAGCTTCTACAATGGCAGGCTGGTTCCTCAGGTCTAATACTAGCAAGCCTCAAGGAAGGCCATAGGAAACATGGGCTTGCATTCTGGAAGGAATGTACGAGGAAAGGAGCAGAGATCTGCTCCTGGAATCAGTCACCCTGGGACTTGCTCTGGATGTCTCCACCTTCAGACTAGTGTCTGGCTTCTCGGTAGAGGAAGGGGGTGGCTGGGCTCTCTGGGTTGGGTAGTTTTATGCAGTCAGGCAAGTCCAGATTTGCATAGATTTCCCAAAGGAAGATGTAGAGTCCATATCACCTCCTTTCCTGTTTCACAACAGGACTCCTCCAAAGCTGGCTCATATTCTAGCTGCTTATGTGAATGCAGCCCAGCTAAGGTCCTTCCTATATGGACAAAAGTCCTAGCTAACAGCCTGTAGTAGGAGACATGGTGCCCTAGGCTTGGCATAGAGAAGGGTCTACTTTGAACTCTCACACTTGGGGGTAGGACATGGTTAGTGGCCACTGTGCTGCAGAATATCAGGCCCACTAAAAGGAGAACTTCATTTGAATTCAGAACTAATTCTGAGAACACTGCCCCACATCTGTACCTTATGGGAAATGGGACTATATTTATGGACTTTTTCTTCACCTCAGCATGAGTAAACTTTATCTAGTGAAAATTCTGCTTTCTCTGCTTCCTGGCTGGCTGTAGCTCAACTGTATGTAAGCATGGGGCATGATGAGAATACACTGAAAAGTGGTTGACCTGGGTCTGTGCTGAAATGAGGAGAGTTCTTACTGACATATTAGACTGACTGGGAGACTTTACTTCAGCAGTGGCAGGTCAGTGTCTTGCACCATGGCATTTGTCTGTGTAAGGACCATTACATGGGTGCTGAGCTTTGAGAGGAGACCACTCTTCCACCTTTTTGGTATAATTCCTATTCAAGCTCTATATATTTTGGCATCAGTTTTAGTAAAATGCACGGCAGACATGAAGGTGACTCCTGGCTAAACCACTTCCTGAGAAAGGACCATGAGGACAGGGAGGTCTCACCCACCAAACCTCAAAGATGCCATCCAAGGCTGAGGAGTCCTCGGTCATTGTTAGGATGACAGCAGGTGTTCTGTAGAGATGATTGCAGCAGAGCGATGTCTGTGCTGTCAGAAGGAAGAGACACCGGGCTGGAGAGATGACTCAGTTAAGAGAATTTGCAGCTTTTACAAAGACCCCAGCTTTGATTCCCACATTGGACAGCTCACAACTCCAGTTCTAGGAGATCTGATACTCTCTGCTGTCTTGCAGACACTGTATGCGAGTAATGAACATACAAACAAAAGGGAGTGTGCAGAGGCACACCCAACTATATGTAAACATCAAATTTAAAAAAGTTAAGAAGAAGAGATAAAGGGACTAATATATTTTGAGGAAATCTCAAATTCTACACCTTTAAATTGCCAGACCCCTTCAAGACCTCAGACCCTCTGCTGGGTCATTAAGCATGAAAATTCATATGCCACATGATACATTTACTTTGTTTCTATTTTTATTAATTGAATTTGCTCTTTAATAATTTCATGCACGCATATAATCCATTCTGATTGCTTTTAGCCTCACCCTTTCTCATCTCCTCACCCCATCCATCCCCTTCCATACTGACCTTTTTACACATTTATGTCTTTGTTTTGCTTGTGTTTTCCTGGGTTCCACCAGGGCTGTCTGTGTGGACTATTGATCAGAACTACTCATTTGATCATGGTCTAGACCAGTCAATGAGTCCACAACTGAAGACAATGATCTTCTTACTCCTGGAGTCCATCACTAGGCCATAGCTCAGCAGTGAGGGCAACTCTTCCATCTAGGACTGAATGTTGAGAGGTCTGTCTTGTGCATGCCCAATGTAAGTAATTGTAGCCACTGTGAGTTCATGGTTACTTTGCTTGTGTTGTGTTTAGAGGATGGAATTTCACTGCCTTCCTTCTGTATTCTGGTTCTTACATTCTGTCTGTCTCCAGGAATTTACCTGAATTGGGGAGTGTGTAGCATAAAAGTTTTTTAAAGGTCTGATTCACTATCTGTCACTGATTTTCAGCATCTTGGGCAGCTGTGAATCCCTGCCATTCACAGCACAGGTTAAGAGCCTTTGCATAAGGATGCAAAGGTAGACACTTACAAGGTAGTTTGATGTTATGTTTATTTAGCTAACTATCATTGGTAATTTCCCTATAAAGCCTACAACTTCCTGATGCATGAATTTGTGGTCAAGCTTACAGCACCAGACATGAGACCCTTTTGCTGAGTGAGTCTCAAATCCAATCAGGGAGTGTTTGATTAATTCCTTCAACTCCATGTTCTAGGGGATCTGGTACCCTCTTCTGTCTTGCATAGACACAGCAACATGTGTTGTCACATGTCTGTTCATAGAGTTCTCTTCTGTGTAAAACTATTGATACTTTTTCTCTCTGAGCTTCCCGTAGATCATCCTTGCAGCACTTAAGCAGAGGGCAAGGCTACATTTCAAGCTGGCAGATAAACCTGGAAAAGTGCAAGAGTTTTGAATGCATGAAGAGATCATGCAAAAGTAGAGGAAGCTTAGCACTGTGTGGCAGGATTGAAGTCTTCATGAAGAGAGACTAAGAGAAGCCGTTGGTAAAAACCTTCCTCACTGGCAATGGAGACCCCAGAATTGAAGGGGTCATAGAGAAGAACTGAGGCTTGATGACATGTGGCAGGGTGTGAGACCCTGATGAAACCTAGGAGAGACCACTGATGAAGGCACAGCCTCAGCTGCAGCAGAGACCCTGCATAAGAGACGCCAAGAGCATGAGACTTATGCAAAGACAGCAGTAGGCATGGGATGGAGCCAGCCTGAGTCTTCTGCTTCTGAACAAGCTGTGTGTTGCAAATGGCAGAACTGGAACAGTTGGAGCCCAGGAGATCATTAGTAAGCCCCAGATGTTGGACACTGAACTTTGAATACTGTAGAATGTTGGTTTTGTTTGGATCTGATTATAACTTGCCTGGCTCTTCCCTCTTAGAATAAGCAAGTTGTAGTTTTTTTTTTTTTTTTTACCTTATTCTATAGGAATACATAGTTAAGAGATAAGAGATTTTAGATTATTTTAAAGAGATTTTGAAATTTTGAACCATTGAAAAATTTAGAAATCATGGACCTTTTAGAGTTATGCTATGTTTTATAGTGTGATATTGACATGAAGTCTTAGAGATAAAAATAAAGGAAAGGTTATAGTTTGATAGTTATGTGTATGTGTTTCAAGTTGATAAGGGGTCAATTGTGCTGGTCATATATTTTGTCAACTTGACACAACTTGAGCCATCTGGGAAGGAGGAAATTGAGTTGAGAAATTGTTTCCATCAGATTGACCTTTGGAAACCGATAGAAGGGTTTAGCCCACTGTGGGTTGTTCCAACCCTGGACAGGTTGTATACGTCACAAGTTGAGCAAGCTATGGGTGAGCAAGCCTGCAAACAGCACTCCTTAGACTCTTGTCTCTGTTGCTCCTTTGGCTTCCCTCAGTGACAGACAGTGATCTGGATGTGTAAGCCTAATAAATCCTTACCTCCCTAAGCTGCTCTTGGTCACAGCGGTTTTTCATAGGGATGGGAAGCAACCTAGGACGCTGGATAAGAGTTCAATGATATTGTTTATCTTTTAAAAATTATTTATTTTTAAGTTTTATATGTATATGTGTGTGCTTGCATGAGTTTATGTGTACTACATGGGTGTAAGAGCCTGTGGAGACCAGAAGAGGGCACTGGCACTGGAGCTACAGGTAATCCTGAGCCTTTGTGTAGACACTAGGACCTGAATTTAGATCTGTATGAGTCAAAAGTGCTCTTAACTGCAGCTCCAACTTTCTAGTGCCTTGTTTTATTTATGTTTTCAAAGAATCAAGTATGTGTTTTAATGTTTTTTTTTTGTATCAGATTTGCTTCTATTTCATCTGCTTCTGCCCTTATCTGAATAATTCCTTTTCATCCATTGCTTTGGGGTTTGATTTGTTCTTGTTTTCCCAAGGCCTTAAATTGTATAATTAAGCTATTTATTTGCAATATCTCATTTTAATGCAATTATTCAGGGCTAGGAACGTTCCTTTGAGGACTGCTTTCATTGTATTCCAAAGATTTTGACATGTGTTTTTATTACCATTTGGCCCTAAGATTTTAAATTTCATTTCTTAACTTCTTTAGGGATCTATTTATCACTTAATAGTATGTTGTTTAATGTTCATGAGTTTGTGGACTTCTTGAATTTTCTCTCGTGGTTGATACCTAGCTTTATTCCAGGGATAATTTCAAATATCTAATATGTTTAAAGACTTGATTGTATTCTAATATGTGAACTCTTTTGAAGAAAATTCCTTGTACTGCTGAGAAAAATTAGTGTGAAAAAATTCTTTGAAAGATAGATAAAACAAGGTACTAGATAGATAAAACAAGGTACCAGATCGATGGCTCTTTAGTCGAGCAGTGATGGCTCTTGAAATAGGCCCAGGTGTGGCCCAGCATCTACAGAATGATTCACAGCCATCTGTAACTCCAGTTCAAAGGTTGAGGGGAATGCTTTGTTATGTGCATTTGAGTTTTGGTGTCATTTAAGTCTAGTTTTTCTGTTTTTATTTATTTTCAGGATTGTTGAGGGAAATATTAAAAAAGAATCTGCATGTTCCTGCGCTTGTGCCGGCAACTCTTTGCCTGGCTGACCATGCACTGGCAGACAATGGTCGACCTGTTTTTTTTTTTGTTGTTTTTTGTTTTGGTTTTTCCGAGACAGGGTTTCTCTGTGTAGCTCTGGCTGTCCTGGAACTCACTCTGTAGACCAGACTGGCCTTGAACTCAGAAATCCGTCTGTCTCTGCTTCCCAAGTGCTGGGATTAAAGGCGTGAGCCACCACCGCCCGGCAACCTGTTTTTATCTAGTGGAAACTCTCGGGGCCCAGAGCTCCCAAAGCATCTCCACCCCGCTTGCTAAGTTTCCACTGACGGCTCACTACCACATCAGCACCATGCTTCAAATCCCCCACCGCCTTTGTGGTGCACATCTGGCAAACCCACGCTTTCTCTCTTGTACTCTCTTGAATCCAGTTGAACTGCAGTGTGAAGAAAAACGCCACACAGACTTACTTCAGAGGCAATGGTAACTAATTGCTGAACTCAACAACTAAAGTTCTAATCTTGTAAGCCTTATTAAGTTTAAATCCCCTGGCAGTGAAGCCTGATGGACCCACCATTGAAAATGGGAAACACTAGCAGTTACATCTCGTCCTTAAGCTATCCCAATCCAAAAAGGCCTAACTCTCTCCTGCTTCCTCTCTTCCTCAGTCCAACCCATAAGTCCCTCCTACTTTCCAGTGATTGGCTCCTTTATTCATTAGGGGATTAGTTCACAAGAACAGGACCAGACCCATCCACAATACAGGATGACCTGTCTATTGGTCAGAGCAGGGTATCAAAATCTCCTATTCTAACTCTGTTGGAATTCATCTGTGGTTTAGATCAATTAGCGATTGTTTATATAAAATTGCATACCTATGTGTGGTGTGTGTATGTTTAAGATTGTAAGTTTCTCTTGATGGATTGTTATCTTTTTATTTCTTCTGATTACTATTATGTTTAAGTGCATTTTTTTCTATTTATTAGAATACCCATGATGCCTTATTTTGTAGTTCCTTTTGTTTAGAATAGCCACGATGCCTTGTTTTGTAGTTCTGTTTGTTTGGACTATCCCTTTCTACCTTTTTATAGTAAGGTATTGTCTATTCTTGGTGAGGTGTGTTTCTTGGAAGCTGTAAAATGATGGATCCTGTTTTTTAATCCAATGTGTTAGTCTACCTTTTTATTGGGTAATAAAAATCATTAATATTTAGAGTTGTAATTTACATATGTTGTTTATTCCTGCTATTTTGTTTTACTTTATCTTCTTAGACACCTTTTCATGAACTGTCTTGGGATTGTCAATTTTTCCCCTGTGACCTCTTGAGTATGTCTATTCTTCTCTTCATTCGCAAGTATCCCTTCCAGTACCATTTTAAAATCTGGCTCAGTGATCATAAATTCTTCTTGTTTGGTTTTATTATGGAAAGTTTTTATTTCTACATCATTTATAGAAGACAGTTTTGCTGGGTCAAATAATCTGGGACATTGTGACCTTTCAGAACCTGGACTCTTGTTTATATTTCAAATATCATCTAAAGCTTTCTCCTTAGAGTCTATTTCTCTAGAATTGGTGACTTTGGGGAGTGGAACATATTGTGTTGGTTGTTTGTATTGCTTATTGTTATGATGGTAACCTGGAGTGAAGTTGTTGGTTGTAATTTTTGATATTTTTTTGCCCACCTATCTTGAGTCCCAATGAAGGATGATGGGTCATATGGAGGAGAGAGGAATGGCTGGGAGGGCTCCTGAGTCAGCAGGCAATGGGTCTTGGGTCTCTAACCCTGTCAGCCATATGGAACAGAGGGCAAGACCTGATATGCATCAGGTTTCTTACCCTGGTTGTACTGTGTAGCAGAGATGTGGCTGATGTGACAGTGACTGAGGTAGCAGGAAAGAGGGTGTTAGTATGTTTGGGTCTCTAACCCTGTCAGTCATGCAGAGTGGAGAAGCAGGACACTTGCTGTGGTAATGGGACCTGGGTGTAGGATCTTGGTATTTTGAGTGTCTTACATTGATGGTTATGTGTAGTAAAACAGCAAGAGGTTGTGGAAGGGGTAGACAGTGGGGCCAGAGCTGTGATTCTCAACTTTCCTAATGCTATGACCAACAATTTAATACATCTCCTCATATAGTAGTTATATGATCCATAAAGTGATCCATAAAGTTATTTTTGTTGCTACTTCATAACTGTAATTTTGCTACTGTTATGAATACTAAAGTAAATATCTGTGTTTTCTGATGGTTTTAGGTGACCCATGTAAAAGGGTCATTTGACTCTCTGGAAGGGATCATGACCCATAAGTTGAAGGGCTGGGCCAGAGTGTTTCAGGTTTCTAATAGGCTGGCCAAGTGAGCAGAGCAGCAGGAGAAGTTCGGCTGGTGATACAACCTGGGTGTTTAGGCTTATTTGTCTTGCCCATCGTATGGTATCAAGCATTAACAATGTGGTATATCTCATAATATAATTTTGTTTGGTGGCTTAAATAAAATATATGTTCTATATTCTCTTAATATTCCAGTTAGTTATAAGCTAAAAACGTTTAGCTTTTTATCAGAATTTTAGAATAGAAGAGATGTTTATTATATAACAAATATTATAGAGATATTGTAAAATCAGGAGGAACTGCGTTTATGTAATATTTTAAATACAGTGAAGAATCAGAGCTCTAATAAGATCCACTTAGCCCAAGAGTTGCCACGGGGAATATTTCCTAAGAAATTATGTTTTCTGCTGTCTGTGGTTTCTTCTGAGCACTTGTTTTAATGTTTCTGATATCTTGGATATGCATGGGCTTCCTCTGCAGAACCCTTCATGGTCTTATGAAGTGAGGAAGTCAATGGATGATGTGGATCATTCTCCACATAGATCAGAGGACTTGTCCTCATAGCCCACGAGTGACCCTTGAGACCCAGTAATCTTACCACTCAAAACCTGCAGAGCCTCTGTTTTCTGCCATGGTTAATCTTCACTGTCAACTTGACTGGATTATAAAGCACCCAAGGCATTATTAAGGCACACCTTGGGGTGTGTCTATGGAAGCATTTCCAGAAAGATTAACCGAGAGATAAATTTACCTCTGAACATAGGCAGCATCTTCTCATGGGCTGGGGTCCAGGACTGCATAAAAAGGGAATATGTGGAATCAAGCTGAGCCCTGGTGTTTCCCTTTCTTTCCTTCCTGATATGTTTGAATGTGAGCAATTAGTCTCATATATCTAGACAGAAGGACTCAGTTACACTACTTCGAGCCTTCCCTGCCGTGACAGATTGCACCCTCCAAGCATGAGTCAGGAAGCTCCTTCCTCCCTTTCTTTCCAGGCATGTGATTATAACAAGAGAAGCAGCCAACACGTAAAATTGGTACTGTGAAGAGGGTGTTGCTGTGATAAACCTGATCATGTGATTCAGATCATCTGAACTGGTTTGTAGAAGGAGAAAGAACAGATTTGGAACTGACTAGAGAACCCCTATTGTCTGGGAGAAGAGCTTAGTGAGGTGTTTTTAGGGAGAATTTGGGGAGTAAAGACTACCCAGGATACTTGGGAGAGGAGTAAAGGACTCTACTAGGAACTGCTAGAGGCTGTTCATGTTATTGTCTGGAAAAAGATCTTGCCACTTGGTACCAGGATCTGAAAGTCGATTTAAAAAGTAATGTTGCTTGGTGGAGAAAACGTAAAGGTATATAGCCACCTGGGTTGGGACATAATTATTGTTTTCTGCATATACAGGATATATAGCAAAAGAGAGTAGAAATATGTGAAAAACATGGAATTGGTGAGGGAGAGTGAACTTGGTTAAAACTGCAAACAGAGTGGCCAAAGCAGCTGTAACTGCTATTAATGCCATTGTTGAGAAACCAGACTTTCCAATGGGACAATAGGAAAGGGACCTTTTCATGCCCAGACAACCAGAGTATAACAAGGCAAACTCATTTGAATTTCCATTTGAAAAGAGAGGACTCAAATAAAGCCACTAGAGCAGACCCACAGGTCAAGAAGCCTCCGTGGGGCAGACAATCCTTTCATGGGGTCACATATCAGGTATCCTGCATGTCAGATATTTACATGACCATTCATAAGAGTAGCAAAATTACAGATATGAAGGAGGCTGTCTTGTTTTAGTAGTATGTTCTGGAACAGTAGTTCTCAGTGATCCAAATGCTGTATTAACCCTTTAATATAGCTCCTCATGTTGTGGTGATCCCCCCAACCATAAAATTATTTTTGTTGCTACTTCATAACTATAATTTTGCTATTTTTATGAATTGTGATGTAAATAGTTTTGCAGAAAGAGGTTTGCCAAAAGGGTTATGACCCACAGGTTGAGAACTGCTGATCTAGAAGACCAAGGTGTACCTAGAGCTTAAAATGGTAAAATGGAGGGTATAGCTAACTGTAGTGGAAAGACACAGGAAGTGGGAGGAACAGGCACTTAGAAGCACAACTAAGAAAGGATTTAAAGGTTTTGTGATAGCTATAAATCCAGACCCAAGAACTTTAACAAATGTGAAAGAATCTATAAAACCATGGATTAAAATAAAATTGTAGAAGACATTGATTAAGAGATAAATCTTTAAAACAATTGTACCAAGCACTACTGCTATTTGGAAGAACAAGGGTCAAAAGTTCAAAGGGAGAAATGAAGTGGAAGAAATGAAGGGAAGAAACAGTGCTCTTTTGCAGTGAATCATCTTGTAAAAGTGAAGACTTAAAAAAAATGAAGACTTAAATTTTTGTTTTTATTTATTCTTGAAAAATGTTGTACACATGTACAATGTGCCTTGATCACATCTACTCTCCCATCTTCTCCCAGCCCCTCTATAATACCTCTTTCCTAACTTTATGTCCTCCTTATATATCTGTATGTCCACCTATCTATCTATCCATCCATCCATCTACTTATTTAAACCCACTGAGCCCTATGTACATTGGTGTGGGGTCATCAGCTGAAGCATATGTATACTACCACAGACCATATTTCTGAAGAACAATAACTCTCCCTATCCCTGCAGCCACCAAATTCTCATTGTTCCTCAGTTAGGGGTGAGGCCTTGGGAGCCCCTCCCTGTTTTATGCTGGAATTTCTAGTTGGTTTCATCTTGTGTAGGTAATCACTTTGTGAGTTTATGTGTGCAACTTCCATGCCCTGTCTGGAGGACAGCATTTCATAGCACTTTGTGTCATTCTCTGGTTCTTAGAGTCTTTCTGTCCCTCTTCGATGTTTCTTGAGCATTAGAGCTGTACGTGACCTTGACATCTATGGCAGAGCACTCATGATTGCTTATTTTCTGTCCTTTGAATAGTAATGAATTTCTGCATTAACCACTATAAGAAGCTTCTCTGGTCAAGGTTGAGAGCAGTGCCAATCTATGACTATAAATATTTAGAAGACAATTTGTTATCAACATCAATAAGGTTTCCCCTTGGGCCTGAGGCTTCCCTAGCCACGGGTTTTGAACATGTTTACCAGGTATGGATTCCCTTTTGTAGAGAAGGCCTCAGATCCAATCAAGAGAGTATTTTGCTCTTCTCACGAACAGTGATGCCACTATTGTACCTAAGCACATTTTACCTGGTGGGTGGGGACTGTAGCATGCAGAATCTAATGCTAGATAGGATGATTGATTTTTTTTTTTTATCTAGCAGCCTAAGCAGCACCTTCTAGCATGGAAAGCTGAAGGAATGCATCCCTAGTAGACCTCAGAGTAGGGAATATCAGTCAAGTTTCTTTAGACTGAGGGAAAGCGTAATTAAGCAGATACTCAGAACTCTGCAAAGGACAGGAAAACCCACAAATGGCAGCCACAGAAGATCACAGGTTATTTTTTCTTTTAGTTAAATTTCTTCATGAGATAATTTACTGTTCTGATCTATATATGAAGAGAAATTTTGTGTTTGGGGGCTTTAGCATAAATGCTATTGAACATCACAAATGATAGCAGCTCACAGGCAAAGTGGGACAGTCACAATTGTACCTCCTTCCGGGTTACACAAACAGTATCATAGTCTCCACTGAATGTTCCTGTGAGGATCAAGATCTTTCTGTCTTGCCAATAGCTACTAGGTGGAAGGCAAGTTGGGGTAGGAGAGGGCATGGTCTCATTCCTGCTTGAACTGGGCTGTAGTCAATTTGATTATTTGTTTAGTCACTTTTGATTGGATAAGACACCTGTTTTCCTAAGCTGTTGCCCTAACAACTTGGAAGGGTATTTCTGACTCAGGCTACATGTTGCTGTCTTTAGCAGGCCTAGGGTGAGATCAATGAGGGAGTCCGATCAGTGAGCTGTGTACACATCCAAGTTCAGGGTGTTCTACAGGTAGTTCATGTGTATGTGCAGTCATGCACAGGGTCCTCTGTGGTCCTGCTGCTGTACTGGAAACAAGGCAGGAGAGTGCTCCTTTTGACAGAGCAGGGAAAATAATGACTGTGTTAAGATTTGCCCGAGTGGGGACCAAGACAGCCAAATGAACACACCTGTAGCTCTTCTACTGGTAGAGGACATTTTGTGACACCCCCGTGACCCAACAGCAAGCCAACTGGATATGGTGAGGTGGTGAATCTTGAGAGAGATGGGATTTTTTTGGGGGGTGGTGGTGGTGCTTTCTCTCTACAAGAGCAGAGGATCCTAGAGAAATCTTGTTAGACTTGATAGGTTGCTCATCATTTAAAAGGTAGAGTTATTGAACTCCTGTGACTTTTTCCAGAATGTAAATCAGATCAAGCACATGGCAATTTATCCTGTGGCTGCACTGTAGTGATTTTGTTCTGTTGTTGGGGACTATCTTTTCACATAGTGCTGGCTAGCTGCTCCAACAAGTCACACCCATCACAGCCATTTCACTGTGACCTCTCACCTGACAATCTGTCTTTTGGAATCCTTGCCAGCCAAACTGTCCAGCCTCTTTGAAAAGGCCTTTTGTGAAGGTCACTGGTTAGGAAGGTACTATATAGAGAGAGCAAGTGTCTTCATGAGACAGTTGCAGAAGCATACACAAGACTACAGGCAGACTATGATCTGCCTTTCATCTCGGGCAGCAAAGGGAAGTCTGCTTGATAAAAATTTCCATTGAAGAAAAAAATAGGGACTTATGTAGTCAACAATATCGGTCCTAAAAAAAATGCAATTTCCGGATTAATAACAAAGACACCGTTCCAGGGAGCACACTCCTTTAGGACGTGTGCTTTTGACCCACGGAACATATTGTGCCCTGTGGCTCTCAGCTGAATCGCAACTTAACAGTCCTCCCCCTTTTAATGCCTGATGTCTATTAAAACGAGTCACTGCTTGTACCAGGGCCCCTTCTGGAAATGAGAATCACATCTCTATGGATTGGCCACTGGTTAAATATTAAGCTGGCAACTTTCATATTTGTGTGTCTATATATTTCATCAAAATACAGAAAATTTCACAGAAAGACTTTCTCATATGAAAGCTTCAATATCCAAGCAATTTTGATCTCTTCTATCCTTCAATAGATAAAAGTTTTACACCAAGAACACACCTAGACACAAAATATGATCTGTCTCACACATTCATTTCCACACAATATGAACCTTAACATGCACATATGTAAATGTATTTATGTGCACATGCCAGGGAATTAATTTATTAATATGCTAAAATCTTTCATGATTTTAGAGTCTACTTCAATACCCGTGTCTCATCAGGCTGGGGGTGGGGAAAGCATATGCTTGCATTGAAACAGTCATTCAGGTATTTCTGTAATATATTGACTTGGAGTCTTTCAGATATTTATCTGGAAGTTATATGATCTGGCCATACTGATTTCTGTGGTGGCTAGGCCATGTTATATCTCCACCAGCTCCCTTTCCCTATACCCTTACCAACATTTGCTCTTGCTTTTGTTATTTCTTAATAGCCATTCTGACTGGGATGAGACAGAAACTTCACAGTTTTAGTTTGCATATTCTGATGGTTAAGGGTTTTGGAATACACATACACATAGACCACATACATGCACACCACATACATGTACAGTACACAAGGCCACACCACACATATAGACACATAAACCACACACACTACATACACACCATTAACACAGACACACAGACACATACTTGCACACACAACACACACAAATACACCACATACATTCACAGAATGCACCTGGGGAGATGATAGTGCAAGGAAGAAAGGAGGAGAGACCCAAAGAAGGTTGTGGGAGGGGGGCAAATATGGTAACTACATAATATGCATGAAGGAAATTCTCTTTGAAATTCAACACTGTATACAATGAACATATACAAATAATAAAAACAAGTCTCAGAGCAAAGAACATGACATGACCCAATTACTACAAACACAGAAAACTCCTCAAACTACAGAACAGAGTACCATACACTCTCTTCTCCAGAGAGATCCAATAAGTAGGAGCCCACGTGTAGAATAGAGAATCAAGAAATAGGAACACGTGCACAGTAGGTCGGTGCAGGTGAAGAACATGCACAGTAGGTAAGCACAGGTGAGGAATCTCACATCATGCTCTACATCAGCAGGTGTATGGATGGAAAGCCAAGGAAATCCTGCTGAGGGTGCTGAAGGTTCACTGCCAGCCACTCCATGCAAAGAGAGAAGGTCAGAGGGAAAAGGACATTCAAAAGGCAATGAGTTCAGTGTGCAGTTTAAACAAGAGGTAAGAATATGAAGCCTGGGCTAGAGAGATGACTCTGTGGTTAAGAGCACTGACTACTCTCCCAGAAGACCCAGGTTTGATTCTCAGCACTCACATGGCAGCTCACAAACATGTGTGACCCCAGTTACAGGGAATCCAATGACCTCTTCTGGCTCCTACAGGCACTGTGTGCACAGGCATACATGCAGGCAAAACACACACATAAAATAAATTAAAATTAAAAGAATAAATCTAAAGCCCAAGATTAATGTCTTCAAAGCACTGAAAATTGCTCTACTATTGAGCTACTAGAAAAAATAAATCTCTATTAAAAAGGCAAAATACATAATATCCATCCTGATCATTGTCAATTATTTTAATGAATAAGGTAGATATTTGAATATATGGTTTCATTTCTTCCCAGTTCTTGGCCAGATATAACTCACAAATTAATAAGAGGCATTTCTTTGAAAATTTATATATTGTGAATTAAATATAGTTTGTAATAAATGCTCATATAGTTGACTTTTATGATAAACTGAAGTAAGTCTTCCTGAACACTGTACCCTGGCTCTTTTCACTATTAGCTTGACGTTCTGGGTGGGAGATAGATGCAAATCTAGGTGGTGACAACTACCCTGTGGTTGCCATATTCTTTGCATAGGGCACGCATGTGGTGACTAGAAGCTGCTACGCACAGATGAATGAGACAGTAATAGATATATTGTTTTTTTTCCCCCCACTGCATGTTTGGGGTTTGTCACCCTCTCTTAGGAGAAGTAATGACATCCATTATTTAAAGTGGATGCTATTCTGGCTCCAGTTCTCTTTTGTCACAGATCCTGTGCTCTCTGAACTTCAATAACCACACAGGTATATCTGTAGTCACTGGATATATTCATTGTGACGGCCATGGAGAGGGCTATGATAAATGTCTTACAGATGGAATTGGGGCTGATTATGGGGGAGATTGTCATGACAGTGGTCATGGGTAGAAGCCATAGATGATGTTGGCCAAGGGCAGCAGTCACACAATAGGTTATGTCAAGGTCATAGGCAATTGTCTTAGGCAGTGGTTGTTTATGGAAGAAGGTAACAGTGGAGGTCATGGGTAAAACAAAGCATCCCGAGGAAGCAGCTAAAGCAAAGGTCATAGGCTATTGACAAAAGTAATGATTATGAATGACTCGTCTGAGAAAGTCATGGCAATTATTGATGGCAATGATCATGGATGCCTTGGCGGGAAGTATACTGCTTTCAGAACCAAAGAACACAGATGGACCTTTGACCCACCTGGAACCTGGACAAGTTCCCAAGTAGCAGGTGACCTACAGCACCTGTCAGTGATTGGAAGTGGGTAGTAGAGTTGAGCATGCCCCATGTATGGTGTGACACGAGTATGGGAGGGAGCTTGCATTGTATTGTCTCTCATGAAGACTGTCAGAGTGTTACAACACACTCTCTGTCCTGCAGCAGCAGTGCAGTGAGAGCCACATCCCTATTTTAATTAGATTGGCATACTTCTGCAAAGATTTTCATTGGACAGTAAAATAGAGTCATTCCTCGTAGTTTCCAGCACTACCTTTGATCTCCCTTTCCTGCCTGGGTTCTGGACCCCTCTCTGGTTTGACATAACACAACATTCTTCTTGGCTAAACAGGTGCAAACATTTTTCCTTTCATGGCTGGCCAGTCCTTTCTCAGTCTTGCAAAGCAAAACAGATGAATAGGTTTTGATGAAAACTCCAACCGAGCTCATCTTTGTGTGGAAGTTATTTCTGGAGAAATAACCTTAATCTCAAGTGTGAGTTTTGGAAGGAGGGCAAGAGCAAACGTCTCTGAGGTCTGGGTAGGGAGTCCACCCTGTTCATCAAGTGGTGTGCAACGATGTTCAGTGTGCAGTCTAATTTCACAGCTGGTGTGTTTTCTGTTGACCTGAAACTTAGAGGAAAGAACAAACAGGGGTGGGAGTAGGGTGAACCTCAGAGGGATTTGACATAATGAAGTTTGGGGATTGATGGGTAAAATCTGCTGGACTGAAGCGAGACGTGTCTATAAGGTTCTGAGTTTTCAAAAGTTAAACCTGGAAGTGCAGAAATGAGACAGAGCAGGTTAATAGCAGAGCTGACACTTCCTCAGAAGTGAGTTTTGAAGATGGACTCATTCTGGTGATCATCTCAGTTCTTTGCTTATGTGCTGAGATGTAGTCCAGCCCTCAGTGTGGATGGATCAGGGTGTGGATGGGGTATGCCTATACTTGTTATGTATGTGAGTCTTGATGTTGTACGACATGGATGGGGGACAACTTAGTGATACAACTACCTATATCCTTTCAAGTAAAAAAGCATACCTGACTGACATCTGCTGTATGGGTCTAACAGGGATGGGGAACCAGGCTTGTAGGGTCAGGATCAAGACCATATCTGGGCTGTCCTAGCTCCTCAGTGCAATTTTCTTTCACTTTAGTGTCCTGGTGGGATTCCATTGGTCAAGCTCACACAAGACTTCAAAGCTGATTACATCCCAGCAGGTGTGGAGGAAGGTTTAATCCATCCATAATATAATCCTTTGGGCTTCTGCCACAAAAAGCACATGGCCATTGTCATTAGACACAATTATTTTCAGTAGCCCTGTCTGAAGAGGAGGTCATGCCCAGGAGAAAACCATGGGTTTCCTGAGCTAATGCGTAGTAGGTCAGCTCTTCTTTGCCCTAAGAGTATGCTGGGAAATCTATCAGGTGAACTTCACTTGGGCAAATGACACAACACAATGAGAAGGCAAATGGGATTGAACCAGAAATAAACTTGGGCCCCTCGTCGCCTACAATGGATGATGGGGGAGGTGTTGAGGTTGTGGCAGAACACCAATTTGACTCTTTTGAGACTGCTTTATAGTGGAGTAGGATATCATGGACATAGTAAGTGGCCTTGTTGAAAAACTAGTATTTACAATGACATGAGATGGTTTCTTTGGAGAGAAGAGGAGGGAGGGAGGATGGATGAAACTTAGTGAAAAGCAGATTATCAAGTTCTAAAGAGGTACCTATGGCGGAGTCAGGACTCATGGCTTTAGTTGGGTGGCATCACAGTGGGAAGAGAAGTGTCCTGGGGATGTCTCCATGCTGCAAACTCCAGGCAAACTTCATCATCTGAAGTGGGATAGGATAACAACAGAGAAGACAGAAACATGAAGTCTTGGAAATGGTCAACAATCAGACTAGCTCAGTGCCTCAGTTACAAACCAAAGCAGAAGAGGCTGGGTGGGTGAGTGGAACAGCTCAGAATACAGGAAAATTCTAGTTCTTCAGCCCAGGCTGACCCAAGAGACTGCCACAGGGTGGCATATGCCTCATGGTCCTGGTCAGAGGCTCGATTTTGGAGAATGAAATATAAGGCCTCTGTCCTTGGTTCACAGATACCATCTTCTCCCCGTGTCTTCTTGTGGTTAACTCTTTATATGCCCTGGTATTTGTTTATATGGAAACCATAATAATTGACTTAGGCATGTACTCCAAGCCTTCTCTTTAAAAAAAAAAAATCTCCAAATGCAGCTGAATTCTGAGGCCTGAAGATTGAAACTCCAGTGTGTGGATCCAGGGATCACAACTTAACTCTGAATAAAGTCAGTTCAGGTAAAAGATATGTAGGATTCTAGGAAGAAAATGGGAAAGGTGGACAGTGGTATAGGGATGGTTCAGAAGTCCAGATAGATTTGCTGCTAGTCCTGGATGCAGGTCACAGCCTCGATATGGGGCCCTGGAGTCCTTTCAGGCTTGCTGTTTTTGGTGATATCTGCCTTGGACCTTCTGCTCCAGAAGCTCCAGATTCAAGTCGAAAAGTAGGGAAGCCAGAGTCCTTGGCAAAGCACCACAGCATTTGCTCCCACAGCAGCAAGTTCCTTTGGGTCCTGGAGCCTCATAAGATGTCTAAGTGTAGTGAAAATTCACAAAGAGGCCTGAGGAAGATGAGAAAAGACTGTTTTAGTTAGGTTTCCCATTGCTGTGAAAAGACACCACAACCAAGGCAACCCTTATAAGGGACAACATTTAATTGGTGTTGGCTTACAGGTTTAGAGGTTCATCATAATAGGAAACATGGCAGCACCTGGGCAAGCACGGTAGAAAGAGATGAGAGTTCTACATCTTGTTCCAAAGGCAAACAGGAGAGGACAGACTACTGACTCCCATGTGGCTAGGAAGAGGGTCTCAAAGCCCACCCCCACAGTAACACACTTCCTTCAACAAGGCCATACCTACTCCAACAAGGCCACACCTACTCCTACAAGCCCATCCCTAATGGTGCCACTCCCTAGGCCAAGCATATTCAAACCACCACAAAATCCTTTAATAAAATAATAATAGATAGAATAAAATAACAGAAGTAGGCCAGAGAGTTGCCATCTACTTTTTAGGATAGAGTAAGGGAAAGCCATGGTACCCTGAAGCTGGTCAATTCTATGCAAAATACCAGATTGACTTTAAAGAGATATACACACCCTGCAGTGACATTACAGGGCTGCAGAACACTCAGGTCAATTCAGGTAGTAAGTGACTTGCTTGAGCTAGGGCAGTGAATGGGGCAGTGGCATGGGAGCCATGAGGTGGCCAGAGCAGGGAGCTTTTATCTATCAGCTCTGTGCTATAAATGCCCCTTACTCTACTGTTGTTCCTTCTGTCCCTGGTATTTGCTCAGGCCAGCCTGGGCAGATATTTTTCTGTCCATTGCTGCCCATAACCCAGAGAGAAACCGAAGTCCTTCTCAGACAATGCGGGATGAGGATGGGGATCCCAGGGTAAGGCACTATTGGTGTTCCCCAGGACACAGAACAAACTGTCTCATGGTCACAGCTTAGTGCATATAGACTTACTAGAGCCATCATACAGATTGGGAGATAACTTAGTAATAGAATCCCATGAACAGTGATGAAGCACTACTGCAGGAGAAGCAGGTAGTGAAAACTAGATAGGACACAATGCTGTTGAAGGAGGTAGAATGGGAGGGTCACCCCAGGGCTGGAAGAGGGAGTCAATAGCTCATTGGAAGGCAAGCTCCACCCACCAGTTCTTTTACCTTTTCAAGGTTGCTTCATGCTAATCACCTCAACTCAGCTTCAGGACAAGGATTAAATGGGGGAGTGGGGATGGGAGGACAAGTTAGAAGATGGGTTATAGGAAGGGATAAACTAAGATAAGTATCTTTTGAAAATGTTGTATAGAAACTCATTACTGTGAAAGTTTTCATATATACATACATACATACATACATACATACATACATACATACATGCATATATACTAGATTACTCCATATTTGGGTAACCATACTAATACCAGGAATGGATTTTTTTTTTTTTTTGGAATTATTGACTAAGAGGTCCCATAGAGGCCTAAACTTTATAGGCCTGTGCTCTTGCTTACTCCCAGAACTTTATGGTAAGACCTTACTGCTGTATCAAGACCATATACTTGATTCATAAAATATGGATAAATCAGGACAGTACTCACCTAGAAGCTTCATCCCTACTGGTTCATTTTCACCATGCTAGTGTTATACATGCTATGCTACTAGAGGAGACAAGTAAATCATCAGTCTTGGCCAGTTTTGAACCCTGCAAGCTACGATAATTATTGGCTTGGCAAGACATGCCCAATGGTACAGTCGTGGCAGGAATGTTATGGGAGTAACCAACCACTTTCTCATTGGATTTAAGTCCAGATCCACAAGATGGAACTCATGCCTGTTACTATTAAGAGGGCCAAGAATCCAAGACTAAGTAGGTCTCAGGTCCCTAAGAAAGAAGCCATGCTATTACGTTGTTAATGGCTATCATATAGTAAATTCAGCTAACTCATAATGACTTAATGTTATTGTGTGTGTGTGTGTGTGTGTGTGCATGCGTGTGTGTGGACATCTCTTAAAACTCATCAGAAAAGCTTCTTTCTGAAGTACATGGTGATTAATACAGAGACCCAGAACTGGTAAAGGTGCATACAAGAAGAGATTGCAAAATGCTTAGCCAGACATCTATATCTCAGGTCCTCTTCCTAAGGCTCAGGGATAGTCATAGAAGGTGGTAGAAATATTGTAAGAGCCAGAGGCAGTGAATGACTACAAGGAAATAGTGGTTCCTGGATACAGAAGCTTAGTTACACACATGAATTTACAGTGAGGGTGACAGCAGGCACAGACTCAATTCAGACAAAACCCCAGGATGGATAGCAGAGGTAGACCAAAATCCTACTCCCATGGGATATTGGTGGTTGGTAACTTCTGGGGAAGGGTATGGCCCCTGGTATGTAGCTCAATGGGTGGCAACATACCCAAGAGTCTATGGGCAGCATAAATTGAACTTCATGGGTTAAAAAAGAGAGTAAAAAGAGTTGGGTGGTTCAAGAAGAAGTTGGATCTGGGAGGAGTTGGGAAGGAAGGAGTTGGGAAGTAAGTGAGCATCATCAAAATACATTGTATAAAATTCTCAAAGAATATAAAAAGCCTTAGATTAAAAACAAAACAAAACAAAAGGATGACAGGGGTATACTTTGGACTCTACTGGATAGACCTTCTGTTCACATAGATTTATCCACTGCTCATGAGGTCAGGGATTTCAGGTTGGCTGTGCACTGGCTGGCCTTGGGGGTGCTCAGATAAGGATGTTTGCCACATCCTTGCTTCTCATAGTCCAGCATCTTCCCATCCCTTCTTTCCAGGAAGTCAAGCACAGAAACTCTTCCTTTGTTGTCGTCTGTTGTCCAGGCAGGCTGCAGGGCCATTTAGATGGGAGAGTGAAGAGACAGAGTTTGTCTGTTGATTGGAGGTATTTCATGGGCACAGGATGAAGTAAGGATTATGGACCTTTGAAGTTCCCCATGAAAATTTCTCCTTTCCAAAGATGGCAAAGATAGACTATCAACCTTCATGTGTGTGTGTGTGTGTGTGTGTGTGTGTGTGTGTGTGTGTGTGTCTAAATGGCTGAATCAGTAAAGTGCTTGCTGGGCAAGTATGGGGATCTGAGTTTAATTCTTAATGTCCATGTAAAAAGCCAAGCACGGTGGTGAATGCTTTGTAATCTCAGTACTAGGGAAATGGACATTGGTGGATACATGGTTCACTGGACAGTCAGCTGTGAAAAGGTCCAGGTCCCGGTGAGAGACATGTTCTTAAAATCAAGGTGGGAAGATCTTGAGGAACAACATCTGAAGGTTCACACCAGTTTTCACACACATATGCACACATGAACACATCCACATTCACAAGAACACATCCAACCCAAGCTAAGTGACATCTTGGATTTTGTATTTTAAAGTGGACAGAAGGCATAAGTAGAGCCAAGGTCCACATCTAGGCTTCTGTGGAGTGGAAGATCATGTTTATTGGCAGTCCATCTTCCCAGTGCTTGCCCACAGTCCATCGAAGAACCTGGGTGCCAACCTACCACAGCCTCAAACCACTGCCCTGGAAACCACCACAGTGAAGCAATTGTGCTGTGGAGAGATTGGCATGGGGTTTCCGAACCTTAACCCCGGAAAAGAGTTTATCCTCTGAGTGTCTAGATCTTTCCCAGCCCCCTTGCCTTTAGGAACACCTTGCTTTGTCAAGACTGAGCTGCCAGGAGGTCAGGACATGACCAATCAAGCTAATTCTTTTTAAAAACCCAAGATGGAGCTTCTTTGTTTCAGACATGAAGAAGCCTCCCTAAGCCTTTCCTGTGATCTTCTGTGCTCTATGAGCCTACATATGTAGGATCCTTAGGAAAACACTCTGTGGCTGAAAGGCCCCGGAGGAGGATGTGAGAGAGGTATTGTGTTTTAAAAGCAAGCTGCTTTGAGATATAATTCATGGGCAATAAAATGTACCCATTCTGGGCCACAGGTTATGAGTTTGACAAGCCTGTGCACTTGTGTAATTACCATGACCCAAAGACAGCAAACACACCTCTACTCCACAGTGCCCTGGGCTGTTTCTCCCTAGCTCCCACTTCAACCTTGCCCCAGGCAGCCACCATCTGCCTCTCTCACTGTAGATCGGAGTTGTGGAAAAGTTCCACTTAAGAAATATGATTAACTGTTCTTTTCCTGTTTTTTTTTTTTTATGCTCTTTTCCTAATATAATCCAAGACATCCATTAGTTTTCAAAGATCTTTCTGGTAACACACCAACTGTTAGCTTTTTATTTCTATAACAATAATCAAAATGCAATAACAGATCTGTGCCTACAGCACAATAACACCTCAGAAAAACAAACAACAACACCCCCCCAGTAACCTCAATTAATACCATGTTAGTAGAGTGTTTCCTACATACCAAGTGCCTTTCCTTTTACAACAGGTACTCAGATAGCTGAGCCTTGGTCTTGGGTTTAACTGGAGTCATGAGGGGGAAAAGTAATGAATGCCTCTGTCACATCATCTCTAATCTCTTGCAGTTCCCCAATGCCAGTGTGCTTGTGTATGTGCATGTGTGTGAGTGTGTGTGTGTGAGTGTGCTTGTATGTGTGTGCCTGTGTGTATCTGTGGTATGTCTGTGTACTTGTGTGTGTCCTTGTATGTGCTTATGTGCTTGTGTGTGCATGTATGTGTGCCTGTGTGCTTGTGTGCTTGTGTGTACTTTTGTGTGTGTGTGTGTGTGTGTGTGTGTGTGTGTGTGTGTGTATGTTGGGGAAATCAACTTGGACCAGGAAGCCCTGGAGAGAGACTGGACTTGGCATAGCAGAGAAAAGGTACTCGCAGGAAGAAAGGACTGAGTTGAAGGAAGTCAACTTTTTATGCTGTTGAGTTCACTGGACAGGAAGCCAAGATGGGTGGATAGCAAGGTCTAATCTGAGTGGTGGGGCAAACTCATCATGTTGCCTTAGATGAATGTAGGGGACTTTGGGCTTGGAGTTCTCATTGTGATCCTATGCTATAGCCAAAGTGTGTCCAGACTACTATGAGGACAGAGTTGGTCACAGCTTTGTACCACGTTCTGTGCAGAGGCCAGGGAGACATCAGTGGGAGAGACATGAAGGAGGGTCAGTTTGGACTGTGAAAGAATTAAAGGTCTACCCTGAAAAGCTGAGCTGACCCAAGGGTGTTAGAAGTTTTGTGAGATTAGACTGTGGGCTCACTCTTTGAGGCAGGGTTAGAGTTAGGCTTAGAAACACTGTTTCCAGGACCTGTGGGTATATCTGCATGATAGTTCTGTCTTCCAGTCCTGAAACTTGAACATGTATAATAGGTAACTCAATCATAGTTGAGGGGTCCCCAGTAGATGTGAGATCTCCTTTTATTCCCCTCTGGGTGTCATAACCAGAAGGCTGACCAGGGCAAGGCCATCTCTACAAATATTGCCAGATCCTGGCTATGGACTATGGTAGATTGTCTCATTGATCTGATTTTGGCTATGGGGTTCTGACCTGAGCTGGTGTATTCTGTTCACCTTCATAGAAAGTCCAGCTGCCTATCATGCAGATGGGTACGCTGAAGACTAGGTGGCTTAGGCTGTTTTGAGTCTGGCAGACTACATCTGATGTTGACAGTCACTTGGCCCCTCCAGTTGTGTTTCCTGTGCATGACATATTTCAAGGTGGTATGTGTTCAGACCATTCCCTTCTTTGTCACTCCAGCCCAATACTACTGAAGGAAGTCAACCTTTTATGCTGTTGAGTTCTTTTGAAATGTCCCTGGAGATTTGTGGCTAACAGAGTCCACATGCAGAAGATGCTAGCTTCCAGCTTCTCCTCGGCTCCCTGACTATTCCTTCTGTACTTCACTCTGTAGTCTCTAGCCACACCCTCTGCACACACTGCAGAGAAGTATTGTCACACAAAGAAGCTCTTTTGAGTTCTGCTTCCCCCCAAATGTTACAGACCTCAAGATCACTGAGAGAATAGTTTGGTGATGAGAGGATTAAAATCTTTGGCCTGAGCCTGGCTTTAAAACAAAATGAAACTGGATCACAGAAGCAAGAGGCTGAGCCTCAGTCACTGCTAGCTAAAGCTGGGGATGTGGCCCTTTTATGCACCTAAACAATATGGACAAATGGCAACAATAAATCAAGTTTCCTCAAAATAGGACTTGGGGAAGGGGAAGAATATGATCAAAATATATTTAAATTTAAAAATTAATTAAATGTAAGAAGTTATATTAATAATTAATAAGAATATAATAAAAAGAATAGAATGAGCGACAATAATTTTGAAGTTAAAGGGACTATGTTGAGTTATATAAACATATACACACACATATACACACACATACACAGAACATTTCATTGTCTCTGTATTTGGAGAGCTGGAGGAGTTAGGATTGAGCTGAGGCTGAGGGAGGAAGGCTCTGGGCTCTGCCAGCAGGATACATTGGCTAGGACAGGCCTGGCACAGGGACCCAGTCTCACAGCACTCTATCTACCTCTATTTACATAACAGGCAGCGTTTGGGGGCTTGGGACACGACACAGGAGGTCATGGTCACAGTGGTTCTTCTGTGAAGCATAGGAGGCAACGTTCCAAGGAGGCAGTGTCCCTTTCCTCTGATCAAGAATGGCATCTCAAGATGGGCAAACCAGAAATAGCAGTAGACGTGGAGTAGCTCATGAAGACCAAAAGAGAAACAGTCAGGTGCCCTGCATTGCCAATGGCCTCCAAGTGTCCTGCACTGCCCACTTCCACAGGTGCTCTGCACTGCCCCCTGCCCACAGATGTCCTACACTGTCCACTCTCCATGGGTGCCCTACACTGCCCACAGGTACTCTACAGTGCCCACTGCCCACATGTGCCCTACCATGCCCACTGTCCACAGGTGTCCTGCACTGCCCACTGCCCACAGGTGCCTTACACTGTCTATTGCTTATAGGTGCTCTGCACTGCCCCCTGCCCACAGATGTCCTGCACTGCCTACTCTCCATGGGTGCCTTACACTGCCCACACGTACCCTACCGTGCCCACTGCCCACAGGAGCCCTGCACTGCCCACTGCCCCCAGGTGCTTTGCACTGCTCACTGCCATAGATACTCTGTACTCTTCACTGCCCACAGGTGCCCTGCACTGCCCACAGGAGCTCTGCACTTCCCACTGTCCACAGATGCCTCGCATTGCCCAGTGCACACAGATGCCCTGCACTACTTATAGGTTCCCTGCATGCTAGTGCCCAGCTTCCTCTCTCCATGTCATTCTGATCAGGATTCCCTTCTCAGGAATGTAGTCCCGTCCACATTTAAAATGAGCCTTCCCAAATCAATTAACTTAATCAAGAATCCATCACAAGTAATCTCAGAAGCCAACCTTAATCCAGAGAACCACCCTGGAGACCTGCTTTTAGGTATCAATGAGACAATTCTGACTGTGCACTAATCTATGCTGCCAGGTACCCCACCACCTTCTGTCCCAGGCCTGTCTTTTGGCTTGGAAAAGAGATGGTATATGTTGAAATCTCATTCTGGCCAGCAGACGTGGCTGCAGCTGCTGCCCTGGAGGAATGTGTGCCTCTGAGAGTCACACTGGTGCAGCTCACTTGCAGGACCTTGAGCCAGCATAGGTGTCATTTCTGTGATTGGAGGACCTTGCCAGGACACTCTGCTGACCAAGTGTTACAGTGTAAGCCAGACCACGCTGAATGTGTCCCTGAGCTGCTGACCAAAGGTGGTGGGGAACAGACATAAAGGCAGCGGTGGCCTGCAGCAGCTCCAGCATCACAGTAGACACCATTTGTTCTGGGAGGAATCCGCTTGCCCACAGCCTCAGCAACACTCACAGATAGAACTCTGGTCAACATCACAGTGTCCAAAAAGATGAAGACTGGCTGAGTCCAGGGTTCTGCCAGTCTTGTTAGATCAGCAGGAAGGGGGAAACCTGTGGGGAACTGGGGCGACCCGGAGCCATGCCAGGCTGGAGGAGGCTGGACTCCAGCTGGGGAGAGGAAATGAAGTAAGGCAGCTTTCCCAGACACAGGAGAGAAGGAGATGTCTAAACTTGGAGCGCGGCAGTGATTTGGAATTCTTTCCAGAGGCACCCAGCCATCCAGCGAGTTCCAGCGTGAGCAGACCTCTCCCAAGCTGAGTTCTGGAATGTTTCCTGGCTAGAATGGAGACTACAAAGGGGGCCTCCATATTGCCCCCAATTTTAGACCAGTGTTTCTCTGCACGTTCTCTGGAGTGTGCCTCTTGGCCTGGCTATCTAGTCTGGGTTAATCCTGCTTATGGAATCTCTTAAGCAACCTCAGTGCTTTTGGAGAGGCACTGCTGTAAGCATCCTTGTGTCTGTCCTGCCTCTGTGGGCTCATCAGAAATCCCTTTTCACAGGGCATGCCACATGTATGGCTGACTGCAAAGACCTTGGATGAACATTCTGTGTCCCTTTATGTCTCTTGGGCAAATATATATAGCCTATCATTCCCTCTGTGTCCCTTCTTGACTGGACACAGAATGAAGTAGACCTTCAAGAAAGCCGAAGGAAGACTCCCCTTCTGCATGGATAGACTTGGACCTTGAAGTCCCAGCAGGGAGGACCACATCCAATACTGATGGTAGAAGGACAGAGTGAGGAGAGAGGAGGAATCCTGTGGGTTCTTCACAATTGGACAAGGATGCTTTCCGCCTCTGAGTCCTCTGACTCTCAGCCACATCTAGATAAAATTAGCAAGCCCCGTGAAGACATACCACTGCGGGTGGGGAACAGTGAAACCTGATGCAGATCTGTCCCGGCAGCTCTGGGAATTGACGGGCCCGCAGTGACCCCAAGTCACACAAGAGCTCTGCCAGCCATTCCAAGAACCAATTCCACGTTGACACTCATCTAATTCATTATTTATGTAGCAAATTATCTTCCTCCACAGCAAGCAGAGGTCTTGCCAAATAGGCCTCCTCTGGGTCTTCCTGATTTTCTTTTGTTTTTTTTTTTGGGGGGGGTTGGGCTGGGTTGCAGCTGACTGTGCAAAGAGGACCCCAAGGGCTATCTGTTGTGTTAGGTCTAGTCTCCACTCTGTCCCTGTCCCTGTCTGGCTTTCTTTGCAGAGCTGTCCCCCTACAGCTCACGTACCCTGTGAGGTCTGTAATGATGGATCCAGATGTTAGCCCCAGGAAACTCCCTTGTCCTGATCATAGGGAGATGCTAACCACTTTTTAATCCTCAGTGTGGGCTTGGACAGTCACAGGCTTATAGGGGTCATAGATACCTCAAGGGAGCTTTTGGTGACCAGCATGTTGCTTCAAGTGTGCACGGTTAGGTGGAGTGTGACAGGAAACACACAGCACTGCTCAAGTGGCCTGGTCAGGGGAGGTGTTGCAAGGCCAGCTTCTGGGTGTCTCTTCTGTGTGTAAGGGCATACCCACCCACATGGGATAGCAGAAGTGATGTAGGAGAAATGCATTTATGTTTCTGAGGATGAGAATCTGGACTCCCCACCTCTAAGTCCATTTATGGGATGGCTACATCCTATTGTCTAGCTTCTGTTAGTCCTCAACCTTTCTGTCCCAGCCATCTGCTGTCTGCTCCTGTCTTCCAACCAGAGGTTTTCTGTCTAGAGGGCATCCATCTAGATAATTAAATGGAGGACTTCTGAATTCTCCACAGGAAAGGGGAAAAAAGGTGTCCTGTGGACTGGGCATATATCTGGCTTGGGTTTGCAGTGTTGAGGGAGATACGCCAGGAAGTATAAGTTCTATGTGTTGTGGCTTGTGCTAGATGTTCAGAGGGTTTAAGGAAGAGTTTCATCCAGAAAAAGCCAGTATGTACTGCAAGAATGAGAGGGACAATGGGATCCATGCCATCCCATGTCTTAGTACCCAAGACATGGGATGGCATGGATGCTCTGTGGACCCTTTGTGAGTGTTGATTTGCACTGGCTTCCTGCGGCTGCTGTGATGAACACCATAGCCTGGGGAACTTCATCTGCAGAACCTTGTTGTCACAGTTCTGGGCTATTGCAGGGTCAACTTCTCCTCGGGCTATGAGGTACACTCTTTCCGGGCTCTCTCATAGCTTAAGAAAGCTTCAAATATCTTAGTTTGTGGATGGCACTTGCCTGTGACTTCATAAAACCTTTCTCTTGGACATTTCTTTTGGCCTAAATTTTGTTTTTCTGTAAGGATGTGGTTGATGCTGCTTCAGGATGCACTTCTTTCTGGATTGCACCCAGAGGTCCTTCTCCCAAATGAAGTAGGCATCAGATGCTACAAGTCAGCACCTCCCATGGCAGAAAGCCAGCAGTGATCTCTCTATAGGGGAGGTAGAGGCTTTGCCTGATTGTGCTCCTCATCCTTATCTAGGTTGCACCCAGATGTGTCTACATCTGTCCAGATTCTGAACCCACTCCCAAAGCCTTTCCAAAACCTTCTCAGATCTTATATATTTCTGTGGCAGAACAGATCCCACAGTGCTGTAGAGAATCTTGGCCAAACATTACAGTCTGCACACCTCTGATTTAAAACTCTAAAGTGCTCCAAAGTCAAAAAGCTTTTGGCCAGACATTACAAGTAGAAAAATCCATACTGTACATAGGCACAATATTTGGAAAAATGGTGTATAAAATTCCTTCTAGGTGATTTCACCTGGATACTCATGAAACATACACAAATTTTTTTTTTTAGATATTTTCTTTATTTACATGTAAATTTCTCCTTTCCCAGTTTCCCCTCCAAAA